>NC_049203.1:55736834-56083084 GCF_013347855.1 Anguilla anguilla | reverse complement strand
CATAAAAGCCTCCAAAATGTATATGCTGCATATCACTGTTTTGGTTAATAACAACACTACAGACCACAGAAGTGCTTGAAACTGTTCAGACTGTCATAATTGATATATTCAAACCAGATTTCCAAACACAAAAACACAAAATTTTTCCAGTCATGGAGAACCTGCTGTAGATGGCGTGGGAAAGTCAGGATGGTGTTGGGTTAAGAGGATCTGATCCTGTCTCCCACACGGTTGTTGGAGTCTCGTGACTCAGCCTCTCTCTGACATTCACATGAACCCTGTGCCTTAAGCCAACAGCCAAGATGGGCTGAAAACCTATAAGAAGCCGTTGAGCCTTTGGTTTAACTCTGACAGACAGCTACTGGGGGCAAGTTCATCCTTTCACCACGAGGTTTGGAGAGGGGGTGTTACCAGCTGTCAACAGAGGAACATCATGCCATGGATTTCTACTCAAAAAAGTGCAATTAAAGCACTTTCCCCTCCTCGTTGTCCTTACACAGAACTCACTGCTCTGTTTTTGTTGTGATTTACAGGAAGAAGATAAAAGCAAAAATCCTGATCTGGCTTAGAACTGGATAGCTGTGTGAGGCTCAGCCAGTCACATCCTGAAGGCTGATAAGGAAAAGGAAGTTGACAAAAGAAATATTCTTGATATCTTCATTTTGCACGGTTCCACCATAAGTACCGCAATGCAAAATGAGAAAAATTACAAGAATGAAATACGAAAAAGTGTCAGTTAACATATCACGAAAACTGATAAACAAGGGTATGCATTACAGTAATTAGCACTATGCACCTTTGGCAAAGTTTTGAATTTATCAGTGGTCAAAGCAATGCGTTTTTTAAAGTTATACTGAAATAGAACAGGACCTGTGTGTTCTAAGAACAACCAAGACGATTGTGGAAAATAAATTATTACGTGACATTCATTTGTAATTTCGCGGCGACTGACCTAATAGTTGGGTTCCCCATCTTGGTGAATAGGAAACACCCACGCGCATCATGGACACCCAAATGCACAATTTGCTCTTCACAGAAAGTGCATACGCACGATGAGACCACCGCTGGGGAGAATGTTGTAAATATGCTTTACTCGTGCATTAATTCTGATTCCATATTACGAAGAATTTGTGTAGCCTATTGCAAAAAAAGTGGTCTATCCACGGATATGTTCAATTGTATTAAGAATTGGTAGTTTCTACATTTGCGTCTGCCGAAGTAGTAAATATTGGCTACGACTTCGAATTTAATCATTCTATGACTCGGCTACCCATAGAGACAATTCTTATAAACGGGTCAGTTTGCAAAACCCCGCTGTTGTTTGTATTGCAATAATACCTATTTTCACAACAAATTATGTTTAATAAAACATAACCCTACCCACTTTCTTTCCTGTCAGAGTCTTGGGCTGGTTTTATTACCAAAGTAAATTATGTAGCACTCTCCATGTAATGGTTTTGTTATGCCAGTTTAGTGAACTTGATTTTAACTAGCAGGAACGTGTGTAACTGATCTATTCAAGGTTTGTGTGTGTGTGACGTAAACGTGCAATCAACATGCTGCACAAACTGTCAGCGGATAAAAATGCCACTGCAGCTGGTCTAAATATTATACTATAAGTTTGTGATCAGCTGTAATACCTGCAAGTTACACAATATTTCTCTACTTACTTTTCAACATCACTTGCTAAAGAAAAAGTCGATGAGAAAAAGCTTGCAGGTACTGGAGTAGCCTACACAAGTAGATTCGCCTAATCCTAGACTGCATGACATTTTATATCCACACCCACACGTAGTCCTGCTGTATTCAGTTATTTTAAAACGAGACATTAACAACCCAAATTTTACAAAATCTGAACAAATTATTCCACAAGCAAACGCTGAAAAGAGGAAAGTAGGCTACTTTGCATTAAATTGCATCTCTTACTCTTTTGTGGTGGTTTGGTGGCCAGTGCAGAAATGTGTTTTTGCAAACTGATGACTTTGTTCTCAAGCGTTCCCGACCGGTGATAAATGGACACAAGTTCCCCTTCCAGCTCTTCCAAGATGCTGACCGACTGCCTTGATAAATCCGAAAGCTGCCTGAGTATTGAGCACAGAGTGAAGCCGCATACATCCACCAAGTCCCCGAAAATTGCGCTCTGTCGCTTTGTGTCACCTTTACAGACATCTTTCGGGACTATTGTCCTCTTGCAGAAAGGCATTTTCTATCTTTTTCCCGCCTTTCCCGAAGTACCCTCTCCGAAAAACACGAGTACTCCGGGCGCAACAAGCTCGCGGTGCTGTTGGAGAACCTCGCTAAGAATTGCGATTACTGTACTGTATTTTCATTTTTTTCGTTTTTGCATTACAATTGATTGTCCACTGCGCGGAGCTCTCTTCAGCGGACGCCGCATTCCTTCCAAATCGAAACCTGTAAGTTTCAAATCTCCATGTCTTCCGACAGCTGCATAGTAGAATACCAGACTTTGAACGTGACTTTGCGCTGAGCTGTATTTCTGCAACAGTTAGGAGCTGGCTACGTTGCTGAGCGAAATGCAAATCGCTTATACAAAATCAAGCGGGTGTGACCAAATGATAGCTGTTTGCTTGGATACTATCTCCTAGCGCATATTAAACTTAAGTAATTTCACTTTATTTTAAATAGCCTTCATTTGAGCCTAAAGTAGGCTAAGTGTTTTAACAATAAAGATAATACGCCCTTGTTCGTGATGACTTACAGAGCAGTAGAATTAATAAACCAAGAATACAAATAACATAACCTGCTCCAGCCAGGTAGGTTGTCCATAACCACAGCTCTGGCTGCATCTTCAGGACATGGCTATCCTACAACCCTCACACTCTTTTACATATTAAATCTGCTGATACTCTTTCAGCTGAACGTGAATGCAACAATAAACTATGGAGTAAAACCACTCTAAAGAACACTAAGCTTAAGAGCAGGCAGTTTTAACAGCTGTGCTGGCCAGTCTGTGCAATTCCGATGTTGAAACATATACCGGTTTTGCAATGCTCTGCCCTATTCTTCTTCAAATATAAAAACGCCCCCTACACATCTGGTTTCCCCCACCCAAAAGGGAGCTGGGCCAGCTTGGATGTTTGTGTAAGCCACTCCGCCCAGCATGATACTCCGGTGGCCCGAAGAGAAGCCTGCACGGGGGAGGACTGACGCAGCACACGTCGCCGAACACTCTAATCTTATCAAGAACTATGCGCTCCGTGGCTGAAGTCTTATCACATGGAAGTAATTGATCAGAAACATCTGCCTCCCCCCAAAAGCCAACCATGAATGTTCCCATTGTTCCTGGTCCTGCTGACCCACTCCAGTGCTTCAAACAGCCGAGAAGAAACACTCCTGAACCACCAGCACTCCCACCCCCTTTTATTTGAATTCTTTTGTTTTTCATTTTTCTTTCCATTTCTTTTTTTTCCACCTTCTCTGGCTTGCATTCTGCCAAAATCCATTTTCAGGCCAAGGACCTCCAGGGTAATCAGATCAAAGTAATGTTTTTTATGAAGGAAACAAATAATAAAAATGGTGAGGGCCAGAACACGTCTGGTGAGGCTCACTTCTTGTTTTCAAAGGAAGCCTGTCAGCATCGTAGTTAGTATCAACCCAGAACCCTTTTGAAAAATGGATTGACTGGAGGCAAAGCACAGGAACATAATACAGAACCCTGCTGTCAATGGCATTCAGGTGCTAATGCCTTTCAGCAACAACGTAAATAACTCTATTATTAACTACTATTCTACAACTAAGTCACATGACTCCAAAAGCACAAAATAGCTCACCATACATCTGACCTATTGACAATAAATGTTTTATAATACACAAGCAATCTGGAATATTGCCCTCTTCCAGCAAGCAGAATAGTGTAAGGAAATTCACCATGGCCTAATCGATGTCATCCTGCCCCGCCCCTCAGTACCCAGAGCACAACATGAGCACACAATAGTGCAGAATACGAGGTTGCCAAGGCCAAACCTGACGGTTCACAGGAAACGATCGGGCCCCAGAGACACTTGATGGGCAGAGTACGTGGATGTCCTAAAATAACCCAAGGACAGCGTGGCCTCTGTGAGCAGCGTTGTGTCCTGTACCGGTCCGGGCCCCCGGCAGGGTTTGCGGTTCTGGACCACGCCACGCCCGCTGTTCCAGGCTGCAGGAAGAACAGGCTGTGGCCCAGCAGTGCCCATATGGTCTTCTGGATCTGTCAGATCGGCGAGAAAAACGCACACGCCCTTAACAGCCAGGCTGGGAGAGACCAGCAGCCGGTTCCAAGAAAAAATATATTTGCCGGGCCATCCGTGAGGTAACCACGAAGGAACCGGGACCACAGCTCTCCCCCCCCCACACTCTGTAGATTTCAGCCCTAAATCACCCGAAGGGTATAAAACCAGACGTCCTACACTCTATAATTAAAACCAAAAATGTAAATATAGTGACAATGCCAAAAAAGCTCCTAACTGGAGGCCAATGAGTCAAAGCAGCCTACAGCTGTTAAACAGGCACTATATCAAAAAGCTCTGCAGCACTGCTAAGCTAAATGCATTTTATTTTAATACCCCTTCCCTTAAAAAATCCATCCGCTCATACCGTTTGGTCCTAGTTAGGGTTGCAGTGGCAACAAGACAGGCAGAGATGTCCCTCTCCCGAGCAGCTTCCCCCCTACTGCTCATGGGGGATCCCAGGCATTCCCAGGCCAGCTGGGAGATGTAGTCCCTCTGTACCCTGGGTCTGCCCCCAGTCAGATGTTCCCAGTACACCTGCTAAGATCCACTGCACCCAATTGGCTCACAACCCTTTCTACCCCCACTAGTGAATAAGACCCCAAGATATTTCAACTCCTCCACTTGGAGCAGTTGCTCTCCCCCTCAACTGAAGAGGACAAGCCATTTTTTTCTGTTTACAAATTGTTTCCTGTAAAACTAAGTACCAGAACTTTGGAAAATTACCAAATGATGGTTATTGCGCAAGAGATTGATTCACCACTGTACAATTCCACAGGTTGAGTGAGCCAGGCTCGTTGAGGGGAGCATAACTCACATCCTGTTATAGCTGCAGACAACCCCCCACATTTAAAATGTGCTTTTTAATATTTTAGAATGTTACACCATCAAATGAAAAATGCCATCAAGAGCAAACTGACATCAATTCCACAGTACAAGTTAACTTTTAATTATGTTGTTCTCAGACCGCAGCTGTTTTTTCTTGGTAGTTATATTCCTGTATTAATTTCCCTCCAAATAAGCAAAAACTTTATATAAAAAAAATGTATATAATTAAAAAAAAACAATAAAAAAAAAGAGGCCAAAATAGTATTTTAGTTTTAGTATTTAGGTTAGTTTGTGAAAGCTGACTAAATAACTGGATCCTACATTAATCCCAAAAACAGTTTGAACCCCAATCCCAACCCATAAAGTAAATATCCAGAGACGTTGTGTGTTTTTGTAAATAACTTTTTATTGAAATCGGTTTGCGGTGACAGGAGTAAGGAGCCGCGGTGCTAGCTGGGCTTAGCTGCTGCCCTGCTTGGCGGCCAGTCTCTTGTCCCTCTCCTCGGCAATGGTCAAACGGATTCCCTTTCCGCGGGGCAGGGAAACCCATGGCTTGTTGCCCTGGAAGGACAGACACACAGTCGGGATTTTAGAAGATGAAATCTCAACCCAACTGACACAGTACATCACATCCCTGCAAGTATTTGCTATAAGTTCAAGTCCGCTTTTTAACTACATGAAAACTAGCATTTTCCAGAATTTAAACCAATATGAAGGTATTTTAGAATGCATTCAATAAGGTACAAACAGCATCCGTGGAAATCTCTACACTTCCTGATCTAGAACAATTTCATCATTCTGAAACCTATACCTAGCAACAAAAATTATTGAGAACAGAGAGATCAACAGGTGGAAGACTTTAAATTGGCCTACTTTAGCAATCTACGCAAGTCATGCAAATGAAATCCGGCACTGCTTTCCCACCCGAACGGTCGCCTGAGGAACCGGTGCGACCGCTCCCCTTCGCCGTGAGCTCACTCACCTTGCCGATGACAAAGATGTTAGACAGCCTGGTGGCAAAGCTGTTGCCGGTGCTGTCCTTCACGTGCACCACGTCGAAGGAGCCAGGGTGCCTCTCCCTGTTGGTGATCACCCCGATACGCCCCAAGTTGGCACCACCAGTCACCATGCACAGGTTAGCTGCAGAAAGAGGCTGCTTATGAGGGGGACACAGCCGCGGGCCCAGGCCCATCTGAGGTACAACAGACTGACCAGAACGTGCTGCCATGGCGTGACTGAAGGGACAGTCCGACTGAAGAGCTACTAATGCACAACTTTGCACAACTTGCAATGAATGCAAACAGGGCAGACAGTGATGCCGAGCCAAATGCTTGGAGTAGAACCACTTCCTGCCATTGAGTAGCTTTTTATGGGAATATAAAGCAACCCAACAATTTAGTTCAAAATCTCAGAATTAGATATTAAATTGGGGGATGAAAAATTACATTACCAGAAAAAAGGTTCAAATTAAGGCTAAAATTCTTCATTTTAAACAATGCAAAAAGTATAGCCCAGTAATGTAATGAAGAGCTACTCTACTTACCGGTATCAAACTTAATGAATTCTGTGATCTTGCCAGTGTCCAGGTCAATGCGGACAGTGTCGTTGACCTTGATGAGGGGATCAGGGTAGCGGATGGTGCGGGCATCATGCGTGACCAAGTGGGGGACCCCCTTGGTGCCAATCATGATCTTCTTCACTTTACAGAGCTTGTACTACAGGTAGGAGGAAACTCTGGTTCAGCACAGATTTCACTTCTTCAGCCAAGTCATTTCATACACATTACACCTCAATATAAATAAACCCATGTACAAAAATCATTGCTGTGCATCTTTATGTATGGAGAGTGCCCACAACATAGGGCCGAGTAGCCCAAGCAGACCTTTGAGCAGCAAACTTGCATTTTTACAGCAGAGAGAAGACCCTCAGGTTTGCCTTCCCAACTATGCATTTAGCAGATACTCTGATTTAGAGACTTACTACAGTACATGCATACAGGTACTTAGGAGGGGGACTGAGAGGACAGCCCCTTTGGGGAGGGGTCAGTAAAGCAGCCAATGAACGCAGTGCCTGCCCTGTCAGAGGTCCCGGCTCACCTTGGCTTCCTCGGCGGTGATGCGGTGGACGGTGAAGCGGCCCTTGACGTCGTAGATCAGGCGGAAGTGCTCTCCAGTCTTCTCAATGCTGATCACATCTAAACACAACATAGGAACAGCAACTAAGTGGCTGAAGTCTATCGCCTGACCACAAAAAAGGACAATTAAGCACTGCAACCACCACCATCAAGAGTCAAGTCTTAATGCAATCACCCATTTCACCTCCCACTTAACAGTTCTACAGTTCACAACTGAACAGGCAGCGTCACTTTCAGTCAACATTCACGTATCAGTAGAAGTCTGAGCAAATAACATATCTCTACGGGCACCTAAAAATGCTTGATGCCTCAATATGCTGTTCATGAGGTGAAAAAACAGATCAAAAATAAAAACTTTAGTTCATTCCAAGGAACAGACATGAATGCTGCCACACTCCACAATATTCACAGGTCTACTCAGTAAAATGAAATTGCATCAGATAAGGATTAGTGGTTACAGCACTGGATTCCAGACCCGAGAGCTATGGGCTTGACAATCACAGGACAATACTGTTCCCTCTAAGGAAGAGCTCTTCACTCCAAATGACCCCAAAAGACATGAGACATTTATCAAACCCCAATCACCACAACAATTAGCGGTCAGAAAAGTACAAGTATATCAAGCAAGCAGATGCATTTTACACTAGAATAAGTAGCACAATATTCCCAACAGCATCACACACCACAAAGACGCTACAAAAGAGAATTCCAAATGACACATTTGGCTCCAACAGAGCAATGCTTAATGGTGATCTATCCTCACTAAAGCTAAAGCCTTGGCATAAGGCAACATTTTTGATTAAAACATGACCTTCAATAAAGTTTCAGCAGCTTCAACGCGGGAGCCACATTTCAGTACTCATATACGTTTCCCCTTTGGCCTGCAGCTAATTTAATTTAGGATGCTTTTATGGCAAACATTTCAAAGCTGAACCAGTTTCAGGTCTGAATGTTACCCGGAAAGCAAGTGCCAGTCGTAGAAAAACTGTCAGATAAAACCGTGAGTTATACCTGGAACGCTGCTTAGTTCCTACAGCTTAGTTCCTATACACAAGGTTCTGAAATTATATGAAAACCAGTAAACCCTGCAGTTGTATACAAGACGAATACAAGATGCCTATGAGTCTGCTAAAGCCTGCAGCACTTGTTCATACAAGAGCAACACTGATGCCTATGACCATGGCACAAAAACACAGCTGCTTACTATTTTACTGACCTCCATCATACAAGAGCTCCAATCAAATTCATTCTAGGTCAGCTCATTCAGTGTGGAGGCCACTTGCACTTCAACAAGTTCCGTGCAACTAAGTGGGGCCATGCCTACAGAGAGGACACTCACATCTGAGCATTGGTTCAACTGTGAGTGCACAACCACTGAACTCCGAACATTAACAAATGACCAAAGAGTGGGCGGATAATTCAGGTAGGTACGCTCGCCATGCAGAACTCACCCATGAAGCCTGTGGGGTAGGTGACGTCGGTGCGAACCTTGCCGTCAATCTTGATGAATCTCTGCATGCAGATTTTCTTGACCTCATCTCCAGTCAGGGCGTACTTCAGCCGGTTCCTCAGGAAGATGATGAGGGGGAGGCACTCCCTCAGTTTGTGGGGGCCAGTGGAGGGGCGAGGAGCCTGCAACCCAAAAGATACAAGCAAGTGCTTATTCTCAAGGGTGACGCTGACAGTGTTCGGGATAAAGGATTCACAGGGCTTCTTAATAAAACATTCAAACAAGCGACATGCCCTACAGCGGTAGCATCTGAGGTAACGTTCCCAGCTTCACTCTGAGACCAGGAAACAAATCACGCTATGCTGGGGCCACCTACCTAGATAAGGACGATCAGCTACGTGATATGTACCCCTTACTCAACTTCGAGAAACATTTCTTTATTTGCAGTACTTACGAACACGCCGGTGAGCTTGTCCAGCATCCAATGCTTCGGCGCTGCCACGCGCTTCAAGTGTTTCTTCGGTCCTCGAGCCTAACGGAAATAAAAATACCCGTTAGTCATTCACCCAGAAACGAAAGCCATCATTTAAAATTTGCCAAAAAATGGTGCTAGCTTGGAGCCCAGTAAGCACACATCCTCTCAGAATTTCCCGAGTTAGCCATCACACTAGCGTAACGTTAGCGGAAAATGTCAATGTAGACAACGTGAACACAGTCATAACAAAGTGGATTAAACGCCACAAAAATTCATTTATCTATATTCAAAAAACATTTCACCGAATGCAACACAAGACAGAAAACAGCACACATCCACCAAAATAATGCAGTTCAAGAGAAAAGCAAGCTTGCGGTGCTTTCTATTACTATTAGTGCTGGTTCCGACCGGGGCCTAACTTCAGAGCCGCTTACTACGATTAAGACTCCAAACACAAAACTTTCCAAATTATATATTTTCAGAAATTTCCGTCTGAATTGCATTTCGAATTAAGGTAATTAACAAAACCACAGTATCGGCCTGAGTGGACACACTGCCACATCGCAAAGCATTGGTGAACGAAGTGTGATGGATTCATATTTTGAACTATTTTTCTTTAGACTACGGCAGACTTTAGGAAGACAATATTGGGATATATTATTTATACACATATTATATGTGCAATATTTCAGTGAGGATGGAACACACTACAATCAGAAAAAGGGATGTTATTAGGTGAATTTCAACATGAAGTGAAGAGAAAATCTGCTCACCATGGCGGAGTCTGCGAGAAAAGGACCTCCTACTTTCAGGAAGACGATGATAACGACGAAGGGGATGGGTGCCGGAGAGGGACAATGTAAACGGGTGTACTACTTTGTTTATATCTGCCCTCTAGCGTGGAGGTCTTGAAAGTACAATCATAATTTAAACTTTTTTTTTTATTTTTAACTTTTTTTTCATAGATATTCAGCTAAATAATCTGGCAAAAAAGTCATGGTTGCCGTTTTATTCATGACAAGAAAACGATTATTATTATTATTAATAATAATAATAATAATAATAATAATAATAATAATAATAATAAAATAACATTTTGCACTGATGTTGATATTGAATAAAATGAAAGAAAAAGAAAACTTAAAATAAGGCTGAATGCAATTTGACTGCTGGAGTGGTATCCTAGGATATCCTTGGCAGTACTTAAAAGTGATTTGTTCTCTCTTCTGTATGCATCAAACATTTGCATTGTGTTGCATATTTTCAAATGTAATCATCTTCAGCCAGTTTTCATGTGTAATCATAAGGAACAAAAAACATATTACCTCTCAGGAAGAGTGGTGATCAGCACATGATGTTTTTGAAATTGTACTGAGAGGAAATCAGCCAGACAGGCAATTCAATATAACAGTTTTACATTATCCCAATTATTCTAAAAATGTAACTATAAAATCCTAGATTTTGTTCATGTATTTTCATAGTTTTTCAAACCAATGCCATTTTACACACATGCATGCTCCGTGAGTCTTTTTGAATGAGTAAGTTCACATGGTGACAAGGGCATATTCTACATACAGTGTACTCACTGCAGAACTTAAAGAAGATACAAAATGAAAACAGTGATGTCAAGTGGAGATTCCTCTTGCAGTCTCAGCTATACAGACTCTCTGGTTGTGGCCTATTGCCTGAATATATCTTTCTTTTAATAAACTTCTTCAAACCCTAAAAATTAACCTGCAAATAAATTACAAAATTTATGATTGAAAAACAGACATTCATTTTTCTAAAATTATCTTAAATAGTTTAATAATAGTATTATTTTAGTTGCATTTCAAGCAAAGAAATAATGATTCATTTAAATTTAATGGCATTTGAATAAAATGTCACTACAACTTGTGTGTTAAAAATGAATTAATTGGTGAAAAATATATCCGAGTCACTGGCACATATTTATCTTATTGGTTACATAGTGTGGGTGATAGAGGTCGTAACTGGCTGAGATCAGATTGAGGCCACCAGAAGCCTGTCCACTTTTCATTTAGTAGTTTTTTTTCCAGAGCATGTGTGTGTGTGTGTGTGTGTGTGTGTATACATACACACATACATATATATATATATATATGTGTGTGTGTGCGTGTGTGTGTGTGTGTGTATCAGTGTGATGTATTTGTCTTTAAATTGAAATTCATATATTATTTTGTCCTGACTCTTCATAAGTTACATTAACTGTACTCTTTCTGTCCTAATGTTTGCTTCCTTTTAGACTTTCTTTCAGGATGGCTATCTCTGTCAGGAAATGCCAGCACAGGGAACAGAGGTCCTCTGTTTATTTGGTGTCAGATAAAGCATTGCTTGAGCCTGTCTGTTCCTCAGCCAAATGTCAGAATCTCCACTGAGCAGCATCTTTCTCATGCCACAAATCTCTGATTTTTGATGCTGCATAGTCGTTACATCAAAAAATAATCTTTATTTCCTTTTTGTTTTATGTTCATTTAGAACACTATTGAATGTCCTTAGCTGTCTGATACTTTGGTTCATAACCTCTGAGCCAAAAGGGGCATTTAAATACTTTTATATGGATGGATATAATTTTCTTAAGTATAACATTCCATAACTGTATTATCTAAACATGACATCCACCTAGTGAGCTACATAAGAACCCCAGGGAGATGAATGTTTTGTACACGTTGAGGATTTTGGTATTATTAGTTCATAATGAATGACACTAGATGGCGTCAGTACTACACAACATAGAAATTGGACAAACCCTGTGGACAAACCCGCTTTCGTGATCAATTACGCACGATGTTAGAAATTATTTAAATTGTTGTTTACAAGTGCCAGATCATGTCAATGTTTTAGCAGTAATGATTCAGTACGACACATTCTGAATACAATATTTTAAAGTGTGCCCCCCCCAAAAAAATCTTGTTTTTATGCAGTTCTTTAAAATATTAAGGATTTTCGTCTAAGAATAATAGTTACATTTCTACACGCTTTAATGTATAAGGTGTTTTCCAGTGTCATAAACGATAGATTTAATTATTGCTCAGGAAATCATAAGATAACTCACAGTTTTTGAAGAGTTTATTTCCCAAAAATGCAGAAAATAACAAAATACAAGTATTTAAATATGGTGCAATAATTGTACATCTTTTCATAGAAATATACAAGAGGCAATGAAAGTGCTAAACAAAATTAAAGTAGATTATAATTCACTCCGTGATTTCAACAACAAAACGTATTTTCAATAAATTGATAAACAAATGTTACCTCCTCTTCTTAGACAATGATCTCAAAATCACCATTTAAAGAAAGATGGAAAGCATGGGAAACAGGTGACTAAATTAATATTCATGTTAACATTCTTGATTTGATTTCATAATCAAATTCTTTAGAGTTCCCACCCCCATTACAAAGAAAAACTGTGGTCGACAAAAATGCTATGAAACTCCACAAACTGGCACAAACATTGAAAGCAAGTTTAGCAGTGGTTAGTTAAGCTGCTCTTTCCATATAGCATTGCCTGTGTTTTGACTAGGAAGAAATGGTTTCACAGACAATTGTTTGCAGAAGTCAGTAAATTACTTTTGGTTGCTGTGGCAATTCCTAGGCGAAAAACCCACAATTTACAAAGCTAATGCACATGCATACTTACACATTCTCTCTCCCACACACACACACAGACAGTCCAGTAATCCAGCAACTGGAGCTACATCATTCTTGAAACATTTATAACTCGACTTAGGTTTACACCTGCTTTTGGTTGTTGAACTGATATCCCCATATCACTAGATAACTACAGTATTTTAAAGAAGTGGTAGTTACCTGTACAGTATTTTCCCCTATGCTTAAATACTATGCTTAAATTCCCCTATGCTTAGAATTTGCTTAATTTTAAATATAAATGTGTGAGAACCTTAACAATACAAAGTGGAAAATGATTCTCACCCGTTCTTTTGTAACAATAAGTACTGACTAATGGATTGATTAAGTAACACTTCAGACATTTTACAACAATGCATTCTTTAGTAACAAGAATGCCGAGTCCTTCAGTCTAAAGCTCATTTTCCATACCCAGCAATCATTGAAAGTACTGAGCTACAATAGTTACTGAAGAGCAAGCAGTTCTTTCTCAGTGTCACAGAATCAAGGGGAAAACTGTCAGTCGCTGTCCCTACAGAATTACATGGTGACAGGAAGACTGTTGAAGGGGAAAAACAGACGGGCCTCTCATTAATTTATTTAAATATAGAAAGCGCTGGTGAGATCAGGTTCCTCTGTGACCAATGTGACCAGCTTTACGTGATGCAACACATTGCCTGCCTGTCCCCTGCCCCTCCCCTGCAAAACACACACACACACACACACACACACACACACCTTCCTAATGCTGGGATAACAGAACAAGCACAGAACAGATCCCCATTTCACAGCCCCTCCTTCAGTTACAGGATAGTAATATCACCCTGGCACACAGGAGGCCCACAGAGCTGCACTGACACAGACATCCAGCCCCTGGGCTCAGGTGAAACCCTTTGTCTTCCAGGGGCTATTTAAAGAGCCGCCTCCTCATATTTAGCCCCGACCGATAAAATATCAAAGGAGAGCCCACTTTCAGTCAGAAAACAAAAGTACAAATGATTAATATACACCTCTGTTGCTTGTAGCTCATTTTACAGGGTCTCTGTGGTATGGAGGTATTGTTAAGTGTAACAAACTGAAATAATCCCATTACAGCAGCCTGCTAGGGCTGCTACAGTAATAGTAAAAAAATCCATTGGGTGGTGAAGGTAAAGAAAAAAGTAGCCTTAAATTCATCTTGACCTCCTTTGGTGTGGAATCATTCCTCCTCTGCAGCATACTCCTCAGCACCACGCATTGAAATAAATGAAGCTTCTTTTGTAATATCGACATGAGGAAAAGAAAACTATAGACATACTGTCCTTCTGGGTCAGACTGCACACAGAAAGAGTCACGGTCCTCTTCTCCAGCACAAAAAGGCAAATATATTCACTTTGGAGTATTTACATGAATGCAACAATGCACAGGCCAAAAAAAAAAAAAAAATATATATTTTGCTTGATTCTTTGAATCCCCTTCCCACTAGGTCCACCATGCATGTGAGCTCAGCCACTATACTCCTTTTGAAAAGAAGAACGTGTGATTATTTTAACAGGATTGTCCACAGTCATGAAGCAACATTGACAGGAACTTCAACCTCTCTGGTCAGGAGAATGCAAGGCTTATATGGTACAGACACACACTCACACACACGTGTAAAGAACTGGAAAAGGAGTGGCACATCAGTCTATGTTCTTCAGCGCAGCAGACAGACGGGAAGGGGAGAAAGAACAGGTGCAGTCGCGTGTCAGGGTCAGCAGCCGGCGGAAACGTCCGAGATGAAGTCAAACTCGTTTTGGCCCAGCCACAGCTCCGGCAGCTCGTTGGCCCGGTCCAGACCCAGCTCCACCACCAGCGACATCAGGACCTCCTCGTCCACGGGGTCCGAATCGATGATGCCGGGCCCCTGGGCCGTCCCGCCGGAGCCGATCTGCACGGGCCCCGCCGCCGTCGCGCCGAAGCCCCTGGGGGGCCCTGCAGAGGTGCCCGGGGGCCCCGTCAGACTCTGGTAGTGGCTGTTGAGTTTCTGGAGCTGCATGCTGGCCAGCAGGTGGGGGCCCGGCTGTAGGCTGAAGGGCTGGGGCTTGCCATGGGTGGAGGGGGAGGAGGAGTGCAGGCCGGAGGGGGAGAACTGGCTGTTGGCCTTGCCCGAGCCCTGGTAATGGAGGATGGCCACTGACTCATGGTCCTTCATACTGCAGCTGGAGAACAGCAGGGAGCTCATCACCTGGGCACACCTACAGAGGAGGACATGTGTTGGTACATAGCCTGGCAGCAAAGAGAGGCACAGGGGCTGTACACACAGACAGCTGAGAATCATCCTGTTGGCACATCATTAAATAATGCTTTGCTTATTTTTAAATCTAGAGGTAAGGTCACCATTTTTATATTTGATGGGCCAGCACTAACTACATGGCCATTTGCAAGAACTCATTTCTTTCATGGGTTTATCCAAATTATTAATATTTTATGATCGTCTTATTGAACCTAAGAGATCATAGCAAGTTCCATCCTTTAAAATTACTCTTGAAATTACAGTTGCAATATCTCTCACCTCAATGACCTTGCAATTAACCCATTATCTTAAAGATAGATTAACCAAGGAAAAGCCATTACCAGTTGGAGAGTAACAAAGAACAGAAACTGCAAACCCTCAGTGCAGATTTGAGACAGGATGCATCACACGGCAGAGCAGACACATACTACTCTGCAAAGATGCTACTTAATTCCCCAGTTACTATCAATTCCCTTCAAAAGCCACACCAAAACAAGAAACAAAGGACTGAAGAGGCCCATAAAATAATCCCACACTTCCTTCAAACAGACATTTCCTATTCACTCCTAACTGTAATGAGGCAGTCCTTTGGGAAAGCTAATCACTTAATTATGCATGTCACTCCACTCCCTCTCCCATCCCTCCCGAGCTGGTGGCAATGCAGGTTAACAGCTCTGTAACACTGAAGTGAAACCTTGCTAACTCTCACTACTTCAGACCTGGCAGCTGGTCCAGTTGAATTTTAAACAAAAAAAAAAAACAAAAAAACTCATGGTTCCTAACCTACTGCTCGATTGAAAAATGAGATTAAGAAGAACAGCAGTAGTACAAGCCCAGGAATGATAGGAATTTTCTTGGCTTCTCCAACTCATTCTTTCTGCTTATTTGGCATGTTGGAAATGCAATATGGCTGCCTTGTTCTTTAACTGTCCTTGTTTAAGAACACTTCTTTGAAATATTTCTCACTCCTGACATGCCTTTCTTGCCAGATCATGGAATAATTAGGCTATGGATGGAATAATTGTTTTCCCACCCTGGTTCCAGGAACCCAGAAACTCACTGAGCTGGAAAGGGGATGGGGGGTTTGAACAAAAATAAATGCTATATCTACCCATCTAATTTGTCCCCATTTTCAAGACCACAAATACACTGTGATGCATTGCTTTTGCAGTTAATTGATAAGATATTTTTTCTCTAACTCAGATAATACCTCAGCTACCAACTCAAACCAATTGAGTAGGACTTCAAATTGCAACACCATCATCATAGGTCTCTGGAATTATGGGTGTAAAACGTTGAAATAACCAATCAAGTGATTTCTGAATGGGGTGTTTCTGCAACAAAAGGTGTCATCTAATCCGGAGAGAATACTTAGTACCTTGCAGTTTAATGTTTTGGGATTTTGTTTCCCCTGGACTTCTGGAGTTATTCAAAACGACCTAACAAAGCCTATGGACTCCTAGACCCAGACCACGTGAAGATAATTAGTGCGTGCCTGGCCCTCTCGACTTCACAAAACAGTCAGTTTTCAGCTGAGTAGCTTGGGGCATATAAACATAGAACTGCGCGAAGCTTCAGTGAAATAGTGGATAAAGTACACTATAGGTTCCCATCAGAACGCGGTCTTGTGTTTAGTGGACTGAAAATGACGTCGGCCTACTCGATAATAGTTCAGTGTGCCTATTTTTAAAGGGATTTTATCTATTTATACATTTATTTATTTATGGAATGCAGGATGTACTGAATTCATTTTGATAACGCATACGTCACAATTACGGTGTTCAACATCTACATATTTGATTGAACAATTAAGACCTTCCTGTTTGATAAAGGCAAATTATTCTTTTTGGCCAATTGACCTCTTTTCCAAGTTAATAAAGTTAAAACCCATGACTGAAAAATTACCGTTTTTGTTATTACTTCCAAATGTGGCGAATATGATACTTACTTCCCCACCAGTTCCATTTCTATTTCAGTTTGGCACGATGAAATCTATACCGGCTAAGCATAAAGATGTTTTGACAGATCTCAATTAGTACCATCAAAGACTTAATCGCACAATTCGCCCATCACCTTCAACGAATGTCTGGTTGTTAAAAAAAATAACCGAATGTATATTCATCTTTGAAATAATGTAGCCTACCCTCGGTGTGTTGGGGAAAGAGATTAAAGCAGGCGATATCTAACAATTCAATTATTAACCCGACATTTATCCATCTACGAAGTGCAAACCAATGAATCATCAACCATCAACAACCTATTGCGACGATGTCTATATTTAAATGTAAAATGTAGCCTATCTATATATCATCTATACGTTTATTCATAGAAAACAATACATTTTGAACAAACTCATAACATTTTGAATGCGCAAGCAATTCAAAGTTTGATATTCTAAATAGAACACTCTAGCCTATAATGAAAAACGAAAGCATGCATTAAACCATAATTGTCTATTTTTCTTCCAAAATTAAAGTATTTCGAATTTTATCAAATAAAACTGAACGGTCCTTTCCAAAACAAGAACATGTTAAACTACCTACCTTTTATAAATCCGCTTTCAGCTCAGACTGAGTTGAAAATTAGGATGGTGATGTATCCAGTCGGAATTTACCAAATAATCAGTAGCTAACCAACTACTTAGAATTATATAGATGTCAGACTTGTTCGAAACAAATTCGTTATGCATTCGCGAACGTAGAGGGAAAAAATGTATATAGCCTTTATATCCTTAACTCAGCGCATTGTACCTTCAGGAGTTGTCTGTAGTTGTAGGCTGACCGGTACCCGGAGAGTTCCCACAATGAATCGTTGCCTCATCAAAAGGATTAGCCTATATACACTGTCAGCGAGAGACTGAAGTGCGTCTATGGAGGGTCGCCACGACAACACGGAGTGGATTCACAGAAGAAATTGGACCGATGCGCAGTTTTGCACTTAGAATGAATATACCAAAACAAATATGTAGCAAATGAAGGAATTAATGAATGAACGAACGAACACATAAACAACTAAATAAATATATTTCTCTTTCTCTTTTTTCTACTGCATTCCAGTAACCGAAAAGACTCATGGACTATAGCTTACCATTTTCCCAAAGCACATACACACCAAAAATATGGCATCAACAAATTGATTAACCAATTGATTAACCAGGTAATTAACCAATCTTCTAAGAGGTGGTTCTTCATAATGAGTCGGCCTACTATCGCGCAATACCCCAGACAAACACGTAGACGTGCACCATGCAAGCTGATGGGACAGGATATAGCCCGCGTTTTCTCCACAGTTTCCATCTAACCGTTGAGAAAATGAGCTAAGTGGGCAGATGTTCACTATTTACAAAAGGGTTCCCCAATCACTGGACCTATAGTTCTGTGTTCAATTATTGCCATTCATGAAAGCATAACGACCCAATCGGTTCTACGCACTTCACAAAACAACCCATGCAAGCACTTCTATGCTGACAAAAAAGTATGCACCAGGCGCAACACTGCAGTTCAGCAATAAGGAATAAGCATTATTATGTATTATGTAGGCTATATACGCCTGTGTATATAGGCTACACCTACTTACACATAGGATTAACACATCGATTTAATTAATGCACAACTAATTTACTAATATAGGCTACCTGTAAAATTAGGCTTCCAGATAAGATTGTCAGTTTCTCTTGTGTCAGGGGATGAGTAAAGATTTATCACACTGGTCTTCATAAACTGATTTGGACATCATTTTCATTCCCCCCCCCCCCCCCCCCCCCCCCCCAATTCAACCTTTACTTTCTGTTTGAATTATAGCTTCTTGGATGTATAAGACAATTAATACTGGGCACTCAGACATGCTGGAAGTGACAGCGTCTTTTTTTCTCAACTCGAAAAAGGCCGCATCTGTCCTGTTCGGCACAAAGCTCAAGTCATTCAGTCGGAGAGGTCAGATGTGGATTAGACAATTGAGACTGATGGGAAGACGTACTGCTCTAGGGACGTTTTCTCCCTACTGGGAAAAAGTTATGCAAATTACAGAAACGGTTTTCAACCCCACCTTTATGTAGCCTAATACAAAGCCCAGTAGACGTTCATGACATTTACCAACTGGCTGACTCAGTAGATGATAGAATTTAAAAATAGACCAAGCCCACCTGACAACAGTCATCGAACCACATGTATAATGCAAATACATGATTCATTACATACACGAATATTTTGGAGTGTAGCACTACAGAGCAAACACGAACCTACTTTAAATAAAACGTTACTACACAGAAATGGTTATTGTTATTGGGAAAACAATGTATGGTATCTGGTAGACGACTAAAGCATTCAACCAACGCTTAAACCAAAGAGGGAAATTTGATTGCTTTGCATAAAAATCGTTAGGAAGTAACCAGTCACAAAGAACTTTACGAACAGGTGTATGATCACTAAATTGGCGTAGAAAACAAAGAGAATGGATGATTTATTTATTTATTTATTTTTTACCAGAGACAAATAAAAAAATAAATATATAAAAGTAAAACACGGACTGGTAAATGGGACCGAGTGACTTCTCGAAAAAGGGAAATAAAAATCATGGTTCATTAGTCATAACTTTCTGACGTGACCTCCGTAATTTTATGCACACTTGCGTGGAATTTCTGAGCAATACACAAACGAAATGTACATTTTGTGATTTAGCCCATAAACCATCAAACAACCGCCACATGCTTTAGCCTCAGATGTTGACTCTAGGCCTCGTGCCGAGCAGCGCGTTCTGAGTAGCAGGGCTATATTTCTCATGATAACGGAAAGTGAATATTTTACATCTGACCGATCCGTTAATCATTATGATTTTTTTTAAACAAACACTAATTGTTAAACACAAAGGCCAGCATTTGCCCGTTTAAATGTTTTCACAGACCGAACCTGAAACATTTCAGATGGATGAAGCCCACGGTACTCGAGTGCTCAATGTTGGTAAACGCAGTCCAAACACTGGAAAATACAAGCGCACGGTGGTTGTCGAAGGCGAAAACGGCGCCCTCTTAAGCTCTTTGATTTTCATTAGGGACTTTTATGCACACAAAGGGTCTGGCCATTTCCCATTCGTTTTTTGGAGAATTGGCTTCCACGGCTTCCAACCCATCATCGCCACCTCGACCGCCCTTACAACAATAAAACCGGGACGTCACGCTGGTGCAAGTGGTTTTGGTCTCCTTGAATCAAAGACCCTTAATTAAGACTGCAGTGGAAGGCTAATGTGCCTCCCGAGTCTTTCTTAAAGAGGTTCAAGGTCTTTTCTTCATATCATGAACTAATTTAAAGACTACTGAATGACACTTGCCACTTTGGCCACAGAAACAACCTGCAAAGATGACAACTCAGACACAGTCTCTTTCACTGTCCTTTATTCTAGTCAATGTATAATCGTCTTTCACTTAAAAATGAAGATTTTGCTAAATAAATATGTACAGTGAGAGCAGAAGAAATAGGTAATAAAAACCATTCAAAAAAACATCATTTCCAAGGTTTAGTGAAACCAAAAACACCGTTACCACATCACTAAGTTCATGTTTAAAAGAAGATTCTGAAATAACTGGAAGTGGTCGCTTAGTTTTTCCTGGGGTTTGATCTGTGGAAAAACAATAGAGCGATCCCTTCCCAACAGCACATGACACTGAACTTCCTGTTGAACCCCAGAGAGTCTGGACCTGTACCATGCCCCAGATTTCACTGGAGGACCAGCTTCTCTTTGCAGTACAGCTGATAGCCCAGCATACCTCACATAGGCTTCTGACTGACTAATCTTTCCAATAAACATTCAGTGTCATCCAGCATATCCTGGCTGTGCAAGACCAGATTTTTGGGGTGGGGGTGGGGTTTGGGGGTGGCACTTATCACAGGGTGTGGGGAGTCAAATCTGTGAGGAAGGGGCTGGCTGGTCCATACATCTGATCTGCATTTCAATCAGAAATTATCACTACATAACATACAGTGTTGAAGGCTCCCTCCAAGATGTTGCCAAGTAACAGCCAATTTCAAAAGACATTAACACTGTGCTTTACTCCATGTGCATCTTTTAAGCAGTGCATAACATAACATTATGTCAAACACATGGTAAAAATGTATTCCACATCATATTTGTATGCGTGTTTAATCTAATATTAGTTCCAAAAGGACTTGCAATAAAAAACCCCACCCACCATTAAAAAAAAGAGAATTAAATAGGCAACCTCAGCATACTCGTTTACCCATTAAAAAGTCCCCTGGAAACATTCAAGTAATGTTTTCCAAAGCTCCCCTCTGGCAATCTCTTCCACATACTGTCTTCATTAGCTTGGCTGGCCTGATTTGGAAATATGAGCTGAAGCTTGGTCTTAAACTACATTCTTCAGATTCCCTGTAAACAACGAGAGAGAGAGGGAGAGAAGGGGCAGAGGAGAAGAATGGGGTAAAAATTAATCGTACACACAAACACACACACACAAGCACTTCTTTGCAGCTGCACAACAGAAAAACAAAGGTTTTTTGATTAATATTTGCATGCACTCATTTGAAACAAGTACTTTTTACTTTCTAAAGTCTTGATCTTTCACTCAACAGAGCTCTCGGCATTAAATGTTACTGTAGATAAACGTGGTTCCGTGTGTTGTGGGATTGCTTTAGCATATTTTCACGTTGGAAAGCTGTGAGTACTTGAGACAAGCATCACAAGGATCATAAATTCCAGAAATTCCTTGATCGATCTGCTGACTCTATAAGGGACGATTCACTTGTAATTATAGAAGAATCAAAAGATTTGAATAGTTCACTATTTGCTATATCTCCTACAGGTGACTGTGCACTTGAACTCCTGATACAGACGGAGTCAGTGTTTTGTAAAAATGCAAAACGTGTCAGGGCGAACAATTTCCTAAGGAAAACCACAGATATGCAAATATGTATCACATATCATTATGCAAATTACTCAAGTTTGGCAGCCATAACACAGCATGAATGATCTCCCTATTGTTTAAACAGAGTCAACAACACTGTTTCTTTTGTCACTGAGCATACTGCGAACACTGTCTGTCCGAATGCATTAAGGGAAGTCCTCTCCTGCTTAAGCAATAACGTAAACCGCCTGTGTACACCGACTGACACACTCACGTGCGCACGGGTGCCAATTTGATTTGGCACAGAAATGGCACATCAATTCAAGCCAGACTCAAGTGGCACATTGAATCTGTCACAGCAGTAATACATTTACTACAATGGACAATTCAATATACAAACACAGATCACGATCTCTGCCTTGTTACAGAACACACGGTACACTGACATTACATGGCGAGTTATGCATCATATTACCAGCCTTGCATAATCAGGTTTTTATATAACCAAAAAAATATTTTCAGAATCAATATTTGGGACTGGCATTGTTTCAAAACACTTGAAGCGTTTCACTTCATTATTTCCCCCCTGTTTGTTTGCAGTGCGGTGTGTTTTGTATAAAGCTGTCATTATAGCGAGCCTGCTGCATATATTTAAAAACACTCGGAGCCAAGGAGGATTTAAATTGCTCAAGCATATACTAATCAGGGTCAGCAAAAGCAACCATGTGTGGTTTTTATTGTCCTTTTTTTCATTCGCTTTTTTTATTTATTTTTTTTTTTAGATCAAGCCCGCAGTCTCGTAAATGTTCCCCAGATGTGCTGCAAACTTCCGGTAAAACAGAACGACCGTGAGGCCCCAGCATTTATTACCTGCGCTAATCAGCCGCAGCTACTTCTGGCTAAATATTGTGATACTTTTTGGTGTGCCATCAGATGATTCTGAGGAACCCTCGCGGGGAATTTAACGAGCAAGCTGTCAGACGCGCACGCTCGGTTATTTCCCCAATCGCTTCATCAGGTCACCGCTGCTCTCTAATCTGTCGGTTTATCTCTGCTCTGGGAACTAACACGCTCCGCAACTCAAAAAAACGCAGCTCACTACACGAATAAAACCTTTAGCTAAGGCAAAACCTGTTCCTTCTGCTGTGGAATCATAATTAAATGTAGCTTAATTAATTTCATCGTTCAAAACTGCCGCTGCCCCACAGATGGAATGTCTTTAATAGACAGTGAAATTATGGGAAAAAAAAGCTGAAAAGCCATACACCTGTGGTGATTTAGTGTGATTTTTTGTGTAATACAAAGTAGTTCAATACTGAGGTGGTATGTGGCATACGACCTCGGAAACACGGATGACAATACGGCACATTCCATCTCAAGACTAGCACAGACCCATTTCCATTTATATAACCCACACACTTCACCGCACATCAACATCCCATTTCAAGTCCGATTTTTTTTCATCTGACCTGTAGCTTTGCAGCCAGAGAGCAGAGGAGCACACTGCTGCTCTGGGACCGCGGTTCGGCACTTCTGCAGACTGCGGCCAGCGACTCGCTGGTTTTCCACAGACTGAGAGCTCTGGCATGCCTTGGCTCCAAAACTGGGCCTGGCACGGCGGGCAGCCGCCCCCTTCCCACGACCCCGACCGGCGGCGCGTCGCTGGCGCGTACGAGAGACGAGCGGCAGGGGAAAGCTTGGCTGCGCGGGGGTACGCGGGGGTGCGCGGCGCTCCCTCAGGGCTGCGCGGAGCTCCCTCGCCCCGGCCTCCCCTCTACCGGGCCGCCTGGCTTCTGAAACAGCGCGTGAAGCGGGGCTGCGCTCCCACACATCCCAACCCTCCCCAGCGGCCGGGGGGAAGCGCTCCAGAACGGGCGCTGGCGGTTATGCTAATGCTAATCCCTTTTAATTAGCCCCTGGCAGAGCGGCAGCCAGCCGGAGCGCGCCCCCGCGCAGGGAACCAAAACAAACGAGATGCCCTCCGTAATGAGAGGAGCGCCGGCCCCGGCGGGGGCCCCGGGACGCCGAACGGGGCCGGAGCTCGCCGCCGGGGCCGCGTGCCCGGCATGGCGTGGCGGTTGTGAGATACCGAATAACCGACACCGATGACTGTGCTCTTTCACAACCCCTTCCCATAAGACGCTGCCATTTGTTGCGCGCGCGCAAAAAAAAATAAATTCCTGCCCTCCCGTCGCTGAACTTGCGCTCACCCGACAGGCCTCTCTCTGTTCGCATCAAAGAGCGCCATTCAGCAATATGAGCGAGAGAGGGAGAGAGAGAGAGAGAGAGAGAAAGAGAAAGGGCGAACACTAAACAGACACGACGGGGTTAACAGCAGAGCCGCAGCGCCTCGGGCCCAAAGGGGAAGGAAAAGACATCGCATACATACAACTACACAAATAAATTCAATTTCAAAACAAAGCGTCTCTGAACTTGCGCGGGAGCAGATGTGATGGAGACCGCCGGCATATGTTCCCGGTTGCTTTCCATTTCGTTCAAGGGTTTCATTTTCCTTGTTGCCCCCCCCCCCCCAACCAACCCCCATATCCCCCCCAATACCAGAGGTCAGAGCCATCCTGGGGATACGGCAGGAGAGGCAGTGGGAGAGGGGTACGTGCCTCCCTCCCGCACTTTTCCTCTGGTTTGGGTGGGGGGCCGGAGCTGAGCGGGGCCCGGGAGTGAAGCATGGGTCGGGGGGTGAGATTCGGGTGAGACGCTCGCCCGCAAGCCCCCCGGTGACTCTGGCGGCGAGCCGGAGCTCGGCTATTTCGCTTAAAGAGCGCCTGCGGTCGCGTCCTGGAGCGCTCGCTTACCGGACGCACCAGAAACCGTTAGTTTCCAGAAGCACTCCGGCCCGGTTGGGAATGGCAGTTGGTCCTGATGTTCCCTCGGGAAGAGACGTCATGGAGGGGGGGTGGGGGTGGGGGGGTTGGGGGTGAAGGAGTCTGGGGTTTGCGGTCCCTGGGGTTCTAAGGACACCCCCAGCTGCACCGGCTTTGAGGCCATATGGGCCCAGAGCCGTTCCTACTCCTGCCCCCTCCAAAAAGCTGCTGGAGCTTTGGCCGTCTGCAAGGCTGTGGCCCCTCTCCCTCTCCCTGGAGCCCACCCAAATCTACTCTACCGGTCCCAATTCATTCTCAGCTTCAGTAGCAACTGATCCAGTTAAATGCTATGAAAAAGCACACACAAATGGAACAGTATGCCATTTTGTTCATGCCAGTACCGTATATATTTTAAATGAGCTTTCCTGTAGAAATGTGTTCTTTGTTATTGTAAAGCATTTGCATTTACAAACTGTAGCTATTGCTGATTATTTTTGTGTATTGATTACCTTTAATGGTCCCGATGACCCGGTCCAGATGCTGGGTCTCGTTGCGGTCGGGTCGACAGCTCGGGCTGATCTCCAGGGAGTAGTCCGGCCCGTACTCTGTGAAGAACTGAGAAGCAACAAACACTTCAGAACTTCTCCAATCACAACAGAACACTGCAGCCACAGCCAGATATGAGCCCTGATGGACACCTAGCTCCCACGAACCGCCGTTACAAATAACACAACAAAAATAATGGCAATTGGTAGCCTCTAATGTGTGGAAAAAGGAAATTTAAAACAGTAAACATTAATATTTGTGAAACATTATACCATCTGGTGCGTCTCTGCACCAACAATAACACAGCTATTCTGACCTTTTGTTTCAGTTTATGCTGAATGAGGCAAGTCAAACTGTTTCAAGCTGTCCCTGTAAGAATTTGAAGATGCTCATGGAAAAATCAGCTACAATCTGACCCATACTTTGAAAGAAAACAAACTGCGTTTCATTTATTTTAAATGCTGTGATCATGCAGAGATCATGTGGCCTTTATTTACATAACTTATACTGCGACAATAAAAAAAGAATCTCATCCACTGATGGAGAACTGGCTGTATAAAAACTCTACATCCCTCTATACTGTACATTTGTTTCAGCCAGAACTTGTCTTGACTAATAATGAAAAAAGCAAAAGAGAGGTAGTTAACAGTTAAAACATATGCCTTCTCTTTCCCAAAAGAGAGCATTAAATTGAATTTGAGCACACAGAACTGTGTAAAAGGCTGACAAACCCATTTAGGGAACGTCTGCCTCTTTCAGCCAAAACACTGGAGCAGCAGTAAGTTCACCCAAACTTTGGCCCGCACTCTGCTCTGCTGGTCTCCATTATCCTTCGTTTGTCAGACTGAACTGTGGTGCTCGGGCAGGGCGGTACATCAGAGTGCATGTTAGCATACGCGCGCACACAGACCAGCAGCGAACATCAGAACCTCCGGTTTTCCCATGAACCCGAGCTCCCTGCAGTCAAACAGCGTCAGGACGATGAGCGCTGATGTCGGAGTGTTTAGCTTGGACCAGATCAAGACCAGTTTGAAACAGGGGGTCGGGAACAGCTGTCTGATTCTGCCACGCAGCAGATATCAGGCTTCAATCCAAACAAACAGGCCCATTCGAACGATGCATTGTGCACAGTGTCTTATTTCTTCTTAAAACTCACCCATTTGTTTCTATTTAAGTGCTTATTTTGAGAGAGACCATTAATTGCCAAAAGGAAAGGGGAGTTCAGTGATTATTTTTTAAGGAATCTACACATTCGTAGCCCCGAAACGTCTAAAAATAACTTGGGAAATAACTTGCACAATAATGGTGTGATAATGGCATTTTGGATAAAAATCAAACAATACAGTAATTGTTCTCGAGAGTGAAAAAAAAACAGAACATCTTCCTCCATTGTCCAGACACCGTGTTTTCTTTCGTTTTCTTTCATTTGTAACAGTCTTATCGGTTTACACGTGACCACTGACAATGCTACCCCCCCGAGCAACCGCCACCCCGCCCGCCCCGCCATCCACTCCGTCCCCGCCGTTTCCGTTATTTACTCAGGCCCTTTGGGTGCCTGCCACTTCCCCCGGCCGGCACGGGGGGGACACACACCCTGGCCAGGGTAGGAAGCGCCGGAGAGGCCGGATATTTCCCAGCATCCAATGAGAGAGCCGATGGCAACGCCTTCTGAACGGAGTGTCCTTCCGCGATCCCGCGCGCCACCCGGCCGAGCTGCTTTCCCAGGAAAAACAGCCGGAATTTGCTCACCTGCTAATCAGAAGGGTCTAGCAGACAAAATGCTTTCACAGCGGAAGCTCTCTGCGTTCTTGGCTACACAGGAGGGGGTATTAGAGGCTAGTTCTGGAAAACAGACAAACCTAACAACAAGTCCAAAGAGAGATGTTTTTCATGCACGTTGATAAAATGAATACCAATTAAAAAGGAACAAAACTGTATTCTTCCTTCAGTGATCTGGAACAAAGCAGAGTATTATAGTAGGCTACAGTGGTCTACAAAATAACATGTCTGCTAAAGTCTGTAATTCACAGAACCTCGTGACTTTGTGTATCTCCTTAGAAACAATGTTGTTTTCAAGTCCAACACTAACAGTGAATGAACCAGCGCGTGCTCTCCACAGAGACATGTTAAACGGCTAATGGGGAACGGGCCAGCCTCCCGGTTATTCCCACCATTAAAGAGCCTGTCTGACCACAGGAGCCTTGCCGGGAGGAGCGACTGAGCGCGAGCGAGCGCAGGGCACATCCTCAAACAATACGCTGCAGCTCGCACCCATCCCAGCGGCTTCCTCTCCGGCTCGGCCCGACCTGACCAGCAGAAGAACCCCGCCTGCAGAAACGATCAGGGGACTCGGGAAAACAGAGACGTACGCAGGATGTACGAAACGCCAACCGCTCCGGAGACGCAATCCAGATCGGCTAGCTTCTGACACGGCGACGGCGGCCTCCGAGTCACAAAAGCTACCGATCGGGGCTCTGCAAGATGGTGAATGCCATGCGAAAACACCAAGATAATCAAGCGCAAAGTAAAAATAAACCAAATGCCTTTCCTTACCAAATGCACAGGGTTCTCTGCTCATTTAAAGGCAGCCAGTGTTATAATCACCAGAACACCATGCTGCAGTATTCAAGAGAAAGTGTTACAATCCAGTCTTGAGTCAAACCTATATTTATCTTGGGAGGTTCGGGCATTTCTGTCTTAATAACGTTTACGATGCAAATAAACAACAGCTTCTTTATTATACATGTGACAGCGCTGCTCTAGTATGTCCCACTCTAGGATGTAGCTCTTAGGATAGCATGTCCTGCTCTAGGATTTTGGCGGGTGAAAACAAGAATGGACAAGGGGCACACAGACCTGGGGGGGTTATCAGAAAAACCTATTCACACCCTATGAATACTGCATAATTAAAAGGACTTTCAAAAGAATGAATAAAACATTCAAAACCTTAATTTAGCGGCCCACGTGCGGTTGGGGCCCTGGATGACCGAACAGAGGGCTCGGAGGGCTCTGGTTTGGGGAGGGCTCTGATTCGGGGAGGCTCCGGCCCCTCTTCACACAGGAAAGGGAACCCCGCACAATCCCGTTAGGAGCGCTCGGCGTGCGCTGACACAGCTGCCGGCCGGGACTGACAGTGCACGGCGAGGGGTCAGGCCACCATTGTGGGAACACCCCGTCCGACGCTCGCTTCCCACTGAACCGCAGGCTCCTCTTCCAGGGGAGTGTGCTCCGGGGCCTGACAGCCTTCACACAATGGAGGGAAATGGTGCCAGTTCACTCTCTTTCACCCCCCCCCCCCCTCCACCCCACCCCATCCACCCAACGGCTCCAGCTCCGGAGTTCTTGGGAAGGAGAATAAAAGAGGGAGGGAAGCTGGGAGCTGCGCGTTTGTTTTCTCACCAGGGCCGTGCTGGGAATCGCTCAGCGGAAATCAGCAAAAACAAGTTTTTAAAATGGGAACGGATATACAGTACTCACACGGCCGGGGACGAAGAATGTGGGTAAACGGAATGGAACCCTGGTGCCACACTGATCGGGCCTGAATTTGAGTGACAGCATATTGCTGAGAGTCACCATTACAATTTGTACTGCTCCCAGAATTACAAATAATACGTTTTCTGTTTTTCTGCTATCAAGCCATGTCCACTTCAAAGAAAGTTACACAATGTTTATTACAATTCTTTCAGAAAGGCATAAAGATAATAATATTTATCCTAAGATTTAGCCGGGCCAATCTTTTGCATATTTCCAGACAGAGAAAACTCACTGGAAAAATTAGGGTACATAGTCACTGGAATATTTCTAATGGAGATGCAACCCTGACTGAAACCCGGACTCCTCCAGGTGCTGAAACGCAGTAATGTCAGAGGACCGCAGGTTAAAGCTAACATCCTGAGCAGCCAAACCTCTGCCATACCGCTAAAGAGAAGCACGCCAGCCATGGAAATCAGTGAATCTGCGATGTGTGGATAAACAGAACTAAAATGAAGCAAAGCCGTGTTTAAGGCTATTTGAGTCTTAAGTGAAAACTGCAAGAGCAGTCAGCACTGGAAGCATGTACAGGATTAAAGGTTAAACACACATAATGAAACTCATGTGTGTTTAGAAGTAGTGAACGCTGGCATAAAATAGACAATGTTCATATCCTCTATAGATTGCACAAATGTGTCCAACACTCTGTCTGTGATTGTGTGTGTGTGCACATGTGTGCATGTGTGTGCACGTGACAGGGGTGCTCAGAGGCAGGGATGGATAAGAATGACATTCATTGGCCCTTAGGGGGAGATGAGAACTGTAAAGTGATGGAAGACGTCAGTCCACACGCTGTTTAATTAGCCCACCTGCGCGTCCCAAACCGCCGACACAAAGGCACAGCCACGTCACACCTGAGGAACAGCCACAACACACCTGAGGAACAGCCACGACACACCTGAGGAACAGCCACGACACACCTGAGGAACAGCCACGACAGGGGGAAAAACCCGGAGTCGACAGCTGGACACGGTGGCCGGGCTCGAACACGGAGAAGCGAGGCTTCAGACCGGCGTCTGGCATCACTTCACTAGCACCTGAATTCTCCACTGATTGCTTCAGCATGTTAGAGGCGAGCATAACATCTCTCAGCACGAGGCGAAACTTCAGCTCCGGACTCATCCGTGAACGGCGGGTGAGTAAATAAACGAAGGCTTCGCGGTCTACGTGTGCCTGGTACAGCAGACAATCCGGCACCGATACCGACTAAACCGCATTTTGGACTCCGTGGCAACGGTACTCACACTCTTATCAAAGAACTGTTAGCTAAGTAGCACACATTTTAAAGGCTTTTACCAGCACGGACCAGCCCTGGAAACAGGGACACAGGACGGGGAACCCCATCCCCTCCAATGAGACAGTGGCTTCTTTTTTTTTTTGAGAGACGTTTCCAGTTTGAGGGTCTCAATGAGTCCCTTGTGCACCCCTGTCTCTGGCTCCATTGTTCGGCCTGTTGCCTCGGTCCTGCCCTGACAGGGCCCTGTGAGCCCACAGGCAGCAGCTGGGGAGGCAGGCAGGAATCGCCCGTCAGGTACAAAGTCCTTTTTGTGTCCCCCCCCCCCCGCCCCCTCCACACACACACACACAGCCGGACACCACGGCTAAAGGCTACTTCTCCCTCTCCTATACGCTCACTCTCTTAGGCTGCCCCAGGCCCGCCACAGCTAAATTGTGTTTTGTTTGGAGTAAACGGACAGACAATGATAGTGGTAGTGGTTGGAGCAAGGGGGGTAGTTCAATGGGAGGAGGAGGAGGAGGGGGGGGGGGGGCTCGTTCTTTGATCGAGAGGCATGAAGGACAAAAGGGAGCGGGGCAGAGGGAGAGAGACACAGAGAGAGGGAGAGAGAAAGCGAGAGAGTAAGCATAAGAGCTTGGACTCGTCCTGGCTGTCTCCATCTGAGTGCGGTTCACATGTCCTTGAAAAGGGATCGCAGACACAAAGCTGCAGTGAAGGAGGGGTGTGACTGGGGGGAAATAACACTCCGCTGTGGCACTGTAGGGGGTAACGAGGCCTACGTTCACTGCCAGCTATTGTCTGCCGGCTCGCAAAATAATGGACAGAGAATGAAACTGTGTCATGTACAACAAATCTCATTTCATATTCTTCCAGCCCTCTTCTATTCTGGGGGGAAAGTGAGGACAGTCATTCATACAGAAAGTGGCTAATTTGTTATCTGCCTGCTATCCTGCACTATAGTATGAGCTGAAAGTGATGCTTATAGAAAAACACTGAACTGTCATGGCTGTTTACTTGACTAATAGAGACAGATGGAGATACAGATGACTGCAACCATCTTAATTCAGCTCCTTTCTGTTTTCCCCCCAAAACAATCCCCTTTGTCTCTCCCACCAGGGGTTAAGTATTGGCATTTAAATCTGAGTTTAATGTCACTGTACATAGGATGAAAACAACAGGATGTGGGAAAAGAAAAAAAAAAAACATTTTGTTATGTTTGCATGTTGTGAAGGGAAGATTCTGGAATGTCTCTGAGCAATTCCTCATTACAGGATGTACACAGCTGCCCCCTCACCAAAACAGGAGGGGGGGGGGGGGCGGCTTGTTTTGATTACCATCTGTACTGCGCACGTGAAATATGCTGCATAAAGGTTACTTAAACTTTTATTAGTAACAGAAAGTTCCACAAGCGAACTGAACTGCAGTAAGTTCAAAATTGATAAACCTATCTTAATATAAACAATCTCATGCACGAAGGTAGCATTACGGTTATTAACTCAACTCATCTTTTAATATAATGCTACACTTCTATATTAATACAGCTTGAATTCATGAACACTTCAATTTTGGGTAAATATGTCAGGGAAATATAGTGATTGTGCGTGCTTCTCAGTTCGTCTCCGCAGTGTAGCTTCATTAGCCGCCTGAGCATCCAAGGTCACTGAAGTGGCCTTGTTTTCACGTGCGTGCCTTAATGAGGTCACAGGTCTCACAAGGGTTAAAGGTTGGAACTGGAGAAACAACCACATCTTTTATTTAGTTGACCACAAAAACCCCCCAATTACAATAAAAAGACCCTCTTTGTGCGGCTGGTAAGAGAGATATCTGACAGTGACTGTACACCACCACCCCCCCCCCCCCCCCCCCCCCGCCCCCCACCCCCCACCACACCGCTCCTTCTCTTCTCTAAGGTAATTATCTGGGAATTTGCAATCCTCCTTCCAAAAAAACAACTTAAAAAAACCTTCGGAATAGAGCACACAGGGGTTGTCCAAGAAAGACGTGAGTGAGGGAAAAACACAAGCTCCCCTCTGTCAGTCCATGGGGACAGAGTAGTATTGTTCCCCCCCCCTCTCCCCCCCCCCCCCCCCCCCCCCCCCGCGAGCACCTGAAAACAAACCCGTTTATTGAGAGGCGCTCGGGCGTCTTTGATTAGAGTGAATGACTCAGCGCAGACGGAGCAGGGTGGGGGTGGGGTGGGGGGGGAGGAGGGTTGAGGGGCGGGGCTGGGGTCTGGGGGTGGGGGGGTGAAGGGGGGGGTCCAGGAGCGGCGCTGTTTCCTTACCTCGTGGTCCGGTATCTCGGAGGGAAGCGTTTGGCCCAGCACCGTCCCCGTCAGATAGGCCCAGCATCGGGCCGTGTTGGCAAGGTTATAGCCTCCTGTCTCCAAGAGGAGGTAGAAGAGAGGAGGGAGAGGTAGACAGTGGCAGAGAGAGAGAGAGAGAGAGAAGGGATTGAAGTCAGTAAAATGGCCTCTTTGTGCAGGTCTAATTAGAAGCTTTCATCTGTTCCATGGATAAGGGGCCTGGAGTAGAGATCTCATTTTAAAAAAGGAAAAAAAAAAGACTCATGAAGGGATAAAATCACTAAGTTATCTTTTTTTTAAATTAATGACACGCTGATGGCATTTCGGGAAATGGTAGCAGTCTGGCTGAAAGCTGGAAGGGACAAGAGACGGTTGTGGTGAAAAAAGGAGGTCTCTGTGACTGAAGCCTTGTCTATTGATGCCTCTCTGGACATTTTCCATCAAGACATTGTGACTGGAAATACTTACGCCAAATTTTGCTGGACTCTTTCCCACATCGAAAAGCATGGGAGCAAAGACAAGACCTTGTGCGCGCGCATGCACACAAACACACACGCGCACATGCACGCACATGCACAAGCACACACACACACACACGTTTGCACGCACACACACACACACCTCCTCCGAGCAGCAGCGTGGGTAGGTCCCACTTCAGCACGTAGCACAGGCACTTTCCAACACCCACGGGAGTCATGTTGAAGGAGCACATGGGGTCCCCTGCCATGGTGTCCGCTCCCAGCTGCATCACAACTGCTTCAGGGTTAAACAGCGCACGCACTTCCTGTATAACACTGAGAAACATTCACAATGGTCACATGGCAATGTGGTTACCAAACAGACATGCATGAATATATGTCAGAGAAAATGTGTGTGTGTGTGTGCGCGCGTGTATCTGACACAACACAAGCACAGATACTGCAGGGCCACAGATACAACATTTTGTGTGCAGTTTTTTAGGCACGATTGAAATGCGAATACTATTTATCTACAGTAAATAAACTGACTAATACTTAGGAATTGGTTGGACTTCATCTTACTAATACTGCATTCATTTCGGGCAAAGTGACAAACTGACCTGGTGAACACTTGGAAGTACCGATCATCTCCAATGCCATCCTCCAGGGGAACGTTGACAGTGTACCAGCGTCCTTTCCCAAGACCAGTATCACACAGGTCCCCAGTTCCTGCAGGAGCACAGTGTCAATTACAACTCTGAGCTAGTCACAGGCAGAAGGACCCCTTCATTTTACATTTATCCTAGCTTCTGAATAATAATAAATTATAATAATTCATTAATCATATAGCAACTTTCAAGCACAGAGCACAAAGTGCTTTCCAAAGTATATTAAATAATAGTAGAATAATCCCTGCTCATTAATGAATACATTAATTTGTCCCAATCCATAAAATACACACAAGCTCTGCAGTGAACAGTACTTTCTCAGTGCTTTAGATGGCTGCACCGTGAGCAGAATGAGGACATTGTGCTGGTACTCACCAGGGAAGAAACCAGGAGAGAACTTGTGCAGCGACACGGTCATGACTTTAGAGGTGAAACTAAAAGCGTCCTCCACACCTGTCACCATGGAAAAAAACCATTACCCGTCTCGACCGCAGACCGTATAAAAATAGGTCTCGAACCCACACAAAAGAACGACCGACACGATAAAAGGCCACGCCCAGGGAATCGCTCCGGCAATCAAATGCCGCTGCTCCGTGAGAGCAGCGACATCTCTGCGGACTTGTCACTTTATCAGATTCAATCCCAAGTCTTTTATCGCCGTTTCCACAATTGCAAATTAAACAGGACACCAGTTACCGCTATCTCCGTTTGTGTCGGCATCGACATCGGCGCGCGGCTGTTATTGTTACCATCGCCATGGTGAAGGTCCACGTCCACGTACAGCACTCTCTCGTACTTCTCCCTCAGCTTCAGAATGCCCAGCACGGCGTCGTTGATGTAGCAAAACCCAGAGGCCTCGTCCCTGAGTGTGAGAGCAAGCCATTACACGCATTACACGGAATCCACGCAAACCGCGCAAACCCACAGCTATTCCAGCTGCCACGCGAGGGGAACGACAGGCTAAAGTTAAACAGGTGTAATTATACGGCGAAAGAATACAGTTTTACAAGAGCGTACACCAAAAACAAAAGGTCCAGTCGACAAACTACAACTCTAAAGGCAAGGGAAGAGTTTCCAACAGATGCTATAATTTTCATCTTTTCATTTTTTATCAGATTTGTACCCTTGAGCTGTACACACAGTACATGTTTTGTTTTAAACACATTGTCTCACTTCACTCTTACCTTAAATCCCTGTTAAGTGCTTCGTGCACCTGCAAAAAAGCACTGAATAATTTAAGTTACTGTCACGGAATCTGCTATGCTCATTGTATTCTTTCTGCGGTTCCTAGGGTATTTATGGTTTTTTGAATTCATCCTGTATGTGGAATAATTAATCAGAAAGTTTAAACTGGAGGAACAAGCAGCCTATCCTTGGCTAATACTAAGTCTCTTGTTCACATTACTGTGACTGAAGAGTGCACTTGTTTTGATTAGGAGGATGTGTTCGCCGTGTTACATTAATGGACTTTGTACAAGTGTTCTGTGCCTCATTGAAGGGTTGTATGTTGTGTTTGAAATTTAACTTTTGACATTGTTGTCCTGTGTTTTATGCTATACTGGCCCGGTCTCCTACGAGAGAGACATGTTCTCTCATGGGGCATCTTGGTTAAATAAAGGTTAAACAAAAACAGATTTCAAAATTGAGTACATACAGTACATGTCACCCATAATAACCAGGACGCATTGTTGCCATGTCAAGACAGTCTGCTCACATTATTTCTGGGAGAAGGTGGCTGGTTTGTGTCAGGAGATGGTCGGGCTGCATCTGTTTGTGGCGTACAGTGACTCTGGAGAGAGCGTCCCACTGAGCATGGGCAGAACAAAGCCCGCCTTCAGGACAGCGGCTGCGGCCGGGCCCGGCGCTGAAAGCAGGCACTGTGCTGAGCCGTCTGGCGCGGCGCGGAAGCGGCCGAAAGGGGGCGGGGCCCCGGGGGGCGACGGGGGTTAGGGCGGGAGCGCGAAGGGGAGCCCCGCAAGAACCGCGTTGGGGTCAAAGGGCAAGGGCCCTCACTTCCAAATGAAAGCCCCGAGGAGCGTTTTTTTTTTTTACACATGCGAGGCTTCTGGACATGACTGAAGGGGGGGGGGGGGGGGGGGGAAGGACCTCGAGCGATGAAAGGGGTTCTTGTTACGACGCGAGGAGGACACATGTGCGGGGGGGTGGGGGTGGGGGGCTGCGGAGACTCCGGGAAGCGAGCACCAGAGGGCAGCTGCCGTGGCAGAGGCCCTGCACAAAGAGCCCCACTCACTTGACCGTCGCCACCAGGGCCACAGCAGAACTAAGGGTCTTTCAAAGGTGCGGCCGACGGCTCCGATCATGACCCGCCCGAGCGGAAGCAGGAGAAATCCACGCCATGTGAGGTCTGAGCAACAGCCCCACGTGCATTCAAACCTCACTCTTACTCACACCACTCCCATTCAAATGCCCACTGCCCACTGCATGGCTAAGGTGCTGCAGGACAATACCACCGAATACTACCTCCCTAGTTTTAAAAAGACTATGCTGCACAATACATAGGCCAGAAGCGACCCGCGTGTATAATTTGCCCGTGCGAGTAGGCTGCGCGTCGGCTAATTGCTCTTACTTCTTGGCGTGGTGCCAGCCCCCTGCCCAGTTGATTGCCACTTTGCTCTTCCCGTCGAGGAGGCACTGGGCAGCCGTCAAGGTGGACCCGCCGACCGCCGCGGCGTAGTCAAAAATACCCTCCACCACCGGGCAGTCGTAACCTGAGAGCGTGAGCGGCATCGGGAGGGAGAGCGGGAGACAGCCGGGAGGAAGGGTGTTCGAGGAAGAGACAAATTTGAAAGAGGAGAAACAAAAGAGAAGGAGACTGGGTCATTCGAAATAGAAATTTTGGCAAAGGCGCAAAGTTTCCAGCCGCAAACAATAGCTCCTCGTTGTGCTTTCCTTTCTTTTTTTTGGTTTCCCCTTTTTGAGGCATGCTGCTAGTGTTGACATTTTAGACAAAAGGGACCAGGCTTGAGTGTCAGGCTTTATCAGTAGGAGATTGTACATAATCTGCAGAGGTTGCCAATGAAAACTCATTCTACACATCGCACTGCACATGTGTTGCACCACTTTGACTGAAAGCAGTTTGAAAAACATCCTGAAGTCAACTGAATATTAAGGTGCTGGTGCCGGATTTTGACTGAAGTGCGCCCTCTACAGTCTGAACGAGAGTGTTGTGGACGAGGGTGGATCATTCCATCTTCCACCAAAGAATACGTGCATACAAATGAATAAATAAAAAATATGTTTATTAATTTTTCCCAACATTAACAGGGTGTTCAATAAAAGTAAATACAGAAGTTGTGTAAAACAACTATTCCAGATGTAGCATGTCAATGTTACTGCCAAGTGTTTGAGGAAAAAAATGGGTCAATGAATTGTATAGTCATTAATGACTTGCAGATGTTTCATAGTGGTGACTTCCCAGGTGTCCTGGTGAAATACCCAACCTGCTACTCTCATTATGGAAGTCTAAGAATGATCCCCCAACCTGTCCTACAATGCGCCTGATAGAAGTATAGTGGGCTTTCTGCAACAAAATGGCCACTGTGCATCCCCCAGGTCGGTGCTACACAGTGCTGGTGGCTTAGATGAATGCCCCCCTCTTCCCTCTAAAGCTCTTTGAGGTCCCGAGGGGAAAGGTGGTACATAAATGCAGTCCTATTGTCATTACTTTGTCGGAGGCCTTGCACTTTTGGGAAACAAGTTTGACAATCATGAGTGGTATGAAGACCATGGCCCAGATGCACCTTGGTTTCCTGTCAGTCTGTGGCAGGGATATTCAAGTCTGGCCCTTAGGGCCGGTAGTACTGCTGGTTTACATTCCACCCCTCTAATCACGGACAGATTTAAACCTGATGCACCAGATGAGCTTAATTTCTGGCCAATCAGTGACATTATTGGACTATGGACTATCAGACAGAAGAGAAAAGCAGAAGAACTACTGACCTTAAGGGCCAGATTTGAGTATCCCTGGTCTATAGCTGTATTCTAATTTTATTTTTTTACAGTGGAAATACTTTTGCAAAATTTGGAGAACAGTTACCTAATCCACCACCCAGAAGTAGCCCATACACGTTTTATAGCAGTTACCGTGCCTCTTCAGCTTACCAAGACCGAAGTCAACAGACTGAGGATCATCATTGTCACCGTCCTCACTGATCTTCTGCAGGTGCTCAAGGTACGCTTCTGTGTGAAAGACCGCCATATCCTCCATGGTTGCTAACCGTGGCTTCACCACACTGGTAAACAGAAGATAATTCACAGACAGTTTATTGGCAGTCCACAGATGTGCAGATCATACAATAGAACAGTTGCCAGCTACTGTAACAGATACAGCGTTGTGAGAAGTAAGTGCCCCACTCCTGCTATGTTCTTGTTCTTTGGCACAAAAGGAAATGTGATAAAAGGTAATGTGACCTAGCAAATAACACAAAAGTTACAACTTTGGTTTAAGGGGTACTACATCTTGATTAAATGAAACATGGTGAAATGAAACAGGACCTAGAGTCAATTAATGAATCCATCATGTATTCCATGCTGTAACAGAGTACTCAGGAGGATAAAACATTACATAGTTGAACGTCTATTGAGATGCATTGAAAGTAGCCTATATTGAGATGCACTTATCCTTCTTTCTTTACAAGAAATGTTTAGTTAAATGTATTGCTGCTAAAGGGGTTTCCCAGTGACTGAGTAGCAAGGAAGGGGCACTTGCCCCCCACAATAAATATAAAATGGTTGACTTTTTTGAGTAAATAACACAAAAGTAGTATTTCTATGTCATTTGCTATTTCAAACCACCTTTATCTTGCACGTAAGGATTAACTATCCTTTTGATTGAGAAGACATTTTTTCATCGGCACTGCAGAAACACTTACATTTATTTAGGCTATCCATTTAGCGTTATCGCACAACGACATGCTTCGTATCCTTTGCCATTAGACTCAAGGCTGGAGAATAAAACATTGATAGCTACAATCACCGCAGTCAATGCATACTTTTTTGCATAGTGAAGCAGGGTACACCAAGCCCAAAGTCATTTACAACATCGTATTTTTTTACTAACCTTGCTGTAATTCACCCAAACGTTTCAGCGAACGTACCTCATGTGTTTCAGTAATCCGTAGGCTTCTATTAGAGAGTGCACCATACTTGCCTGTAATAAGAATAAGGATGGAGGAAAGCGTACTTGTGTTTAACACGCAAGTTAAACACAGCAAATGCTTAGCGATACCATTTTCTAATGGCAATTCTAGATAACTATTTACGTTGCAAAATAAGTAGCTGCTTTAGTTAGTTAGCATACGTTAACTTATTTCCTTATTTTCCATGTGAACTTACCCTGTTGGGGACTTTTGATAGTGAATCGCAAGTTTGGATAAACTGTGAACTGTAAATGTAAGCCACGTTCCGCTCGGGACGGTTACCATTCTGAGAGTCGCTTTTACTGCTCATTTAGTTAACTCGTTAGGTAACCAACTGTATAAAAAGAATAACGAAATGTTCTGTAAGCGTTATGTTGACATCAACTTGTTCTGGACATAGGTGTCACAGTGAAAACACTCCTCGGGTGAAAGCGGACAATACCGCTACCACTTTCATCTGGTCTGCCATTAAGAACTGAAATAATTTCCTAAATCAGGCGGATCCGTTTGTTATTCATCTCGAGAAATCTCCAAATAAATAAATAAATACAACATTGCTTATCGTGGCCGACTGTCACAATGATCAGGAGCTCGATTCATTTATGAAATGTTTTCCAGTTACGACGATTTTACTGGAGGACTGTGGAACTGTAGCCTTCTGGGAAATGATGTTCTTTAAGCATTTAACTTTTAACCACGTTGTAAATTTCAGAATTTGCGCCAGCCAAGAATAATAATTATATCACTGTAAGAACAACATACAATTAGTATTTTCTACTTTATATATGGTTTAAAATGATAGTGTTATTGTTACGATAACCTTAACATATATCGTACCGATCAAAGCCACACAACACAGGACGCATTCAAAGATAAAACAGCAGTAATTAAATGTAGTTTTTAATTATGCTTGCATCATACAGAAAGTGCAATTACGATATAATTTTAATAGCATATAATACCATATTTGTTGTATTTACCTATGTGCCCACTGACATATGACACTTTCTTAAAAGAAATCAAAGTCCAAGTGGTTTTAGTCAGGAGTGTAACATTAAATTCACTTAATTTAAGACCATTACTCATTCTTTTCAACTGCACAAACTTCGATATGGCCGACATGACGTTATATATGACGTTTCAGCGAGAGCGGTTAGCTTATACAGTAATTGATATTATGCCACTTTAAATAACACAGTAGTCCTGATCTCAGAATATGGAGTCAGCCCATAAAAGAACTTCAAACAAAAGAATCTGTTGAAGCCAATTACAGTGTAATTTACCTCCAGTGTATTGTATGTTCATTCTTTCAAAATATGCTGCTCCACATTACATCCTGCTGAATATAACTACAACCTGTAAACCTTTCATTTTGTTTATTCAACAATCATTGATATTAAAACATATATTTTTAAAAACAGTGCATTTATAAAAATGACTAAAGAAAAGATCAGAGGTACATTCCTAAACCTCTGCTTTGCAAGAAAGCAAACTGCTCTTCCAAGACACATGCTGGCAAAGAAAAAAATGCCTACCAAACAAAATATGTTTCATAACAAAATCCATATATCATCTCCTATGACCATGGTGTAATAACTTAATGTAGTGTCCGACAGCACTAAAATGATTCTAATCCACAGTCTTAACACCAGATTAGACGGTGTAAACTGACCTATCTTGATGCCACACTAAAGACTACTCCTACTCATATGTGACAGGAGAGCTGCCTCGGTGACCAGCTGCAGGGTTTCGCACTAAACTGGCTGGCATATGTACATTCACCGATGCCGTGTCACTGCAGGGCACAAGCGCCACTCGGCAGGAAGTCCTGAACATAGGTGGCCACGGCCTTGGTGAGGTAAGTCATGCTGCCATAGCGACCACTGGGTGCACTGTCATACAGTAGCTTGCAGATCCCAGTAGAGTGGTCTCTTTCTAGGATGTTCTCCTCCGCTCCCAGGTCTTTCTGCAAGGTACGCACAGGACAAACGGAGTAATGAGAGTGAGTGGTGAACATACTCATCCAAGGGCAGAGGTATATTTCTATGAAGAGCGTTGTATACGGTGCGGACACTAACCTGGTCCTGGTAGAACATATCATTGGCGATGTGTACAATCTTCTCTATGTGAATAATGCTGCCAACGCTCTGTATGTCGATGTCAGCAAGCATAGTGAGCACTAAGATGGCCTCCACCAGCAGCTGCCTGTACTCAGGCTGGGGCACACGGTTTAACACGGTCTCCACGTGCACGGCAAACTTAATCTCACCGGGGGTCATCTGGAGTGAAAGCGGAGGGAGAGATATTTAAAAATTTGGGCCAAGTATTCAGTATTTTGTGGTTAATAGGCTTCTCTTTAAATTTTCTGGATGAGGCAGATGCTGCTCTCCTCTCTATATAGATTAATTTACTAGTGTGTACAAAAAGAAATGAAGGGGAGGTGAGTATTCTGCCTACCTCTCGGGTGGTTGAGGACGGGAGAACAAACCCCTCAATGGACAGACCATGACACTGTGGGACAGACATCAGATTCAACTGAATTCAAGGCTTGCAGGCCTTTACATTACGCTACTATTGTATAATTTCCTGTGAACTGGGACTCACCGACTATATTTCCCAGCTAGATGGATGTACAATCGTTATAAAAATTACCTGAGTTCTGTCCAATATCATCTCTACAAGGGCAGGGTAGTACAATCAATTTTGTATGTAGATTGACGGGAGGTTTATACTAGCTATGGGCTTAAACTTCCATCAGAACCTGCACATCTTTACAGTTACCCTCTCTGAATCACCTTCAGACTTACTTTTTAGGACTATTCAAAAACTCCATTAACTTGCCTTCTGGAGGATCTTCCACACTTTCTGGTAGAAGCCCACGGGGACTCTGTTGAGGGCCCCATCCAGCCTTCTCCTGCGCAGCCACTGTCCCTGTCGACTGTCCCGGGCTGCAGGCACACTGAACGCCCCCTCAAACGTCTCCAGGGAAGGGAATCTGTATCGCTGTGACACAAGGAAGTTACATCACTAAAGAGAGGAGTAGTCATCTTTATCTGAGACAAGCACGTTTCTGCATCGCTATTTATAAACTTGGCACCCTAACATGCCATTTCATGATCCCCCTTTCAGTCTCTAAATACATGTACGTATGAGAACAATAAATAAATAATAAATCCCCCTCCTCCTTTAAAATTGTATTTCAAGCCCACGTCTTTACTTTCACACTGATAATATATTTGAGTTACGGGAATATTTAATACCATTGGTCCTGTCACTTACTCCTTCCTCAATGTTCTCCATGTCAAGTGCATGTGTAGGCAAACTCTGCAAGACAAGACATGTCATGTATTATACATTCCCACTTCAGTAAGGAGACACCTGCAAATGGCAATGAGTGATTTACCTTCAGATTACTTTTGCAGTCACGTTCAGTTAAGGACATAATAATTTTCATTTTAGTCCAAATTGATCAGATAGATTTGACCCTTCATTGCCCAAAGCAGAAATGTGTAACATGCTGATTTACTATTATGAGAAAGGAACACTGTGCTGAAGACCAGAGCTTGCTGTTCATCCTCTGTGAAGTTCATCTCACATTTAGAACTAGGACACTTGACAAATGGATCCTTTAATGAAGAGCATTCGGGCACTGGGCACTATATAATATAGTAGACAAACCAAATGTATGTTGGCATAACAGAGAACAGCAGCCAAACAAAGGCTTTCAACACAGGTTTCTGTGAGGTGGTCTGGAGAATTAACCCCAATACACCAGCCAAAGCTGAACCAGACCACATCATCACCTGACTCTGGTCCACCAATGACAACCTACGCTCCTCCATCTGGAAGGAAAAAACATTTCCAGTGACCCACAAACAAGAATGGCTTTGATCCACTTGAATCTTCAATTTTCCCTGAAGAATATGCCCAGAACCACAGATACAGGTAGTTTATATTTCATGTTTCACTGCGCAGCTGACATTTTAATGCACAGCAAACATGGGTTATTGTGCATCCACCACCACAATTCCCTTAGACACAGAACTAGCATTACTTAATACTGTTAATAACATGGTTAATGTCACAGGTTCTCAGAAGCACAGTCACTTCCTCTTTCTCTAGGCAGATTTGGGGTTAGAAGCAGAAGTGCGATGCCCGTACCATCTTCATGTCACTCTTCAGCTTGCTGATGCCAGCCCTCTCACTCTTGGTGGCGCCCACGTTACCCACCTCGTGGATGGAGATGGCTGGACTGATGCCAGTGTCCACAGCGCGCACTGCAAGGCAAGCACAGACACCCAGCATGTCCACAAATGCAATGAATGCTCAGGAGAACTAACAGTGGCTATCATTAATGCAACAGAAAGGACTTTCACTCCTACAACTACTATTCCAGAATTTAAAAAAAAACAACCTTAAGTGACGGTAGGAGAAGTCAGTGCCAAAAAAGCAGGGACATTGAAGTTAGAGCACCATGGCACTCTCACTTGACCTAGCCGATGCCAACCATGCATTCTGGGAAGGGAGTAGCCTTTTCACTGTACATACCGCTTTTCTGTACCCCAAACTCTTTCCCACTGAGGATGTGGTGCAGAAGGTTCTTCAGCTCTGAGGGACTCAGGCTCATAAGACTCTCTGTGGCCTCCTCACCTGTTGAGCACACACAGACACTCGCAATAATAATAATAACAATAATAATCCTATGTATGTGCATGCATACACTTTAACCCCAACCATTATCTAGTGTCAGGTTTGTCTTGTTTGACTTGTTCTAGTTACTCTCATGTAAGTTTTTTTAATTAAACAGATACTCAGCTTTAATCTTTAATACTACTAATATTTTATATGCTCGGCTGTCAAATGAAATCTCAAGGCAAAATAAAAGAATCAAGTATTCATCCCAGAGCAGGGAAAATAAACTCAATGAATTATTTTAATATGGTAAAAGCTGAACTTTCACCTCAAAGCACAGAACAGTGACAGACCACTACAGGTGTGCCCCTGCTGGCGGAGAGGTACCTGAGCAGTTGAGCGACTGGGCGAGCTCAGTGGCCATGACCTGGATGATGAGGCCAATCCTCAGGCGGAACATCTCGCTGAAGAGGCTTGGCTGCGTGCGGATGTTCATGGCCAGGAAAACCATGATCTCCTGTCAATCAGAAGCAAAGGTCAGTGTCTAAATGCGTTAAACACACAACTCGGTTCACTCAACCCTTACCCCATCAATAGTCATTTCCACACTCAGGCCAGCCAGTTTGAGCCAGCTTGAGCCAGTTTACGCTACAGGTGTCACGTCAAAGGCTCAAGACTGCTGATCCACTTGCCTGTCCACAGTCAGTTCTTGGAGGTGCCAACATCACCCTAAATCATCTCCCGTATGCCTTCTTGGGGTTAACATCATACTTCCACTGCAAGACGACAACTAGCTTCTGTATTATGAGAACAAGCTACCCGTGATACCCCAGCCCTTCACCATGGCAGCACAAATTGAGCCTGACTGGCCCAATGAGGACCAAGGAGAACAGAACAGAGAAGGTGTGGCCACAGTGTTGCCCAAGCGTCATCACAGGCTAGCTCACGTGGCTTGGCCCAGCTGTGGAAACGGTTCTGGTCTGGTCACCTGTGTGAGTATAGCGATGCTGATGTTGTTCTCACTCGCTTCCTCGATCAGCTTGGCCAGCTGGTCAGGAGGCACAGGGCTGCAAGAGGACACAATGAACAGAATATCCCCTAAGCTGTTTCCCAGAAAACAAAGCACCTTTTCTTTTCTTTCACTGGCTCCTGTCCAGTCTGACCTGATATCATACAGGTTTATTCCATTGCTGACATTCCGGCAAGAGGCCAGACAACTACTATTAGCAAGCACAATCGATCTGTTCTACAAAGCAGACACAGAAACAGTCACAGGTCTCCTAATGAAATCATGCACAGACCTCAGATCCTCTTCTTCTGCCAGTGATGGTAAGGGCATTAGGACAGAGACACCACAGTTAACTCTCAGGAGTAAACATTTTAAAGGAGAGACAAGATGGCAGTTAGCTATGAAAGAAATGAAAGTGTGCAGTCCACATGCTTCATGTGATTCACTTTCACTCACTCTATCTTTTTATATGTATGTCTGCAATACACGTTACTTACCCGCATGTTATATTTTCATATTTGCAAGAGTGAAATGAGTACTGAGAGTTTCAGAGCTTCCGCTTGTTGTGTGTGTGAGAGAACTGTGAAAGGCCTGGACTCACGCCGTGATGGTCTTTTCCCGTGGCTCTGGGGGTAAGCCCACCGTCAGGTGCTTCTGGTGGGCGAGCAGATCGGAGCAAGCCTGCAGAGAAACAGCTCCATCAACCCCCTGCCCCCATATCATTCTCCGCATCACTGCCTCACTGCTACATACAGTCAGATATCCCCCATGTCTGAATATTAATGAGATCCAAACACTGGGGAAGAGATTACAGAAACTAACACTCATTCTTATTCATTTTTATTCTATGACGACGCAGCTGTTGCTACATCGTGCTATGAGACCACTAGGAGGCACTTTTCTCTCTGGACAAACTAGAAATCAGTGCCAATGCACTGGGGTGTTAGAGGTTCAGTGCCAATGCACTGGGGTGTTGCAGGTTCAGTGCCAATGTGCTTGGGTGATAGAGTTTTAGTGCCAATACAATGGGGTGTTAGACGTTCAGTGCCAATGCACTGGGGTGTTAAGAGGTTCCATCTTAATTCTAGAAAAGTAAGGAGGTCCTAAGAGACATTAAAGTAGAGGCCCAAACTCATTTTATATGCATGTTAATTGCACACAAATTCCTGTCAGCATTTCTGGACTGGAAATTACGTGACCAGCATTCGGGCTAAAGTGGACGCTGAAAAACACTGGTGCAGAAAACATCCACTGAGGAGACGATATGGGTACCTCATCCAGCTCCTCCACCTTCTTGCGCAGCAGCCCGGAGATCATGCGGATGATCCCCCACTGTCGCAGGTCTCCGGCCTTCTCGTACAGATCCGCAAGCAGGATCCTCACCGTCGTACCCTTGCCATTCAGCTTTGTGTCCCAGTCCATACCCCTGCAAATCCAAGGGCACATGGACAAGGGCTGCTTTAACACGGGACGTTTATTCCACATGGCATGCATTGCTAATTCTGACATAATGTGGCTAAAGAGGGTAAATAATCCGTCTAAACACAAAAAGCACCAAATTAAAGACAAATAAACAGCTCGTTAAAATTCTGGGATTGCAACTGCGGTTGGAACGAAAACCAGCCACTGAGGTTGGAAACCAACAGCCTTTGACTACTTCTATCTTGGATCACACAAATTTCATCCTCATATCTATGAACATAGGTCCATACACCAGTACCCTTCCCCGTCTCAGTGTAATTATGTGAAACAAAATGACTCAAGCACACACACAACCCCATAAAACTATCCCATGGAGAATACATGCGAAGCAGTGACACTGTCACGTTTCTCTTTTCTTTAGCTGGTGCATGCAGGCTGGAAGACTGGCAGGCTGCCACGCGTTGCCAGGAGAGGAAGAGAAGAGGTGCAGTGGTGCCAGCTGGAGACAGAGCTGAAAGCACAGGATGGAGGGGGGGAGGGTGGGAGCAAACGTCACTTGTCTTTGAAGAGGATGTAGAGGATGTCGGCCTGGTCCTGTAGGTTCTCGGTGTCCTTCAGCAGCTGCGTCAGGGCATCGTAGTCGATGTTCCCACTCTCGTCCCGGGGCAGGTTGCTCTCGGAGACCGACGGCACGTGGGGCCCCTGGCGAGACGACGGGCTCTGAGTCAGCACATGCCGTTCACAACCTGACTGGCTAAAATCAGTACACGGTGGAGGCCTACACACGGATGGATTCCAGGATACATAAACACAGCCAATCAGCATGAAGAATGAACTACGTGGAGTACAGCTTGACCACACCGGTTCCATACGCCACTAGACATCAACAACAGCTGCAATACCCTGTTCTCATGGGAGCCTGTGTCCATCAGGTTGAGAGACGGCTGGGGGGAGTAGAACAGCTTGCTGGGCAGGAACATCTGCACATCTGCGGACGAGACAAAACGCCTTTAGGCCCGGCAGGCAAACTGGCTCTCAGCAGGGGAGAGTGTGAAAAGGAGCGCCTCTCACTGTCGATTTTGAGGTCCTTGGCCTTGGCCACGAGGGAGACCATTTCGCGGGTCTTGCGGGCGGCGGACTTGAAGCGCTTGAGGCCGCCCTTGGCGGCGCTGGCCTTGGGGCTGGGCCTGGACACGCTCATCGCCAGCAGCTGGTCTAAGTACTGCGTCAGGTCATCAGACTCTGCAGGAATGGAGTGGGCAGACAGCCATAAGGAGTGTGTCACCAGCACTGAAAGGGCATCGTGCCTCCAAGTAACAACACCGCCATGTATGAAATATGAGAAATGACAGGACTAGCAACTGCGCCATCTCCTCTTACATTTAAACAGGACGCCATCCTTCTAAGCAAATTAACTGAATGCTCTTAAAAGCACTGTGCTAAATGGACAGAATATATATATGTTCAGTGCAACAGAACAAACATAATTCTTCCACATGCATATTCAAGTGCACTCATATCACTGTTGCAAGTACTCTTTTCTCAACTTACCAATTTAAATGCTAATTGAAACATTAATTCTTCCTTCTCCATGCCCATACGAGCTACATTTTGTACAATGAGAAAATGCATGCCATTGTCCAGCAAATCATTCATTCAACATCTCAATTTTATCAACCATTGCTGAAGTCAAATAAATCCATGTATACTGAAATGCAAGTTCATAATTCAGTTTCAAATGCCATTATTTCTCACGCAATATTGTGCAACAATGCTATTATTACTGAAAACATGCACCCATATTTACCGTCAAGTCTACGAGGAGCTACCAAGTGCAATTACTATTAGCAAGCACAACCGATCTGTTCTACAAAGCAGACACAGACTCTCATAATAAAATCATGCAGACCTCAGATCGACTTCTTCTGCCAGTGATGGTAAGGGCATTAGGACAGAGACACCACTGTTAAGTCTCAGGGGTAAATATTTTAAAGGAGAGACAAGATGGCAGTTAGCAGGAGCTGTGAGATGTTCCCTCTTAAATAAATAATGATAATGAGCAGAAGCTTAAGTTTAAACTAAAACAGTGGTGAGAAGCAACGCTGGTGGCATCGGAGACATTATCAACAGCACTGACCACCCTGTCAACCAATCACACACCACACAATATTTTTTATCAGCAACAATATAGTCATACATCTGATCTGACTTATTGCATTGTAATTGTTAACTCTTTTATAATTCCTTTTTTCCTATAAAAAAATAAAAGTGATTTTCAGCAACTGTCTGTCAATACCCACAAGGCTTCCTATATGCTTGGATGCTCTGGCATCTTTGTGGCCTTTCGGGACCACATAGCCCTGGATTGTAGGCAGCCTATAAGGCGCATACTGAATGTCAAACAAATCATGGCAATTCAGATCAATTACATAGATAAAGAAACTCTACTTTTTACCTTACCCACCCCAGCAGACCATACCGTTAACAAGCATCATTATAGCCATAAATTAGCAGCAAACATGCACTAAACATTCACTAGAAATACTGTAGCCAATTCAGAGGAAAACACTTCCTTTTCTACAAGTAACCACATGTCAGAGGAGGTCTCAAACAAGTGTCAGCACTATTACTGACTGTTGAGTGTTGTTATTGGAAGAGATGGTCTTCTAAAGGTAATAGAAATAGCTGGTCCAGAAGGGGACCTCAATGAGTACAGGCTACTGGATACATTTTCCTCCACTCCCAGAAAGGCCAAACAGTGGCAGAACCTGCATGATGTGCAACTGAAGCAGAAGTATTATTTGGATTGCTTGTTTTCTTCATGGGTTTATTTTTGGTATTGCCAAAAATAAATAGCGTGCAAAATATCCTCCCTTCCCACCTTCCTGCATAAGCCTGCCTCACAACAAACAGGAGATTTGTTTCTCCCCCAAACACTCCCCTCTGTCCACTAATCCACAAACCCAAGCACCACCCCAAATAAATTTTCTAGAGTAAACACTGCTGGCCATCCCATCGCCAGGGTTACATGAACATGTAAATGAAATTCAAAGATCTTCACTATGGAAGAACCTCAGAGACTCCGGATTGGCTGTCAATAGAGGCCATGAATGGAAGCTGGGCCATGACATCACAGGGTCACACCAGGGCAATGTGAGTAGGCAACTATACCCCAGCATGGACTACAATTTTCTTCATCCTGACACTGATTTACAGGTGAGTGCAGTGCACTGTAGGAGAGAGTGCACTTCTGATGCAGAGCTCCTGGCCCAGGTGTGGAAGGCACAGAGGTGATCCAACAGGCACAATCGGCAATTACCAATTAGCAGGAAGGGGGAAAGAAAAGGTGAAAATATTTGCAAATAATGAAAAAAGCTTTGACAATCAGCACTTTTAACACAGAAACATGAATAAATATGAAATGATGCATGACTTTGCCTTGAATGATGAGAGGTGGTTGGATCCATTATTCCCAGCGTTTCAGGGTGTGGTTTCACCAGCTATGTATAATGGTTCATTGTCTGTGAAGTGCATCAACTACTGGACTTCGGATTCAGTGTAATAAGAGTCCAGAAAAAGAATAGGCAACATCTGGCACAGCTGGTGAGACCAACTCCTGGTGTCCTTTCCTTACCATCAAAGCTCAAATCATGCACTGCTCCTTCATCAATGCAGACATCATCCTCATCGTCACTTCCATAGATGGTCTGTCGCTGCTTACCACCATCCATGAAGCTCAGGTGAGCAAAGCAGGAAGTCGTCAGGAACTCTGACAACTTCCCAGTCTGTATCCTATGAGGGTTGAGCAGAAACAGTTGCTAAGGGACTATCCTATAAAAAATAAGGAATTTTAATAATCACAACCCTTAAGATGTTACTCTTCCTGTGAATGCAGTTTTTAAAGCCCTTACCTAGCCCCTCCAAAGTAGCCATCCTGTAATTTTTTGAGAGTAGCCAGTACAGCAGGATCTAGGTCCGAATGGTCTTCAGCTGGAATGCATGGGTAAAGACAGCTCATCAGCTATACATAGTATGCCCAATCAGCAGGCCTTTCAGAGATACCCATTGAAAAGTAATGAAATCAGCTTGTGGGCTGATGAACACACATACGTAGTAGAACCAACCAAATATGTTGGTATTCTTACTAGTGAGTCCATCTACCATCTCAATACCCTGCATTGGGTTTTGGGCTGGTGCAAAAAAAAAAAAAAAAAAAACAATAACAAAAAAACACCCCGATTCTAAAGTACAGGCACAACAGCTCTACATATCAGATCAATTCTAAAAAATACTAAAAGGTGCACAGATATTAAAATAACTGCAGGGTACACTAAACTCTTGTCACAGTCTTTCATCTTATGTCAATGAGAACAAAATATATGTGTGTATATATTTGAATATTTTGCATATGTTTTGGGAATCACTGCAGTACTGGCTCTGCATAAGAAAAATGCTTACAGCCAGCAAAGATAGACTTTAATATTAACACTTGTTAATAAACAGCCAAGACATATCGATTGCTTTAATAGCCCTGTACTGCAAATGCTGGAATATTTCCACAAACTGATTTTTGAGTACAGTAGGTTGACACAAGGCAACAGGACCTTTTCTGGCTGCCTTCCAAACCTCTGCCCTCATGTTACGGGTATTTACCATAAAAGGGCAACGGTTCAAAACCAGCCAATAGCAATGCTACCTTAACTCAAGTTACAAATGAAGACATAATCACTGTTATTACTATGCATGTATTCAAAAAAATAATCCAATAGATTTCTAGCAAAAGGTCATAGACCCTATACATACTCTAAAGCTTTTCCCTGATTTTCAGTGCAGAATTGGACATTCTGGTGGGAGTTTGTTCTACTCTGCAGAAATAAACATATCAAGTGTATCTCAGTGTCTGCCTGGTCCTTGGATAACGGGCATACTTCTCCACCTAACAAGACAGAGCACTTGTCCTCTGTAGAAACAAATTTTCCAAACCTCTCACGATTACTTTTCTAGTGCCCTGTGATATGTCAAAACATGTCAACTGAAAAAAGAAAATGCGGCTTCCTGTATTTCTGTGGAAAAAAAGGTAGAAATGTGTATGCACAACTCACTGAGCATGGTCTGTGAGATGGGGAAGGTGACTGTGGGACGGCCGGTCATTCTCCAGCGAGAGGAGAGGTAGGAGAGGTCAGTGCGCAGCATCTCCACGATCATTCTGTTATCCAGAGCCAGGTAAAACTGCTGGTGGTCGATGAACTGGAGAGCAAAAGACAAAGGGTTCATTCCAATCGCCTATTTTATCTGTCCGCGTCTCCTCAGTCCACGCGTGACCCAGAAATTGACTGAGGTCCACCATCTTTAAGGACATTCCAATCTGTTAAATGATCTTTGAAGGAGCGATGAGGCTCCCAGAGGATGCTTCAGCGAGGATACACGAGTCTGCCACGTCTGTAATGGACGTGGCTACAAGCTGATGCTTGAGCGAGCAAGGACATTCCATTTGCCTAACACATTTTGCTATGATTCCTCTGTCCTCATATCTCATCCTTGCATCTCCTCCTCACACCCTCCGTTGGGTGGAGCTAAGGAGTGAGGAAAGAATGCAAGGAAGAGATGCAAGAAGTGAAAATAAGCTATTGGAATGAACCCAGAGTTAAAAAAATTAGGATACACCCCAAGACTGAGAAATAATCAGTAACACACACATCAATTGCTGGTTCACTTAACACATACACAGTCTTAGGAAAAATATAGATAATTTGGGGTTTTAATTAAGTGTTCTTTTCTTGAGTAAGCTAGCACATCACACTTATGAAGTACTGGGCTGGAAGTCTGGAAGTAAACCAGGGCAAAACAGATTTTCAAAAAGGCATCAAAATGGCAACAAATAATGACAACAAGAAATCATACAAAATGAACAGGTTATAAAAACTGTTACAGTAAATCAGTAAACTTAATTGTATGCATGTAATAGCTTCAGGTTCCCTACTCTGCAGTCCACCTGCAGTAATTGACTCTCACCTGAGGAGTAAAGGAGAAGATGGTATTGCGGATGATGTAGAACTTGGAGGTTCCCAGAACTCCAATGCGACGGTACGGTCTTCCAGTCAGCCCTAGTCTGGGGTTGCGGCCTGCAAGGTTGGAACAAAGGCATTTTGAAGGAGGCATATGTCTCTTTACATGAAACCACCCAGAGCTAAGTAAATTCAAATTATAAATCATCCTCCAGTCTGTGAAAGCATTCGGCTTGCACTGAACACACAAGCAAAATAACACACTGTTAGAAAGTGATATAGCAATGTGCTTTTAAGACAATATAGGGTGGGGATGAACCCACAGAAGTAGAACAACTTTGGTGGGGTGACTAACAACTTTTGAGTGGTTCATCCTGTTGCAGCCTTGTTTTACTGCATGGATGGGCCCAACAATCTGGTATCAAACATGAGCCACGCCCATGCCGACTGTAGCCTGCACACCAGCACCCCCCGCTGGTCGATTGGGTGCACGCAGGTCCATATGTTGAGCTGCAAGTTCATCGGTCCAAGCTCAACTGCAGTGTGATAAGTAGCAGCAGATTGGGGAGAAAAAGCCTAAAGACAGTATAACTGCTTCATAGGGTCACCCCATCCTTACCAAGCCTTGCATAGATGTGGCTCAGCACCCTTGACGGCTGCACTCGAACTGGATGGATGTCCGCCACACTCTCCACATCAATCCCATGCTTCTGAAGGAGCTCTTTAATCTCATCTGTCTCTGCCAGGATGCACACTGAAAAAATAAACACACATCCTTGCATTCATATTCCTCTGGTAACGTCCTTTCATTTTCTTTAGTTTCAAGATGTCCCCTTTCTTTTTTTTATCAACAGGTACGCCCTCATAGTAGTTACACAATATTCTACAGGAAGAGAGCAGGTCTTTTTGGACTCACTAGCAAACAGTGAGACTTGTTCATATCAGTCAGCAATGGAATGCGCTCACGATGTGGTTGATATAAACACAACCAATGCAGTCAGAGGACTCACCCTGAACCACCACATCAGGTTTTGGGATGGTGGAGAATCGCCTATTGAGAGGGTCAATCTCACCAGGGGCCAGGAAGCCCTGAAACACAGAAAACAGCCGTTATCTTAAAAAAAAAAAACAGCCCCATAGGCATTAAATAAAGCATGCAAATAAAAAGATCTTTTAGGGGAGTAAAAGACAGGTCTACCTCAGCAAGAAGGTTGCCCACTACGTAAAGTGACTGTCCCCACTTGAGAGGGCACTTTCCCATTGGAATTCTGTCCACTGAATGGGGATTAACATACTCCTCTTCCACCTGTGCCCAACAAAACAGAGAACTGGAGCTGAAGCAACCTACAGTACACATAAGATACTACTGAAAATATACCGCATGTATTACAGCAAGTCTAGGCTGTGACTACAGGGTCACTGGGTCACAGAGTTCCACACACTACAGGCAATAGACCAGATTCAAATTCAATTCAATTTCAAATTCCAAAAAAAACTTTATTAATTCCCAGAGGCCAATTAAGAAGTAGGCATAGAACAGTGTAAGTAAAAACATAAAAACACACTACGACAACATAGACACAACATATACATCTGCAAGTAATACACATAGTAAGGTGCATCATGCTGCATCATCAGTCGATTATTTAGAGTAATGCACTGGTTAAGGTCAAGGAAGGGGCAAAGTCAAGCGCTCCTAGCCAGAGCAGGAGTTGAGTTGACAGACAGCTTCTGGTATGAAGGCTGCCCTCCTACTGTTAGTTCTGCAGCTAGGGCAGCACAGGCGCTGGCCCAAGAGCATGAGGCACAAACGCGATGTGAAACCAAAGAGGACCCGTGAGGACGAGGGCATTACCCGGTCCGGGGGAACACTGTAGAGCTCGGGCAGGAGGCGGACCCCATCCTTCTGCTTGATGAGAATCCCTTCCAGAGCCTCTCTGTACTCCTGAACCTGGAGGACACACAGAAAGCCAATGAGCACCCGGCCACGCCCTACCTCCACTTCAGCCTGGACCACAGAGCTAAGGCCTGAGGAATCCCCTCCCCAAAAGGTACAGCAGATCACTGCTTTCAATGATTGACAACTTCACCTGCATACTGTGTAACCAAGCAACGTGTAGATATTTTAACCAATTCTGTGACTGCAAGAACTGGAAGAAGACATATTGCTTATTTATGACTGCTGCCAGTATCATTACCCAAAACATGGGGTTGTCTGAAAAAAAAAATATTCAGGGACTGTTCAATTATTATTGACAAGTATTTTCCATAAACAACTTGTATTTAAAAGGACAATGTGGACTTTGGATTAGATTGTGCTGGAAATATTTCCTATGATGTCACAGCACTAAGACCAAAACAGGAAACCACAAATGGCTTAGTGGCATATTTTGAGTAATTCACCTATTTCCTTCTGCACAGAATGAAAATGACACTCACAGCCAAAGACAATCCAATACAATTTTAAGACAATAAAACAACATGTTTAACTAACTGTTGTGTTGGTCCCTATGCCCATACAGACAATACGACGAACCACTATTATACTATGCCCAAACTACAAAGCACTAATATACTATATCCATAATAAGAAGCACACTATACAATGTCCATACTATGAAGCACTAATATATTATGTCCACAATATGAAGCATCCACTCCCCTCTCACCTGCTCTGGGCTGTTGATGAAGATCCCATCCAGGATGAGGTATGTCCAGAACAGAGGCCACTCACATTCAATGTTCTCAAACAGCTTGAGCTCCGCTGACTCATAGTACAGCCTGTTGGGGTCCTGGAAAGGGGACAGGCTTATTCAGGAAATGGTGTCACTAAGGTAGTGGTAACCAACCCTATTCCTGGAGATCTACCAACCTGTAGGTTTTCATTTCAACCCTAATTTGGCACACCCGACTCTACTAATTAGTAGCTCAACAAGATCTCTAGCTATTGAATGAGATGTGCTTTGTTATGGTTAGAGAGAAAACCTACAGGTCGGTGGATCCCCAGGAACAAAGTAGGTTACCACTGCTCTAAGGACACCTAACGGCACACCAGAGAATGGGCATCAGAAGTCCCCTCACCTCTTTAGGGGTTTTGTGGCCATCTCTGAGGAACCTGCAGCATCCATACCTACCCTGTGTGAGGCAGAGTGAACAGCTGAATGAGAAAACCAGGGGCTATAGGGCACTTTCCACCATTTATAAACAAGGCCAATCATACTGCAGGTGTGAGAAACAGGATTTAACCTGAAGCTTGGAAATGATCTCCTCCTTCGTCAAGTTGACAATACTAATGTCCTCCACCGCGAAGGCTGGGTACGAGATGATGGAGAGGATCCCAGCATCAACTTCCTTGGAGGTTGATGCCCTCGGCAACATTGAATTGAGGATGGACTGCGGTGGGAAAGAGAGAGAGAGAGGGAATTGGCACACAACCGAAGAAGACGACTATGGCTCCGCTCCAGGCCATATCAGATACGGGCTGTAATTACACACATCAAGCTTGCCAGATCATTTAGCATAAATGAGAACATCAATGAAATATGAGGCTTGGACTTTCTGAAGCTTCGGTATTGGGAAACCTGAATGCGACCGACGTCTTGCGTTAGCAAAAGCGAACCCTAGAATCAATTATTCATTAGCGTAATGGGAGCTCTGCTTTCATTTGTCGAGGATTCATGAGGCAGCCCCTTTTTACCTGACAGTGCTGTATGTCATCAGCCAAAGCATGGACCACAGATCCTGGACCCCCTTTGGCACCGAAAAGATTTAGTTCATCCAAGGCTTCTAGCGCTGCCTATGATCACACACAACAGGGGTCTCATTGCACAAAGAACCAGGGCTTCCTGAAAAATTATGTTACCCTAAAATCTGCAGACCATTACATGAGGCATGAATTCTGCATAGTTGGTTCTTGTTATACTTTCAGTCAGCATTAGCATAGTTGTAAATGATAAATGTTGTAATAAGGAACATTTCTGATTTTGATCTCTGACTCAGTGCATAGCCAATTACATTTTGAATTGGCTATGCACTGAGTCAAAAAAAAAATTAGAATAAAAAAATTAATTAATCATAAATAAATCATTTTTCAGATACCACTTCTGAATTCTTCTGAAAACCTATCCCGAGAATTACGCATTTTACTCCCACTCCTGGTAGATAAAATAGTCCGTTTTCATGGAATTTAACACTACTCAGTTTTTTGAGGTAAACTGTAAATATCTAATTCATGAGAGTAATAATCAGGAGATGTGAGCGCATTAAAAATGAGGTGTGCTAGAAACATCAGTAACACTTGAAGCCAGTTATCTACTCATTTCAGGTGACCGTGTGGCCAACGTGCCTTTGAATTTGTCTCACTGCCATAACTTATCTTTGTTCTGACTGTCCTGGAACCAGATGTCTCAGTTCAGTTCAAAGGCAATTTTAGGGCAAGGATTAAAACCAGGGAAGCAACAGCATGTGACAGTTCAACTAAGGTCAACGGAGAAGGAGCTAGCTGTCAGAGCGCGTCCTCACGAGAGGAGCGCGTGGGGCTCCCAATCAATCACCGCGGCATTCCCAGCTGCTTCGGGACGGGCGCTGGAGTCACTGCCGCGGCTCGGAAACTTCCGGAAACATGTCGGGTACTGCCCGTCTTTATTAGGCTCTCTAGATGCCACCTGACAAAGGCCTCTCGGGGAACGTGTTGCGTTTCTATATGGAAAATTCCTCTCATCTGACTTTAAATATTGGCACAACAGGTGCACATTTCAAAAGGCATCTATTCTTTATTGCTGAGTATTTTCCGTGTGTTTGGTCCACTGTACACGCACTAAGTAGGTGACAATAAAAGAAAGCAATGACTCGTTTCTACAGCAGATGCTTACCTTGGCCATGCCGATAGAGCTGGCATTGATCTCAGGGATTCCCTGATTGGTTTTGTCACCTCGTTCCCACATACCATAATCCTTAGAGTAAACAAACACACAGAACCTTAGATGAACATCTCAAGGCACTTTCACAGAATGAGCATGCAACAAGAGAATTAAATACACCAACAATGTGCACCATCACCAGCAAAACAAAGAAGCACATTGAATATCAACAGAAACTTACTGCAACTTTGTATGCAGCCTCAATGTAGAACATCAGGTTCTGAACTACATCCACCTCGTCCTGTGTGTAAACAATATGCAGGCCTGATAGAGACATAAAACAATGTCATCAGATCTCCTAATTTATTTCATTCTTTTAAAAAAATGTATATGAATATATAGTTAAGGAGGAGAAATAATAAAGTTGTAATTTTAACAGAATTAAATTTGGTAATTTGATTGGGACACAGGACTAACCATAGAGCAGAGGTGGGCAATGAGGGCTGTCTCTGTTTCTGGTTTCCATGGCCACTTCTGGTCTTAATTACTTAATTAGCCCTAAAATTTATGCCACCTGACATTTTAGAATATTTCTTGATAAGCGCATTAATTAGACGAAGACTGTTCTTGTATTCCCATATGAAACATTTTACTGCAATCTAATCTACGAGTGAACCAGTGTTGGTTTATACAGCTCATTTAACCAGGGTAATTGGTAGAAACAAAAACCTGCATACACACTGGCCCCCCAGGACCAGAACTGCCCACCCCTGCCATAGAGTGTGTCTTCCCATCTGAAGAAAGGCACCTCACAGTGTCCCTCTCACTGATTTGGGACACTGGCATTTATACATGGTCCAGGGGTAAAGTTGTCCCTTGCTGGCCTACCAATACCTCTTCTAGAATCAACCTTGTTTACCAAGGAGGCAATCTGCCATAAAGCAGGAAAAAGTAGCAAGGTGGAACAGTAGCTAGTAAGGCCCACTGAAATGATGTACCAGCATGCTACACCAGTAGTACAGATTAAAAGGAACTACCAGGGGTGAACAAGGAGTGGGACACAGTCTGGTCTTATTCATTATTTTAATAGCTGTGCCACCAAAACCTTTACCTGAGGCAGTCATCTGTGCCAGGAAGAGCAGGTAGAGTGAGGTGGCATCCACCTGCAGGTGCCCCCACTCCTGGTCACCCACTACAGGGGCACAGGTGTGCGTGTTGTACTTGGCATGGAGGGAGTCTGAGGTGCTCTTGGTGTACTTGAACTTCTCCACTTTGTCCAACTAGGAAAACGTCAGTTAAAAAACACTCATTCAGGAGGCCTTCACATCATTATATTTCAGGAAGAAGCAGAGACAGTGCTGCACAAAAAACTAAATGCAACACCCACGCTTCCTACATTGCAATAAATTGAGTTGCCTGCTTAGAATTTCACATTTGTAAGCAGATGTAAACAGAAATAGCTTCGTGGAGGTAATCGACTGTCAGCCTAAAAATAAACCCTTCAGCAGACGAAACAGATGATTCAGATTTTCAGATCTTATTTTTACTTAAAAATACGTAATGCTCTGAGCAATATTGTGCATATGGACTCCCTCCTTGAAATTGGCTCATACAGATCAATGTCAAATGTGGTTGCTATAATTACAATGTGCTGAACAGAGTGTTCGCTTGTTCTGGCTGCTCAGCAATGGCCTGGTAGTGGGTGTGTATGGCAAAAGTGTATGCTTACTGAAAGGAGTGGGGCATTGTCCTAAGTCACAATGTCCTGCCCACCACAGACATTTTTATGTCACCTCATTCGTTGGTTAATGCTTCCATTCTCTGCATGAGTGAGCCCACAATTATGTCCAAGAGCCAACGGAATATACCTGTCTCATTATACACTGCAGGAGTCCTCTCATGAGCTTAACCACACTCTGTAGAGAAGAAACAGTGAGAGAGAGAGAGAGAGAGAGCGCGAGAGAGAGAGAGTCAAACAGAACGGCATGGCTTAGCGTCAGATTCAGTCAGATTCAACCCTGACCTTTCCTTCATCTCGTCTCTCAACGGCTGTAACGTGAGACTGCAAAGGCCTCCGCTGCCTGAAATGGCTTCTCTTTACAGTCAATCTTCACACGTAGAGGAGCCCCTCACACACACTGTTGGGGGCTGTCTCTAGCTGTGGGCCACGAGATAACTCAAGACCCCCACAAAATATCTGAACAACCCTGACCGGTGCGCAGTGCAGCCGGTAGCCCACTGAAAGCCTGACCCTCGGGCCCAACTTGTACCTGCTCCAGCTCATAGGCTTTGGCTTTGTCCTCGTCTCGGTCGGCATTTTTGCGATAGGCCAGACTGAGCGCCCACACAGCCAGGATGCTGTAAACGTTGTCTCGGACCCAGGCATCTGGCTGATCCCCACTGGCTGGAAGGAGCCCCGTCACAGGGTCCTGGGTTTTACAAAACAACAGTAACACAGTAAGGACAAGGACAAGTGTAATGTCAATTGCATAGTCCATACAGTTTGGATTTTATCCCTTGAGATGCTGGGAAATGAATATGTTTTTTCACACTTGAAGTAGCTTTTGAGCTTCTTTAAATCTACCTACCTTAAAATCCACTAAATGTGTCCCTGTATGCTAGATTGGACTGTCCAATCCATGTGAGCCAAATAAGAAAAACATAGAAACTCTGTAAAGGTATGATTTTTGATATTTTATGGCAGATTCCAGCATCAGAAATCTTTTCTGCTTAATGTGTTCAATTCCAATAACTTGTTCTTCTCATTTTCAATTTTCTTTCCTCAGTTTACACACAGTAGTGTCTAGACAAAGTGAGAATGACTGCAAAGTGAGAATGGAGTCTGAAAATCCCACAGACCCAAAGTTATTCTCTGCAATGTATGTAGTCTCAAATCTCCAAATAAAATCTGCATGATTCACACACAAAAAAACGTGCCAAGAAACACTGAACTGTGAATCCCTGAGGACTGAAACGCTTATTATTAAAACAACCATTGTTCCAATATAACAGATAGCAGTGTGTTTCTGTTTAGTAATATTGTAGCCTAGTAGCTGAATATGTTTTCACTCAACTTACATAAATGTAAACACGTTACATAGCACTTTCACTGTACATGAACCATTCTGGAAATACGCGTGTGTAAAATACCAATTCCCCCGAGAGAACAGCTAATTACCAGCATGAGCAAAATAGTCCACTGGCACAAACAACCACGACAGAGGAACAGCTAAAAGTAAACCAAACTGGGATCCATAGCAACACATCCCACAGCAAAGACTGAACCTGGCACAGTTTGTTGCCAATTAAAAATCTCCCCATTTAGAGACACTCAAGTGATCACATTAATCCCAAGTGTTTCAAAGACATCTGTTATTTATGTTGTTGTTTTTCTGACACTTAATCACATTCCGTTAATTGATTGGTAAACCTAGGACGTATATGACGTACATTTTTAAACCTGGAGGAAGTAGCAGACCTACCGTGTTGTTTTATTTTCTTAGCTATGCTACGTTCTGAGGTTTTAGTAATCGGGTATTAAAGTGAATTCATAAAGTTGAAAGTCCGTTATTTACATGATATAACTCACTTGGTGACTCAGGATCGTCTGATGCACGATCCGGGCATAGTTGTCAAGCTTGACCCCGGAATTACTGCGACTCCTCATGATGTTCGTCCTCTCTTAGCACAAGTTCAGATCTTGGAATTCGTTGACATTGTTTTGCACAAGCAACAGTGTGCTAAAATGTTGCAACAAGAAGACACACGTCTACACACAAACGGGAAGTAAATGTGAACGCAGCCAATACCGCCACATTAAATACTTAGTAGGTGTCAAGTTGCAGTTGGGACTAACTCTCAAATAATAATTACAATAATAAAAATTTAATCTGTATCATTGCGTCACTGCATCCATAGAAATTGACTTTTAATTTCAGGCTAAACCGATAAACAGAAAAACAGCGTCAACGTGCAATTTATATAAACAAGCACCATTGGTCAAGAACTACTTTGAACATATCGTCGAATAGTGAGTTTTTCAAAAACATTATGATTTGATTTTAAAAGTATAAGTATAAGAACTAGAAAGAATATATCAACAATAACACAAGTTATCGTGTAATAACCTCTTTAACGTAAAATCCACTCTTCAGTCCATTAGTTCCTTACCCCTCCGCAGTCCTCTCGAGCTCTGCAACCTCGAACATGAATTGACAACTCAAAGATCCTGGAAAAGTATAACATATAAAACTATTATACATATATAGAATAAACCATCACGCTAAATCCACGATACCCAAAATACCACTCCGCTTACAATTAATACACTTAAATGTGAGTATAGTGCTAAAAGAACGTATACTCAAGACAGTAAATTAAATGCATTAATTGTTTTTTACGGACTTTCAGGACGCGGTGAGAGCCATTCTGTCGTGAGGTCATACAAACACGTGTAATCGGTTCATATCCTAAAACATCTAGTAATAGAAATCGTCTCCTGCCAAAACTTTGTTCTTGGAAAAGCCAAACAGATACGTCTGGACGAACATGGTAACTCTAAATTTTCATATATTTTGTATAGTTTAACACGACAAAATACATAGAAATCTACAGTAGTGGAGTGGAAGCAATGGAACCTGTATTGGATTTTGTATTTCAGACCACCTTAAAAAAAACAAAAAAACAGTAAGTGCCGGTTTCCCAGACATGGATTAAGCCTTGTCTTGGACTAAAAACACTTCCTCAGTGCATGTATCCTCTGAAAAAGAAAAGTTAATCTTGGACTAGACGTAATCCTTGACTGGGAAACCAGCCCTGACTGTTTCGGAAGCATATACGGAAGTGCACATCTTTTATAACATCTTTTTATAATATAATAAAAATACACTTTCCATGAACATTGCGCCAATATATGAAGATACTGGAAAAAAACAGGCCCTACAAGTTGCTTGTCCTAATTTGTAGACAACAGTTTGCCTTCCAGATCTATACTCGGGCAAAAATTACTAACCGTCTTCCATGAGCTTCTCGACCAAATATTCGGCGCTAGATGGCGACATTCAGCACGCAATGAAACATCAATTAGCCTATTTTTCTGTTTAAATGTTGTCCTACCTTTTGCACTTAATACATTTGACAGATTCGGGGTAACGCCCACAACTTAAATTCTGTTTTTATATAAATCTGAAGACCTGAATATGTTTACTGAATAAATTCAGGCTATGTATCTAGCAAAGCTCAATATAGAAATCAAAACTGCAGCCTCAAAGTTGCAAGTCTAGTCCCCAACAATATTATTTATTTATTTATTCACTGACTTATTCAGCCTACTTACTTAGGGGTTAATGCTGTGTGGATACTGGGTCAAATAAAACATAGATTATGCATCAATTTACTGTTCCATGCTGTTTAATAAAGATCAGGAAATTTGTCAATTTTGTCCACAGCATTTATCCAAATAATTCCTGAACCTCATGCTTACAAATGTGCTCCTCTTGATCCAAAGCCATCCACGGTCTTTATGTTCTGTTGAAGACTTGAAACAGCTCAATGTATACCACAGAGACAAGGTTGTCATGTTCAATTCTAGTTTATTGCTACGAGTGGAAACAATTTAATTTAATTGAAAACATTTTTAGATTCATTGACACAACAGTTGTTTTAAGCTTAAGTATCACTTAATTATGTGTTCAGAAAGTTTAAACAGTTTCCATTTTGAATAAAGTGACAAAACCCTTATGTAACTTGAACCAACAGCCTTTGCATTAATTTCATATGGTCATAAATTCAAATAGGAACTGTCTGCAGTTTGAACTATTCAATGTGGGTAAAACAGCACATATCTACCACCTCAAAAAAGTTTCATTGAATAGTTTATTTTTTAATGGTTTCAAAAAGAGCTTGTGAACAGGCTTGTGTTATGGTTAAATCAGGAAAGCACTGTACATTTTAATTTTACAACTATTGTATTGCCTATTACAGCTGCAGCTTGCGAATTGGGAAATATGCATGAAGTTTGACCTTAACTAATTTACTTACTTCGGATTGAGAGGATCCGAACAAAACACTGGTTCACAGCACCCTGCTGTTCTGAAGTGCTGATTTAAATCTCTCCACACACAAAAAAATGGATTCACAAAAAAGGATGTGCCAGTACTGTCTGCTCTGAAATGAGTACTCAGTAACTGTCAGTTCTGGGTCATCTCAGATTGTCAGATTGGGCTGAAAGGGATTTATAAATGCATCATGCAAACATGGCTGTTTTCCTTTTAAAAGTAAAAAAATATATGTTTCTATGGATTATTTTGTGAAATCACAGCAGATTGGATCCATTTAACTGTAATTGCTCATGTGCTCTTTGCAACGATTGTTGGGTGTGGATGAATTTTTGCCAGAAATTTTAGGATTTTAAGAAAAACTCCTTTATGCCAATGCTTAAAAGGGATAGTGGGAACTTCATTGTCTGTACATGTGGGTGACAATACAATATTTATCAGTATCTATCCTGCTAAAGAATTTGTGGCAGAAAGAAATGCAACACAACAGACATGACTGTGGAAAATAGCAACAGTAAATTTATCTTTATCAGTTCTATACCCTTCAAATAGTAAGGTCGTCTTGTTATTACTTACTGGCAAATATAAACAGAAATAAAAATGAAGGTCATTTTGAATTCCAAGGAGAAGGCCAAAAATTACAAAACCACTTCCTCCTAAGATATGCAACAATAACAGCTTGCTACCTAAGAGCAAATGCAGTCCTGGAGACAAAAGGAAAAACCTTGCATGAAAACTGGTATGATTTCTTCATTTGTTTTGTTGTTCTTTTTAGAGCTGACCCTAGGAAAGCATATCAAGCGTAGGAAAACCTGATATGCCCTTGAACGGTTTTGTTCCCAGAATTAAACTTTGCAACACTCACAGCAACGTGTTTCATCAAACAACTTTGATCTTAAAGGACAGGGTTCACCAGGTGCATTCAAAACAGTAAAGAGAAAAAGCAGGGCATTCAAAATATCCCTCAGCAATGTATCCCCTTTAATTCAGAAGTTTCCCAGTGTTAGCTTCAAGAGGGGGTATATCAGGTACTGTCTCTGGTGGTGAAGGACCAGACAAGATTAGAAGGCCATTGTGGAAAACACAAAACAACTTTCAAAAACTTGCGCACTGCAAAAACAATTAAGGCTTCCAAACAAATAAATTGGTATTCTGGAATGGCCCAGTCAAAGCCCATACTGAAATGGCTTTACGTCTGTGGTATGACCTGAAAATTGCTGTTTACCAGTGTTCTCCATCTAACCTGGTAGAGTTGGAGCAAATTTACATAGAAGAATGGGCAAAAATCAAAAGATCAAAATGTGGAAAGTTGATACTATATGATCATACCTGAGAAGACTCAGAGCTGTAGCTGCTGTCAAAGCCCAACCTAGCTACTGAATGAAAAAGCATTTTTTAATTTACTGTGTTGGTGAAGGGGGATTTAATTTTCAATCAATTAAAATCTTAACGTGTAACTGGACAGGCTGCTAAAAGGAGGGTGAATACTTTCTGAAGACACTATATATATGTTGCATGCACTTTAGTTATTTAAGCCTTTGCAAATCTTGCACATCCTGTTTTCCAAAGAACACTTTTACTATTTTCTTTTGCTTGGTATAAATTTTCAAACTTTTGTGGTTGTTATTTAGACCATTGGGTAAGAACAGAGACTGGCTTACAATAACTTGCTCATTCACTGAAAAAATTAATGTATTGATATGTTCTGGTTCTGAAAGGTTTGTTTCTGTTTATCCCTAAGGCATATATAAGAAGAATAGAGCACAAACCATGAGAAAAGTTTACCTGCACAGTGGGTGCGCAAAATGTTTCTTATAATCTAGATGGTAAACAGTGTATATTTTGTACACTTCCATGGCTACATCTGGGTTTTAGGGGAAACTTATTTTAGCCTGTGATGGGAAGCACAAGGACCCAATGAACTAGGCCAGATCCTTGGGGCTTTGAATGCATTTTGATGTCTGCAATGTATTTAAAGGATCATGACACATGAACATTAACAAATCTCAGGCAGTGTCCTAGATAGTCCCGTCTATTCAAACATACAGCGGTACATGAGTCACTGGGCTGATCTGTGTCGGACAAAGGGTCACCTGTTTCTCTTGGTGTTGAAAAAGTGATGTTACAAAGGTCAATTTTCCACATTATTGCCTAAATTGTGGTACTGTAACCCTTTCTATATGTATTGGATCCTCAATTGAAATTCAGCATTCCAGCTGTAACATTTCTTGCATCACAATGTGTTTCAGAAAGCTGCCTCTCAAGCAAACTTATTTTCTTAGGTGATTTTTTATATCAAGAACAATGTATTTGTACACTTTTCAAAGTTAAGGACTAATGAATTTGAGTCATGGATTAAATGCTTTGTGTGTCAAAATAAAGATACTGGAATAAACACAGAAATTGCATTCAAAACATTTATTTGGAGAAAATGTCAGACTTAAGTTTTTTGGTACAAAAAAGAGCACACATTGTGCATGGGACAAGTCACAGTACAATGACAGTAATGATTTACAGTACAGTCTTCAAATATCTAGCTAAACACGATTGTAACAAAGACCATTTGAGCACGTGCATTTGTAACACCATGGTAAATCAACCAATATGTATTAAACCTCCAGCACTATGCAATCTGAACTTTCTAACAGCTGGAAATGGATAAATATATAAGGCACTTATTGGATCACCCATTAACTGTTGCCATAATGGTCTAGGGCTCAAACATTTGCAAGTACCCAGAAAAAATCATGATTGCATAAAATTCTGTGAAAAACTATATTAAAAATAAAGAAATAGTGCTTTATTTGATAACAAAAAGAACAAAACAACATTTTAGCATTTATGCAGATATGCAAATATACCCGAAGAAAAGTAAATGATTCATTTGAAGCTATACTTCATGCACCTGAGTATTTGGTATTAAATACATATACTGTATATTACAATTCATGCATAGATGTCAATGGTTTACATGATGCGTTCCAACAACTTCTGAAACTTTTGCCTTTTATTTCCATATCCATCAATTACATTGGTTTTCATTTGTTCTTCTTCAATTGTGTACTCTTGATCTCTTGATTGTCTACCAGGAATATCATCATAGGAACATTTTTGATAATTCATAAGTTATGCACTCATAGCACCTTGAAAGTTAGGCCCATACGTACATGGATGTATACACAATAACATCAATGCAAAAGAATGGACAAACTTGCACCGAGGAATGTAATGAGCAGAAGAATTTAAGTCAATGTTTTATGGTTTTTAGAATTCAAATTCAAAACAGCAAACTACATCTTCTTTTTAAGTCGTTCCCCTGAGTCATTTCAGTTGCCTTCCACTTTAGTCACACAGCTATCCATTTGCATATATCTAGTTACTTATACCAGACTATATGTTAGTGTCAACAAGTTTCTTTAAAAACATTTTAAAGCAAGATGAAAAGCATTTTTTTTTACTGATTTACTATCTATATCAGCTGTTTTCTAACAGTTTATTGTTGTATAGTAATTGCAGTTGGTCCTGGAGAGAAATGAGTGTGGTCCTTTTCTGCTTTTAAGACTTGATGGGCTGGCTAAATGAACAATGTCCACCACTAGGAGAAAAAAAGCAAATATTACATACATGCACACGCATGCTGACATGACGCGTATATACATAAATGCCCGATTAACCCAATTAACAACCCATCAGTTCTCCCTTACCTGCATATTCCTGTAGAACACTCGTAGTTGTTCTTGCAGTAGGCCCCATGGGGCTTGCTTCCCATGATCCTCCACAGGGGTGTCATGCGAGCTATCCTTCTTAGCAGCCCTCCGCTCTGAAGATGGGTTGGCACGCTGTCTGGAACGGGATGACTGCACACCTGTATCAAACAAATGCGCACATACACAATCAACATAAACCAGAAAACCACATTTGCCAAATGTATGTCACATAACTGAACAGTACACTAGTCGCTAGAGTATATGGAATGCAATATAGGCTAGATTCTTTCAAGCCCAAGAGAATAGTAAAACAGAATAATTTCTTGTCTGTCCAGAACTTATAGCTCTCAAAAAACATAGAAATGTAATAATTCAGATAGAAATCCAGAGATAGGATTTCAACTAAGTTATGCCACAGAAATGTATTTACCTCATGAGCAATTAGGGTATTCTAATTTCTAGTAATTAAAATAACTGCAGAATTATTTATTTATTCTTATGCCAATTTGTTTTTTAGGCAATAATAATAACATTATTATGGTATTATTAACATTGATAAACGTGCACTACACTAAAAAAAAAGAAAACTAAAAAGAAATATACAAATGTTGTATATCAAAAACATTTTGCAAGAACTACCACCTTACTCCCCAAAGATTCTTCTGTATGCATGGTCAAATACATTTTCTGAATATTTGTGTTGATCATTTGGCTGTATCATGTTCACACATAGTTGTAAATATATATTACATGTGTATGAGATTTTTCCAATATTACTATTCAATTACAAAAATGTATATCTTTGACTGAAAGGCCCATATGTGTTCATTGTTGTACTATATACGATATTGAAAAATTATTTCCAGGGAAAATGGATAAATATCTGCATTCATTTTGTTTTACTGCTACATGTAACTTTTTTGTTGTGGTGAGTTGACAGAGCCTTAACAAGTATTACACTGCACTTATTTCCATAATGCTGCAAAAAAACTTATAAAATGTGAAGTTTTACCTGGTGGATGAGGACCAGCAACACCAAACCGCAGGCAGCTGTTGCCCTACTGCAGGCCTGTTTGTGCATCTTGAGGGAAGATGGATGGAGTGAGATGAACGAGGCTTGGGGTGAGTTTCTGGAGAGACTGGAGAAGCGGTGGCACTGCGTTCCTCCTTTTATATTCCTGTCCAAATCCGCAGACGCAGGCAGGCTATCTGCTCCCCTTCAACTCCCAAGTCAGCTTTCCTGTGCCCTGGTGATGTCACGTGTTTAGTAAATATTTGAACGCCGCACAGATAAACTGTCCCATAGGCTCTGGTGTGAGCCAAGAGCTCTGAGCTTTCTGGCACCGAACGCTGATAAGATGGAACGAGTACATCATTGCCATCCCACCATCTCCAGTCCAGTCTCTGAATAATAGTCCAGAATAAAAAGGCCGTCAATACTATGCACTGTTAATAAGAGTGTATAAACAGTATCCTGTTAACATGCACCAATCACTGTTTCAAGACTGTTTGACCACTGTGGACCAGCCTGAAATGGCTGCCACTACATTTCTTAATGAAATTCAATCATTACATTTATGAAAATTCCCTTAGCATTTCATTGAGGGAGGAGGCATGATTTGGACTGAATGGGAACTGTAAAAATTGCAGGAATCATGAACCTCGATTTTAAAAACTGTGGCTACAGGGAATAAGAATGAAGCTGAAAACCTATCTGGATCCAAAATGTAAGTCCAGGTTGATCCAAAATATTGAGTTTCCAGAACGCAATGTACTTTACTTATCATTCATATTGGAAGTTTTACTATTTAGTATATTAGTATTTACTTAGCAGATACTTTGATCCAAGAGGACTTACACTACAGGAATGCAAATTTGGTGTAAAGCACCAACACTGAAAGCCAAAATATTCCACCAGATTCTGGTTTCATTTTTTGCAAAAGATATTTTTGAATGATAAATGTCCAAACACATGCAAACTATGTGACACTGCCCCGCAGCCCTTACTGTTCATTTCAGCAAAATGTTTTAAGCTTGTCTAAAACAAATCCTTTTTTCACCCAACACACAGTGTATTCCTGTCATTTGCAGCAGGAACTGTTTCAACAACACCAATCAAATAAAAGCTTTGAGAAAGAATTTTCTGCATGATTTAAGTATTTTCAAAACTATTTAAATGTATTCATTTACACAAATTTCTAAATTAAAGAAGCAGAATAGAGACAAAATCCTACAAATCTTTTCACTGAGCACAGTGCAATTTCCAGTAACAGACACTTCCAATCAAATTTGCCCACCCAAAAGATAGCTGTGGAGATAGCCTTTTGGTCACAATTTATGGAGATTGCTGAAGTGTTACAAAGGTCAGACCAAAAATACCCAGTGGTCCAACAGTGCAAATGTGTTCCTTTTTTCACATGTGTTTCACTTTCAGTAGTTACAGATACACAAAATTCTCAGGACTGTGACATAATATTTTTTATCTATTTTTTATTTTTGGTACTATACTCCAGCACAATGAATTTGAAATAAAACAATGAATATTAGGTTAAAAGTGCGAACTGCCAGCTTAAATTGTATGGTATTTACATCCACATTGGGAGATCTGTCTAAGAATTACAGCTATTTTTATACACAGCCCCCCATTTTGGGGAAGTAAAATTAATTGGACAAATTAACATAATCAGAAATAAAGTTGTCATATTCAGTACTTGGTTGCAAATCCTCTGTGTCTTGCGGTGAACCTTGTGAGGCTATGCTGGTGTAGTCTTCTCTTCATGGTAGTCTTTGACACATCTATGCCTACATCCTGGAGAGTGTTCTTGATCTGTTTTACAGTTGAAAACGGGTTTGCCTTCATAATTGAAAGCATTCTTTTGTCATCCACAGTAGTCTTCCATGGTCTACCAGGCTGTGTGTTCTTACTACCTAACGATGTACCAAACTGTTAATTTTGAGAGACCTATTGTTTTGGTTATGTCTCTAATGAATTTATTCTGATTTTTCAGCTTCATAGATGTCCTGCTTTACTAGCATTGACACTTATTTGGTCCTCATGTGGAGAGACAACAGCAACGACACCAAATGAAAATTCCACGCCTAGAATCAACTCTTGACCTTTTGCTAGCTTTCTTGAGCATGAAATAATGATGCAAAGACACACAGCTGGCTAAAGAACAGCAGCAGAGCAGCCAATTTCTGTCCCATTACATTTGCTCCCCTAAAATGGGGGGGCTGTGTATAAAAATGGCTATAATTCCTGCATGGATTACCCAATATGGATGTAAATACCCTCCAATTAAAGCTGTCTTTAACCTCACCAAATGCTCATTGTTTCATTTCAATCCAATGTGCTTGCGTAGAGAGCCAAAACAACAAAAAATTTTGTCACTGTCCCAACACTTTTGCGTTTATCTGTATGTGTACATTCACTTGTAAATATTCTTTAGACATGCTGAACATTGTGGAAAAACTAGTGAAGAATCAATACTAGGACTTACATATTAGCCCGTTCAGAACCTAAAAAAAAATGTTTCAACATCTTCCTCTAGAGGGATTTATCACAGTCAAGGTCTCAGGCAGTGGCATGGGGCCAGTGATGACCTTTGCCAGCATTTTCTTTTTTTGTATGCTTGTTTATGAGTCCTGGCAGACTTTCGTCAAATCATGGACGTGATTCAAGGACTGATGAGAGGAAAGACAAAGTGCATTGTCCTGAACTATAACTAGCCTTGTGCCAAGAGAGGGAAAGTGTTCATACCTCTCCACAGACCCATAAAGCAAGAAGACTGTCAGAAGAATCAATGCAGTCATCTCAAAGGGTCATTGTGCTGAAGGCACAGGCTTCAGTCCTTTCAAACATGATGAGAGTCGCTCAAAGGTTGGAGGCATCCCGAGTGAAAGTGGCATTTTGACACTTAGTCCAAGTGCAGAGGAATGCTGTAGGGGTCAGGTTTGGATCATACCAGTTCTGAATGCAGCTGGAAGTTCCACAGGGTCATATATAACTGGTCGTAGGTACAGTTTTGGTATCCCATACAGTTGCTTTGGGAGGTATCAGCAGGTATCCCATTCTTCATTGCTCAATCACAGTTAATGTGGGTCAGCTGTGCTGTACGTGTGGCAGCTCACCTGATGGATTACAAAGTGAAAAGAAGCGGTGTCTGACTGCATGCCCTTCAGACAGTGTGTACACTAGATTGTTCCAGTCTCAATTCGCAGAAGACAAATTATCAATGGGGTGGACCTAGAGCTGCAATTGGACATTCCGACTAGGGAGGTAAAATGGGGTAGGTGGTTTTTTTAATGTTCTAGTGGCCTTAATGGATTGCTGTTTAAAGCCAGCCAATAAACATGTACAATGACTCCACTTGTAAACTCACAAGGCTTTCTTCCCATGATCCTCCACATTGATTTCAGGCAAGCTGTTCACCTCAGTAGCTACATTTTTACTTAGACTGGGCTAGGCCTTCCAGGTCCACTGTGGGGCTGTCGGCCACCAGAAATACAACACTAATCACACTTTTTGGAGAAAGAAAATATGGAAAGACGAGAGATAATTGGGTTATTTAACACCAACGTAGATTATTCAACAGATTTCCCTTCATTCAACAGAATGCTGCATCTCAGTCATGGATAGGAGCAGTAATAAATAAATCCAGGCCAGTCCGGTCAGCCAAGCAACACTGATCCCACGATGAACAGTAATGCTGCCTGTTAAAGGATTCTGGATAAAATGTTTCTCCCTGGGATAAAATGGGCTTTAATCCCAGACAGCTGAGAGCTGGGCTGGAACAGGTAGGGATGGAGAAATGAATGCACTCCACAGAATTAGCTGGCTGGTTACAGGAACATATGTACAAATGCGTGTTGGTTATCAAACTCATGGGATAATTCACAGAGCACTGTTGCTCGTGAGGCCTCAAAAAATGAAGTACTAAACTAGATGTGTCAACACTGCATCACAAGAAGACAGTTGGATTTTGACATGATTAAAAAAAAAACTGGACACTACATCGTAAATCTGTTACCACAGGACATCAAACTGTAAATCAGGTGACCTGCAGCTCTACTCCTGGAGAGTTTTGGCAGAACGGAGCACCATTGGCAGAGGACACATCCCATGCAATACTGAGGAATGCCAATTTTGTCCCATCAAATAATTAAAGTATCTCAGAGCCAAATGTATTACTTTTGGGACTGCGCCCAGTCAAGTCCCCCTTGTCAATAAATGCTCTGGTGTCAAGGTCTCACTGAATTGATATTGCATTTTTAAAACTAATCATAAACTAGCAGCTACTGTAAACTTCTTCAGTCAGTGAAGTAGCAATTATTTATGGGTCAGTTGTGTGTCATGTTCAGTAGTTTCCCATCTTTATTTTGTTTGGAATTCCTACCACTCATTTCTAAATTTGAGTGTCTGAGCTCTGTAATATAAAAAAAATACTTATATTACAGGTGCTTCAATTAGTCGTAAGTAATAGGTGTTTTCAGTTTAGTCACTAGCCATACATTACATTACAGGCATTTAGCAGATTCTCTTATTCAGAGCAAATTACACAACTTTTACATAGCATTTTACATAGGATATACACTGAACCAATGCAGGTTAAGTACCTTGCTCAAGGGTACAACAATGGTGTCCTACCCAGGAATAGAACCTATGGCACCTTACCCATTATACTACACTGCCACCCCATAGCGATAAATAATATGTGTCTAATGACAGTCCACATTTGTGTGCAATGGCAGCTTTAGTCCTTCTTGAGGACATTGCCAATGTCAGAATTTGCAGAGAGAGAGTTTTTAGGAACCAGTCAGATTTATTGGCCCGTCATGATTACTGGCTCATGAGCAGATTTAGATTGCCAAGAGATGTACTCTTGGAGCTGAATTGGGCCCGACTTTAGAGGGACAAACAACAGGCAACAGAGCAAGACCAGAGTCGGTACAGGTTTTAACTACACTGGATTTTATTGCGACTGGGTCTTTTCATCGGGAATTGGTGGACCGCACTGGGATAACACAGTCATCTGTAAGCTGCATCATGCCAGCTGTTTGTAATGCCATAATTAGGTTGACCCTATGTTACAGTAGGTTCCTCTTCACTGCAGGAAAACAGGTCAGCATCAAAGTACAATTTACAGCAATTTGCAGCCTCCCTAACATAATGTGTGCCATTGACTGCACTCACATTTGAATAATGGCACTGTCTGTAGATGGATATACTTTTGTTAACCGCTAGCCTTTTCACTCAATCAATTTTTAAAGTATTTGTGGAGTGAGAATGTCTTTGACCGAAGCTGTTGCTTGATGGGTCATCCCATAGGTCAACCCAAAACTCAGTCATTTTAATGCACAGTATAGGGGAGAGATTACAAGCTGGAGCAGTGTGGCTGGCTACTTGGTAAGTGAAATTAAATACACTAAAAATATTTTTCTATTTTCATGACAACCCTGAGCAGGAGAAATGGTATGAGCTGCATAGTCATGCAAAATCAGTGGTGGGCTATTCAAAGGTCAGTGGTGATGCCTGAACACTTAACACTTAAGGACTACTTAAGGACCCAGCCAAGGTTTACTCAATCATAAGGGCATGTCCTGTGCTACAGAATGCAGCCGAGACACCGAGTCTCTCTGTCGCCTAATCTCAGGCATGTTAGCGACCTTGACCCCCCATTCCATACAAGAGAATGCTGCAGCAGTAAGGCTCCGTTCTGCCATAATGTGCCGTCCGTGGATTGACTGGTAAGATACAACAATTTTTTGATAAATTCTATTTGCCACTAAAGTCATACTTGTATCAGTCAACATGGTATTAACTCACACACAGCATTAATTGCAGTTACTGTGTCTTTTTTGCAGCACAGCACATCTTCAAAGACACGCCCTGAGCTGCTGGGCCGTGTGGGTCTTAGTGCGCGTGAGGGAAGTGGAGGAACAGTGGATGTCATCTGCGCTCACTCTGTAGACATCGACTGGACCTCTGGTGGCACCCATGTCATCGTCTAACAGAACAAATAAAGGCGACTTGCTCTTAACTGTCTACAGTATGTTCTTGAATAACAAATGTATGAATAGTTAATTTTGCTCTATATGATTTAGATAGCAATGTGGAGTGGTAACCAGCAAACTTTTTTTTTTAACCTGAACGTTCTTTAGTAGGGCAGTCAGTTACAGTGTTCCCAGGTGCTGATGACATCACGCCACTGGTCAATGATGTAGCTTACAGATGTAAGAGGCATACTATGTGGGGTAAGCTCTTAAGCCCCTTTACCTCCACTGGCGGCCTTGACGCTCTGATTATGGGCAGTGATGCGGTGTTTCAAATTCACCTTTATGTCCAACCACTTATTCTTCACCTCAGCAATTGTGTGGAGCTCAGAACTGGTTGCAGTAAGGGCTGCAGTGACCTTTTGCTCCCCAACATATTTTATTTGGTAGCCCTGTGGAATTGGAGCCAAAAAAAGCATTTCTTGCATTTCCACCTCATTCCATAAGACCTCAATTTCACACTGTGAAACCATGTGTCTTCAGTTTGTCCGCTGTAGCCATGTTTTACCAAGACAGGGGCATAGGCCTACATCTCAGCATTTTTATTTTGATTAGCGTATTAATCAGGGACATGCACATAACCACGTATGGCTTTTTGTGGGGTGGGAGATGAAGCTTGTGCATGTGTGCAGGATTTCAGGTCAATTTGGGATTTATAAAGATGACGTTTCATCCACATGACTTATAAATGCAATCCGCACGACAGAAGTCTGAATATCTTTTGGCGCGCACATTCTTTCCTCATTCCCACATACGCAAATATTAAGATGGATTCTACAATAACATTCATACTTGAAGCCCCAGGAAATGTGATACATTTGTAATCAGCCGCTTTAATTCCTCAATTAAGTGCTGAGTTATGTCCAATATCATAATCCGCCGCTCTTCAGGTCCAAAAGAGATTTGCAGATTTACTGTAAATGGCCAGGGAAAATAATCGTGCTATTTATTTCTTTGAACAGTTGCTCTGATCTACAGGTATGGAGATATGTTAACAATAGTGTAAATATAAACCTTGTTTAGAGCAGATATTTCTTCAAGGAAAGTATATTTGCTTAATAATAATGCTATTTTCTCTACAGAACAAATGATTCTTAAGTTGTCTCCTTTAAGATATTAAATGTAAAAACAGTCCTGAAATCTAAATGATAGGATACTGAGCTATACTAAGTTATAGTATAAATTATAGTAAATATACTCCAAATTCTCTATTTTCTTTTTTTTAAATAAAGAATTTAAAAAATCAGCACAAAAAACTGAATAGCACTTGGAGCCCTACTGCCAACACTTCATAACCATAGCATTTGCCCATGAAGGTTAATGGTCATCAGCATTTACACTGCAAACAAAAGGAAGCTGTCCACACATACAATTCTATTCACAGCAGTTATGAGAAATCAACCTGTGACTAATAATGCCCATAAATCCTTTCCACTTTGTGCCGACCTTCCAGTGATATCACACCTGTCTATACCACTTCAGTTTGTTCAGTGCCTCTTTCTGCTTATTCCACTGCCAGTTTCACCAGAGTGCTTACCTTGAATGTACACTTAATATGGAAAGCGACAAAACAAACCGGATTCCTGTCAGAATTAAACTTTTTCATTGACTAATCTACTATCTATAACTACCAATATCTGTAGTTTTATCCACACTTGCGAAATCATGGCTTGAAGTGCAGGGTTAGAGTGCCCTCTGTTGACCATGTCGTGTACAGAAAATGAACTGGAATAGCTTTCTGAACTCCCTTCAGAAAGCTAACAAGTCTTTATTTCACACACAAAAAAAAAAAAAAAAAAAAACACTGCCCATTTGTTAATAATCCATGTAAAATATACTTACTGTTAAAGGTTCAAGTCACTTATCTAATGGAGGAAAGAAAAGGCATGGATATAGTTCTGGGCTCACAATATTTGAGACCAAGACTTGATGGCAGTGCTGTCAGTTCAGCTCATTATAATAGCCCATGTTTGCCACACTACCATTTCACCCAATCCAAAATGAGTGTTCCGCAAAAGCAGATTCCAAGATGAAATCAAGCTTATCAACACATACATACATACAAACATACATATGCAAACGTATTTGGTGCAACAACATAGCAGATCAATGAATTTTAGAAAACATGCATTTTATTTTATTTATCATTATTCATCATAAAATATACATTTTGAATAAGAATATTCTATCTCCCTCACTACCAAACACTCATATCAAAAGGTCCTTTCATCAACACATTGCACACGCCCCTTCACATTCAGCAGAAACGGACAGGATGGTGACTGCGCACATCCACATTTTTGCATGCCTAAAGAGGGTCACTTCACCTAGCCAGACAATGTGCAAAAATGTATACATCTGGACAGAGGCAAACAGACCCTGTCCAAAGGCTCCCTAATCTCATGGGTTCATTTTTAAAAAAGGAAAAAAAAAGGGGGGGGGACAAGAAAAAAGAAAAAAAAGAAGCCTTTTCACATATAAAAATATTTGAGGGCAAATGTAACTGTAGAAAGCCTCTAGAAGTGCCAATACTGTGCAGAGGTACCGAGCCAAAAGTATCTCCAATCCAGTGCCTCATCCCTGGACTCCCGGAGGTGATGTGGACATGCAAACAGAAATGCTCTTTGAAGGGGGTGCCCCCGATTCCTGAATTACCCACAAACCACTGCCGTGAAACCGTCAACTCAGCCCAACTGAAGGACAGGAAATAGACTGTAAGCTACATCAGTGAGATTAAAACAAACATGTATGGCCCAGGATTTTAACAGCCCTGAGAGTCAACATCATACATTTCCAAATCGTTCCCCCTGTGATGAGCAAAGAGGGGGGATGAGGGGGCAGAACCACATTACCTTAAGACACTGAAGGGCCAATGTGGGCGCATGTTCTGTGTGTGCAGGGCGGAGCCCCGTTGTCCTTGAGCCTATCGGCAAGTGCAAGACTCTGCGATCATGTCCTCATACTCTTTGTATACAATGCTGCCATTCTTCTCCAACATGAGGACGCTGATTGGCTTGTACTTGTAAGGTACACAAGCGGGCGGGGGCACCTCCCCCACACCCATCTCATTGATGAAGTTCTGCACGATGGCATGGTTTGGAGAATTGTACCCATAGTGGAGGATACGTGGGCAGTCTCCTCTGCAGTAGCGAGGGTTGTACTTATGTGGGGCGATGATCCAGTGATCCCAACCCAAGTCCTGGAAGGTCACTCTGTAGGAGTGAAGCTTGCACTGGTTCTTAGCCACACTGTTTTGGCGTACGTAGTTGGGGATGTCTGCACCAATGCTACCCGGTTCTTTGGACCTGCGAGGGCGTGGCACAGAAGGGGCTCGTGCTTCCAGTGGGCCAGCCCAGTCCCTAGGGTCCCCTGCCTCCTCCTCCAGGAAGAGGAGCAGTGCAGGAGCCCTCAGCTGCGTTTGGGGAGAGACAAACTTCGCTTGGGTCCTCCTCCCACCTCTCCTCCTCAACATAGTGATCTTCACCAGCCTGTCCTCCACGCACTGGTACTGGACAGCCAGGGACAGACGTCCCTCACTCTGTGAGGAGATGAGGGGTGTGATGTCCATCTCAGTCCACTGGTCATGAGGTCTGAGGGTCACATGGCCTCCAGAGGAGATTCTCCGATTGGCTGGCCCCAGGGAAGAGATATTGACTCCACAGCTCAAAGGCACGCGAGAAAGCACAGTGCTGCGCAGATGGACAAAAGCTGCCCTCACTAGCTTCTCCAGGGGAAGAGCTTTCAACTCATACTGCACCATGTAGCTGTACTGCTGATCTGGACAGACATTCATACAAACAGGAGAGAAAATAAGACATGTCATGTTCACTTATGGGCATACTCCAGTTAATTTTCATTGGTAATCTACCTTTCTTACTTTAAGCTAACACCTGCCTAAAGGAGAATTCAGTACAACTTTGCAACATAATTGTACTCCCTGAAACAATAAAGTGTGCATAACCATAAAAAAGCACCTATATAAATTATATTCATAAATGTGAAAATAACGTAATGCACTAATACACAGTTGACTTGCTAAATTGTCAAGAGTATGTGAGAAGTTACAGGCATAGAGCAGCCATATTTAAGTAGGAAGCTACACTACAGCGCCAAAAGTATGTGGACCGCTGACATCCAACATTGCATCCAAAATTACAGGCATTAATAGGGGGATGGTCCACCCTGTGCTGCTATAACAGCCTCTACTCTTCTGGGAAATCTTTATATTAGATGTTGGAGTGTTGCTGCAGGGATTTGCTTCCATTCAGCCAGAAGATCATGTGTGAGGCTGGGCCCTAATTGGGCGATTAGGCCTGGATAACAGTTGGCATTCAAACTGATCACAAAGGGATGGGGTTGAGGTCCAGGCTCTGTGCAGGCCAGTCAAGTTCTTCTACAATAGATCTTGACAAAACCATTTCTATATGGACCTGACTGTGTGCCAAGGGGCATTGTCATGGTGAAATGCCATGGGCCTTCCCCAAACTGTTGCCACAAAGTTGGAAGCACAGAATGATCTAGAAGGTCATTGCATTAAGATTTGCCATCACTGGAACCAATGGGCCTAGCCAAAACAAAGAAAAACAGCCCCAGACCAAATGTCCAGATACTTTTGGTCATATAGTGCAACTCCACAGTCGACAGCCAGTGTGCGGCAACGTTAGGCCAGCCTACGCGATAAAAAAACTTCCTTCTTTTTCAAAATGTTAAAATTCACAAAAATATAAATTTCCTTAGAATTATTACAGATCTGATTTCTTGAATGAAGGTATGCAGCCACGAAAAAACAGGGAGCTGAACTTTCAAAACCGCATTCTTTAAATTTAAATAAAATATTGGATTAGTTAGCCAGCAAGTTAACGAAGCGAAGTAGGCTACTTACCGGGTAACGACACTGAGAACCGCTTTCGTGTTGAAGTGGACCGAATCAGTCTGACTGTATTGAACCCCAATATTCTGGGTTCTCTGGGCCGACCGTCGGTATCGGCGGCTCTGTTATACAAATTCAGCATGTACTTCAAGTTCTGGTCAGCAACCTGATCTTTCGTTGGGGATCTATGGTGTAACTTCTGTTGTCGTCTATGGTCTTTTTGTCTAGATTGTATCGTTGAAACATCGCTGTGAAACGACGAAGAGGACGCCATTTCTCCGTCATTCTTTGGCGGCGTTAAAGTGGAAGACATCGAAAAGAGGTAGGAAAATATTAAAAATTTGCATAGGCTGTGACTGTAGGTAGCCTTCATGTCCAACCTCTGGTGCGAATGATAGCAACCAGGAAGGCTACCACTGTCCGAATTTTGGAGACCGTGATATAGGAAGTGGAGCATTTTGGTTAATAGCGTATACTGGCACGTTCCTCTGTGACCCCAATTAACCTTCTTACGCGCATCAGCAGGTGACGCTTGAAGACATCTCAGGGGTTCCTCAAGCAAAAGCGCATCTCAGCTATGATCAGGGTCCGGGTATAGACCAGCAATGTAGCCATGGGTTTCCCCCGCAAATTGTAATAATAATAACTCAACTCCAAGTCTGCGTATTCACTGTTAGCATCATTCGATCCTTTGCGTAGGACTGGTCTTGAAGGTTTTCTTTCTCGAGATCATTGTTTGCGTTGGACAACACGGAGAGCTGCTAATCAAACAAATAATAAATTATTTGAAAATATCAGTGAAAAAACAAAAAGAAAAAACAAAAAAAAAAAAACATGACGTTAATACTAACGCTGTATTGTCATTGAGATTATCATGAACGAGAAGCCTCTACTGCTGTTGCCCTTTTTTGCTCAAAAATTAAATTTGTGGAAGGTCTAGTGTCATTTTTCCCCTTGCAGAGCAAGGATGCAATGTTCTTGCTTTCATCCTACTGCTGATGTTATTCTAGAGCTCACCTTGTCAGTGCAAGCACAACATCTTAAACAATGGGCCCCATGTGTAGGCCCCCTACTTGTTTCTGATGATGGTTGAAGTGGCTGCTTGGGAATGACAAAAATCACTCCATCTCTAATTCCCCACTACAGACAGTCCTGTAGTGGCATGCTCTCCATTGCACAGCTGGGCTTAGCCAGAAACACCATCAAGTCCTTGTTGGCACAATCCGGAAGCCTTTGGAGATCTGCAGATGGCGGTGGCGTGACCTGTTATCTAAATAATGTATTGTACCTGCCAAATCCCTCTGTCCAATCTTAGAGGATTGGTATGGTACACCTGTAATCGCAGTCTATAATTGGGAAAACATACTTGGATTCAGCTGTCAAATGCTAGCTCCCAGTTGGCATATAAATGTATTGATATATGCAAAGAGTATGGTGTGTAATGTTAGTTTATTATTTAATAATTTTAAGGACATTCCTATTCAGAGTGACTTCAAAGGTTAATATGGCACTACATAACACAGGAGAAAAAGTAAATGTAGATCGGCACGAAAACTGGATCAAATTAGAACAGCTCTACAAATAAACTTTGTTCACAATGCAATATTAAAGAGAGGATCGATTTTACTGTAACTTTTTTTGGCCAAATACCCCCCAGGTTTACCAGTATCTCCTGCACCCATCTGTAATAATCTCAAGATGTTTTTGGGGGTCTTTTCTCAGAGACACAAACAAGTAAATTGTTACTATTGAGGGTTGTGGGTGGGGCTAAGGAGGTGTAATTGCTATAGTATCAGGGAGCCACAATAGTTATTATCCACAGACAATGGCTGGAAAAGATCAGGGAAAGCTCCAGCAAATGAACATGCAGAAACACACCAATAGCTCCCAAAAGCAACAAATTTATAAAGAAGTGTATTATACATACAGAAGGAGAAAGGTATTTATAGCAAAATGATCCTGATTTATTATACTTTTTTCCTGAAAACTTATTTTTATTATTGTCTGCTTTAGGTTTCGGTGTATATTTTTGACTGGCCCAGTTTGTAAGTGCGAATAAGGACATTTTAGCTACTCAGAGGCTTCACGATAGCAGGTATAGGGGTGTAGACCACAAAGCCATAATGCCTTTGTTTACCAGCTACTGTAAATCCAGCAACCATCTGGAAATATAATAGAATACAAATACCAGAACCTTATGTAAATATCTAAAATATCCTTCATTTATATTATGTGTGTGTAACCCAGAAAATGAACCATCCCTTTTATACCATTACTACTGTGGGTAACTAAACTGTAAAATCCAAAATGCTTTGTGAAATTGATGAATAAGAACTTGGAGGAAAAAAGGACAAGATTTAGAAATACTGCCTGAGGTGACGGAATACAGTGACATTATTATCGCATGTGCAAACAAGAAATCTGTGTATTCCAGGCAGCGCGCAAGGAATAAATGTTTTCTATTCAGCTGTATTCGATATTAACGTTTGAACGCACGCAATGTGACCACGGTTAAATACTTTAGGGCTTCAATGAGAGTACTTTGACATGTGTTCCGAGGACTTGCGGTATAGTGTCTAATGATGAGCAGAGCAAGGAAACAATGATTACAAGCACAAGGCTTTCCCAGCACATATGCGTTGCTTCACTAGAAGGGAAAATAGCTCTGCATGTGGCTTCGTGACTTGGAATTTGGCAATCTCTAAGCTCTTTGCATCCGGGACAGCTGTTCTTGAAGCAACTGTATCAAATCTGATTTTCACTTATTGAGGGGAAAACATTTTTTTTATGGCTTAGGTATTTCTTCTTAGGGCTTGTTATGTTCTATAAATATTCATGATCTGTATTTAGGCTCTTGATAGCATAGGTTAGTTATTTTGCATTAATACAGGGTCCAAAAAGGGCTGGTGTGGGTGCAGCCTAGAATTATGGCACCTGATTTTAACTAATTATCTAATCATAGTCTTCAATCAAGACATTGGTAAGTAGAATCTAGTGCTGAGTTGAGTTTAGATTGGATACCCCTGCATTGGTGCTTAAAATCAGTTCCCAAACACAGTCTTGGGTGTGCTGGTTTTTTGTTCCAATTGCAATCCCAGAATTTTAAAAAGCCATTCATTTTTCTTAATTAGGTGCTGTTCATTTTTAGAGAGATTATTCATTGCTATGTCTGAAATATCTATGCATGCATGAAGAATTAAAGTCCCATGTTCACATTGTGCTATACTGCAAACAATTACATAAAAAGAGGTAACAAAATTATTCAACTAATCAAATTAAAGATTGAGTTGAATCAATAGGCTCCTAATTGGTGAAAGTGGACACATGTCCACTAAAACTAACCATTTGGTAGATAATGAAGAATTCTAAGACAAAGCAAATGACAACAAACCAAACATCTATTGTGCAAATAAGTTAACGGAAAACACTTAAACACATCCGTTCAGTTACCTAATTGTGAGCCTATTTTTTCACCTCTTTTTAATTTGACCAGTTAGAAAATTGCAATAGGCCCTACCCTTTTATCTAATTGTCTGCATTATGGCACAGTGCGAATATGGGGTTTTTGTTCTTCATACAAACGCTATTTCTGACATAATGTGACTAAACAGGATAAATAAACATAAAAAGTGCCTCATTAAGAAAAATTAACAACTTGTAAAAATTCTGGGATTGCAACTGTGGTTGGAACGAAAACCAGCAGGGGTCCCTCAGGACCAAGGTTGGGAACCACTGCTTTACTGTGATGATGTGAACTCCTCGATGGTCTGGGAATGTTGTTAGCAAGATAGTCGGCATTATTCTCATATTGTGAATATTCTCCTACATTGTAATTCGTTTGGATAAACGTGTATAGCTAAATTACATAGATATTGTAGCACATTTTACTTTCCAAATCGTTTGCAAAGTAGACTAAGGTTACCGAAATGAAAACTACAGACAACTGCATGTCGAACTGAGCCCATTTTAAATGAAAAATAAATCTGGTGACGTGCTCGCTAACAAATACCACAACACACGAATGTATGCTACCTAATTATTTTAAAGAAATAACTTAACTAGTATCTTTCTTTGAATGGAAAACTTCTCCAAGAAAGCGGAATGGCAGCACAGTACCACGCTACTAAACGAACCTATGATGTCCGTTTTCTAAATTTGCAAATACGATCGCCTCATCGCTCCCACGACCCACTGACTGAAGCTGCCGTTGGCATTTTCGGAGGAAAACAATACAGCGGTTGATGCTCCATATAGTTCTTTCCCCTCCTGCACTCCTCATTGGTCGTTCAAACTTTAACCCCAACTTCGAATGGGCCATTCCCGTTGTCAATCAAACTACTGATTTTTCGGGAGGAAATCTTCCTCGGTGTAATTGGAATCCCCCTCGCTTTCTCCTCTCGTCCTGCCTCCGTTCTACCCTTCGTTGCTTGGTGGCTGCAACTTAACGGAATAGTGGTGATGGAGATACGAAACTTTGCAACAACTTCTGGATAGTTGCTATACTATTAAGGACGCAAGTGTCATGGAGCAGAGAATGGAAACCGTGGAGCAACTCGTGTCTTTCCACCACATCCAGGTCCAACTACAAGGAGGTGCTCCCTGGGGATTCACGTTGAAAGGAGGACTCGAGCACGGCGAACCGCTCATCATAACAAAAGTAGCTACATTTTGGTAATTTTTTACTAAAAATCAATGTTATTGTATTATCTAGCTGCCAAATTGCATAGGAGTATACAGTGTCAAAATGTATGACTGGATGCTTGGCGTTAATTTTGCGCCGTTTTTCCTTAGTTTGATAAACCGGTTGGATTTATTCATAACTTGTTAACTTGGCTGTTTTATGCTCAAACTTGTTCTGGTGAGGGGCGATGTGATTTACGTTTACGTTAAGCTGGCTGGCTTGCAGCGGATACAAAAATCCGTTATTTTTAAAGTTAACAGTGGTAGTTGATGACAGGTTTGGCTGAACAGTCCACACGTGGACATACTGTGTGGATATTTATGCAATTGGTTTTTTAACTTTGCAACAGTAATATAGATGTAATTGTGATTTCATCCGTCGTCTGTAATGTAGTTTGCTTTGATGGGGTAACGTTAACGTGACTTCTTACAAGCTAATGTTCGGTAAATAGCATCACTACTAGCTCGTAGCAAACTGGCTGCAAATTTTATTGTGTATGATAATTAAGTACCGATATTGGCCCAACCACCTCAGCACCTTTCGAGCAGTCGATTGCAAGTCATTCGAATTACTGCACTGACTAGATGTTTTCTTCTGGCTGGTGTATTACCAAGCTGGGGTTACATTCCGTGACGTAGTCACTTTTTTTTTTTTTTGTTATAATTTGATACCAACGACCAATACTGTATTAGTGCTGGATGCAAACTACCTCGCGTGTAATGTGATTAATTTTAATTCTCGAGGCTAAATCGCATGCAATGGGTCTATTAGTCAGAAGTCATTTCTTGCAGTGGCTTTGTAATCCTGGCAGAAACCCTTTCAGAGAAAATGCAGTGCACTGTAATTAAATTGGATTACCATCCGCAGTTCAATTACGCATACTTAGCAAACCAGAAACGTTCTTGTTTCTGTCCGTATATATCATTGTTTACATCAACCGAGTTCTGAATTTGATTTTTGAAGTAAACCCTAAGATATAAAAAACATAAAACTACACCTTCAGAATTACAGCCAGTTGCTATACTAAATAGCAACAGAGCTAGGTTGTTATCGCTGTCCTTATCTGAAATATGGGGACAGCAAAGACGTGTTCACGATAATTTAACAGATTTCACATAAGTAGCATGGCTGCTTCTGTTTTTTCATCTTGATAATTTAATGCCCAGAGCTTCTCCCATGGCATCCCACAGTGAACTTTGAGCTATTGTCTCTAGCTGTGGCTTATTTACAGCAGGTAATGCACATACCACAGTGAACGGTCTCCCATCAGCCACATCAATCAATTTCCTCCTCTGTCAGTGGTTTTAATATTTTCTTTGCCTTAACATGTGATGGGATGTAACTGACGGTTTTAAATCTCTGCATTAGATACTGGAAAGACTCATCTATGTAATAGGGAACTATAGTGCCTTGGGAAAGATTGTTGATTCCAAACAGAAGATAAAATCAAAGCCAGGCGCGGCTTTATGTCAACAGCTTGTTAGCACCCGCTAAGTTTGAATGGGTGGTAGAACAATACAAGGATCTCGGTGGTTTCAGTGTAGACATTTTAATGACTGAATGCTGAACTTTATGAAAAGTTCTGGGAAAGCACACATTGTTTCTGCATTCTAGAAAAGTTGCCATGTTTCCACATAGGCCTAGTGCTTTTATATTTAATATATTTATTTTCATATTTAAGCCATGAAACAGTTTCTATTTTTCATGGCTCTAAAGTTAAGAATGTGTGTATTTTGAGGTTTTGTCCCACAAAGGGGTAAATGTTTCTTTTATCTCACATATTGGTGAGAATGTTTATGCACAGCCACAACCATGGTATAGCCGGGGGTTAGATAGACAAGTGTGCTTTGTTGTTAAATAACCCAGAGCTTGAGTACAGAAGCTTCTGTGTGACTAGCTTAAGCCATAAGCCAGACTTAAATGGTTACACTGGAACAATATCAACTCAATACCTTTCTTAAGTATTCTGATGTTACTCAGCATCTATAGCGAAACTTAAAAAAGCTAAAAAGGAATGTAGATAGTTAGAGTGTTTCTGCTTGTTATTATTTGAAAATCTCCCTGCTATCTTTCCCTATTTGTGCGGGGGAAGGGAATAGTAGAAAAGATTCAACCCCCCCCCCCCCCCCCCCCCACTCTCCCAACCCCCTTCCCTTGCCACATTCCTTTAAAGTGTTGATTTATTTTTCTTGAATGAAGATGTTTAGGAGTGGATGACCCCCAGAGATCACATTCTCAGACTCAAACTGCTGAGCAAGAGAAGGAAGCGTGGAAGGTTACCCAAGTTTAGTTTAGTTCATTGTTTCGGTCAGCATTCTGGTTAGTCTGGATTCAGTCAGCACAGTCAGCCAGTCAGCCTTTGGCCTCCAAGCGACTGACCACTGGCCAGTTCTTTTACATGTCCAATCAATTCTTTCAGTGAATGAGTCTATTGGTCTTACGTCCTCATTCCATCGTTTGGTTTATGTATGTATCAATTTGGCCAGTTTTCTAGGCAGTCTTAAATAAGAAAATTTATGTTAGTGATTCTGAACTAGCCTTAAGCAAATGTCAGTTTGTTTCTCAAGGAGTCATTGGCAAGACTGAATAGGCTAGTTATCTAAATTGACATCAGTCTGAGATAAGTGCTTGTCCAAGTGTATGATACCCAAGGGGTGAGCAGTGGAGGTGGGGGTGGCGGTAGGGGACACACCTCATTGCAGAGACTGCCTTATCTGAAACTGCCATTCCCAGTGTCCTGACCCTGTTCAGTTGTCAGCATTTTTTTGTGGTGCTGCTGAAAAGAAGTACAGCTGGGAAGAGGAGTGGTGAAATGTGCAGCTTTTATGCTGAACATTAGCCTGTGGGACACTAATAATTGGGTGCAATTTTTGGTATGTTTGGGGATCTTGACCACACATCCTGTGGGGTGTTCAGAACAGCCTTGCCCTGAAGCTGGTAAAATACAGGCAGGATTTAACCCTTTATATAGAGTCGAGGTGGCCAATTTCATAGCTGAGAATCCCCTGCTTAGACTCACTAACTGGCTAACCCAAAACACATGGTATGTGTCAGACACATGAGTCCCTGTAGCCCTATAGAGTTGAGCTGTACTGGAATGTGCATGTTTGAGTTCCATGCGTATACGCCTAAGACTTGTGTGTTGCAATGTTTTTGTATTTCTTCTGTGAATCTTTAGCTATGTCTAGGTGAACTTCATATCTTCATGCAAACTGGCTTGGTGGTGTGGTCATCTTTTGACCATTACCTAAGTATTGTATTTTAAATTTGGCGTTAGAAGGCATTAAGGTACTGGAAATTTGTGTAAAATCTAATGATTAATGAAAATAAATAAAAATACATATTCAGTGTTAATTAGGGCAGCCTGCCCAAATAGATTTGCGCCTGCCAAAAAAGATTTTTCAGTATTTAGCCTAGTTGTTTATTTCTGTAAGCAACACACTATGCTTTCGTATTCATACACACTGCCGACTGTTATTTCTCTAATGAGCTGCCCCTCCCCCATAGCTCGTACTGGCACAAGTAGAACAGTGAATCCACAAATCAGTGCGTGAATGCGAAAATACTGTAATTTGGAGGGCAGTCCTGCATCCATATCTATGCCAGGTAATTAAATGTTTTAAGTTTTACAAAATTGGTAAAATGTAGCCATTGTTTTGCATCTTTTCTCAAAAGAAAGCATCTTCTGCCCTAAGCAACACTGGAAAGTTATCAACACTATGGATTATTGTTAGCTAGCATTTAGCAAGCATCAGCGTTCACCCAGCTAATGTTAGGCTGGATGGCTAGAGTTAGCTAATGACAATATTAACCTTTTGCTTTTGACGGAGATGAGTACAGAAATTTTTTTTTAAATTAAGACTAAAGGAGGAGGGGTAGAGAAACTGCAGTCTATGGGGTAATGTAGCATGACGTAACGTAAATCTAACGCATTACATGACTGACGTACAGAAAGAAGTTTGACTGCTGTTCTCAATTTTACGTTCATATGTGAGCTTGCTACCAAATGCTTAATTGGTAATGTTATCGTATAACTGCTAGCAGTACTGTGAGCCTTTTGTTCACATACAAAAATAAGGAATGTAAGTACATTGGAAATTCAAATGAACACGATGCTTTAAAGTAATTTTTTCCATTATCATTCAACATTCGGCTCTTCAGCAGCAGGCCTACTTGGATGGAGTGACTTGTCTCCATGTCATTTTCTCTCGCTGGAAATTCAAATGAACACAATGATCCCTCTACCATCAGGGGGAACACATCTGGTTGGCCAACATCTGCACTGCACTCATGAAGCGTATGACGAGAGTGAAGCAAATCTCTTCAATAACTCTGTTTTGGGTAAATTTGGTGTTAGAAAATTGCGCACTTTTGCCACTTGTTCAGAGGGCAGGCATAATTTGATTAATCCTTAAACCCAACTTTTTACATATTGACACATTGAAATCCTACATTGGCTTAAGAGTTCTGATCTTATGTTACTTGATTATGAGCAAATGTAATTGTTCTTGTGGAATTTTCACTAGAGTGGTGTTCAGTGTTTGGTTTTCATACTTCTGTTTGACAAAGACTGCCAACAATCAATTAAAGATGACTTTTTAACAGCATTCTGTAATTATTTTTTTGTTGGACCAGTGCTGCACAAGTGCTGTACAGATTAAATTACCTTTACAGATAAGAGATGTTAAAAGGTACAAAAACTGCAATGCCTCTGAACATGCACTTTTAAATGTTTTAACATTTAAACCATAACAATTTTTTTACTTTTATTTGTTACATTCTGTATCATATAATGAACATTGTGGGCTACTGTGTTGAGTATGGCTTATCACTGTGTGCATTAGTACCCTGCCATTTTCAAAATACCATTGTATGTAGGCTATTCAAACTAGCGTCAACCCCAAACTATCAGCATCAAGTCAAGCTCAAATTTAAGACATAATATAAAATACAAGTATTAACAGTGTTGTAATGTAGAAAACATTTAGCACTTAAAATAGAGACATAAAAAATAGTAGTACATTACTTTACTCTGGGTGCTATTGCAGTTTAGTGAAAATTACTGATTAACTGGGTAGACTTGATGATTAGAGGAAAAGTTAACCATCCAACAGAAGTTACTTTGTTGTACCTTAAGGATAGGACTGTACGTGCATCTGCTTCTGAGTGTGTACTACATTTAAAGCAGGATTCAATCAAGGAGGTTTCAAAGCCAGAGGAAGGTTTGCATGTATAAATTTGTTGCAGTAAAAGTGAATTCATGTTAAAGCATTTAGGAAAAATTAGAAATGATTTAGTCTAAATTGTAAATAATGAATATTCCCAATTTGAATTGGCTGAGATGAGCTGTCAGAATAATTGAAATGGCAGTGAATCTGTGATGTACTAATTAAAAAAAAAAAAAAATAAAAAAAAAAAAGGACTTGGTATCGACTATCTGTAATTCTCTGCGTTGTGGAGTTAGCCATGTTGTGTAAATTTAAACCTGAGCAAGCTAGCATGAAATGCTAAATGGCAAGCTACCATTTCAAAACTATTGTTGTGTGGCAGTCATGTATCCCTTAAGTAAGGATCAGTCTAGACCTACAAATTCTGCATTTCCTAGTACATGGAGACAAAAGCAGATATTTGATGCAGCATGTAAATCTGCCACCACAGTCCCATTTTCGCACATCAGGACTTCCATTTCAATCCTTCAGTTTGAACAATATTCCCAATATGTACTGATGTGAAAACTGAAATGGAGGCTATAAAATTGTAGCAATCTCTTAGAGGTTTGGATTGTGAAATTAACATGCCATTTTTATTGTGTTATTTCTTTGATGATGACACTTTCAACAAAGACAAGTTACACAGCCTTCTAAAAGAATTTGGTTATGTTACAACACCTTCCAAAAGGGAAATGTAGGCTATTTGAATAGAACTTGAGTGGTTTTCTTCATGTTGCATAGCTGATGTAAAGATATGTTTGACAGAAGGCAACAAAATCAGATCTGGTCAGGTTCACGGTGCTGTTCTCTTACTGTTGATCATGTCTTGCTGAGGGGAGGTTAATCGCTTTGAGGGTGGAGCCGGAGCGATGGAGTCGACCTTGTTTTGGGTTTAAGAGGCTTTGCTGTGAACTCTTATCTCCATTCACTAGACCCTGGAGCTGTGTTTAACAGGGTCTAGCCTGGAGGATCCTTTAAAGTCCAGCACCATCAATTAGACTAGTCCAGACCCAATAGGCTACCCATCAGTTGGGCAGAATTAGCATTTTAGTACTTATCAGGGCAGCCATTTGCACCTAAACGCACAATCCCAATGGGAACCCCCTATTGAGTCTACGCAGGAAGAGCAGAAGTCATAGCACTCCAAATAATAAATTAAAACACACGGGCTGTGGGCTCTCTGACTATAGCTCACTCCATAACCCAAGTAGCTACATGTAGCCTAGTATAGGCCTAAATGCTGCTCTCAAAACAGCTCTGTATCACATGGATAATGGTGGAAACATGGCAAGAAGACCAGATAAGAGATGTTTAAGCAATGATAACTGCCATAAATGTAATCAGTGTAATAAATGTCCCATGAATGGAACCATATCCTGTTTCTAATGTAATTTAGGGCATGCACAGCAGCAATATCTATACATCATTGTGTGTTTTAGATTCAATCACCCATTCTTTATGTGTCCTTTCAGTCCCCTGGGTGTTTGTTTAAGGAGACCAGTGTGGCAGTGGCTTAACCACAAAGTGAACTATTAAACTTCACTCATTTGCGCCTGAATATTACGTGTAGATCTGTGTTACGCTGATGTAACGTAAATAAATACATTACAGTGACCGGCAGACGTACATAGGCTACAGTTGGCTATGTTTACATGTAATTAGTCACCTCCCCCCTTCTCAATTTCTAATAGAAATGTCTGTGTTTTTTGCAGTGCGTATAATTTGGGTTTGCATTGATTTACGGAATACAATTGAATTTAATTGGCTGAACATATGTGGTTGGTAAGAAAATGGCACAGAAATGCTCATGAATTCTTTAAGCACAGATAATTAAAATCATGAACATTATTTTATCTTGTATTCATTTACTGTAATTGTGCTTTTGGTTGTTATAGGGTGCTAATTGTTGACCTTTTCAGCATATTTTAACAGCCAGAATATTGCACACCATTGCACATTTCCTAAATGTTTAAATGGATTTCAGAAATTAACACTTTTTTCATCACTTATTTTTCAACAGCCCTGTTATTCAGCCATCCATCCATTTTCTAACCTGCTTATTCCTGGTCAGGGTCATGGGGGCCTGGAGTCTATCCCAGCATGCATTGGGAAAGAGGCAGGAATACCTCCTGGACAGGCCGCCAATCCATTGCAGGCCTTATTCAGCTTTCGGCTGATTTTGGCCTAATTTGAAAAACACAGTACATTTGCTGAGATTGCATCTGGACCATTTAAATTACATTTACATTTTAGCCATTTATCAGACACTGATATCCAGAGTGACTTACACAGCTTACCTTCTTTAATTAAAAACTGTTTGTACAGCTGGATATTTACTGAAGCAATGCGGGTTGGGAACCTGCTCAAGGATACAACAGTAGTACCCCACTGGGAAATTGAACCTGCAACCTTGAAATTACAAGCCCAGCTCCACTGCCGCCAAAGTTTAATCAAGTTTAAATCAAAGTTGACTTCACAGAAAATCTTAAATGTTTTTCCATTTGCTTTGAGTAGCCTCTGATTTGTTTTAATGACAAACACACACAAGGAAATTGTTTCTTATCCAGCTACACTTCTATTAATTTTAAAAGCTTTAACTCAGGTTTATGTTTTGTAATCCATTACAAACCCATGAATGCTTTGCTCTTTCTTTTCTTCTTGCAAATTGAATTACCAAATTGCATTATTACTCATTCTGTAAAAAACAATGATCACTTGAAGACATAAATAAGAAGTCTGAATGCTATGCTAAGCGGTAGATAGTCAGTTCTCCATATGCTAAACAGTTTTTGCTCTTGCTGTGTAGAGTGGAAGTTATATTAATGTAAGCAGATCACTCATAATGTATTAGCAGGGATAAGGGATATAATTCAGGTTATTGGAGAAAGACAGGAGTGTCCGCAGATGCCTTGACGTGTAAATCTTGAACTTTGACAATAAATTTTATAATAGAAAGTGAATCTGATTAATGGGTCAGAACTGTCACATGAACACACTGTTAACTGACTCATGAGATGGTTGCAGTGGTCAATTAGTGTAGTGTAGGATTTGGGCTACACGTTATCCAGATTTGTGTTGCAATACAATAGCACTCGTAAAGTACAGGTGGGTTTGGCCCATGTCCATATGAAGGGAAATGAAGGCAAATTCTCCTGTTCAAATATTGTCTTGCAGTGCTAATGGTTAAAGGAAAATACTCTGAGCTGGCTCCCAATAATATCAACAGCCTATTTCTACTCCTTAATAGAAATGTTATTTTCCTAACCCACCAAGATGTGAGGACCAGACCTTTGTATGCAACTTTATCTCTGTGTGGCCACGAATCTTACTTAACAAAGTAAAAATTCCAGACAAGGAAGACGAGCTGGTGTCGGAATGAATGTATACTAGAGTCTCTGTCCTTTGTTTTGGGCTGGTTCCATTGGTTGCCTCACAGGCCAACCCAAAAATTGCATGTCCCGAAGGGTTTTCGAATGGAAGCATGAAGCTGCATTGGCGGCTCTGCCGTCAGTCCATTTCTGGTGCATTTTTTTGGTCAGTGACGGGGAGAGGAGGGATATTTTGTGGCATAGCTTTTTAGCGTCCCTGCAATGGCTGGGTAAACAGATGGGTGTTCTCTCCCCAGGAGCAGGCCGTGAGAACGAACTGCTTTGGAACCCCGATCGGGTTCAGTGAGCAAGGTATCAGTCCACTTTCTGTTTAGACGGCACTGTATTGATTTTTCCTCAAGAGGCAGGAAGTGAGTTCATCGGGGTTTTTCTTTCATGTTGTCCGGATTACAGCACTGTGCAGGGAGTCGGTGTGCTGCTGAGTTTGTTTTGGGTTGTCTTAAGGCGGCTGTTAAACCATTTTTGTCTGTCACTGGTTTGTTCACTGTTGTTTTGCATGCATTTGCACTCAAACTAGGGGACCACTAATAGGGAAACTCCCTTTAAAGCTCTTATCTCAGAGGGAGGCAATAACAGCACCACAGTGGTTTATTTTTTTCCTTCTCCAGTGGGCCATTTGGTGAGGGCAAGGTCATTTCACTCACATTACCGTGTGAATGGTGCACCGCGGACCCATTCAAAGGGCTGTCACGGCTGGCCCTGCCCCTCCCTCCTGTCACTGGTCAGCCGACTGATTGATTTATCTTATTTAGTTGTTTTCCAGGAGGCCGTCAACTCAGTGACATGACTCATTGTCCACTGTGTAAAAAGAGGATAGTTTTCCCAGTATTTTGAATGAGAGCTGGATCAATTCATTTGCAGTTAACACTGTTTCACACTATTTTGAGCATTAGAACACATCCATACACAATTAAAGAAGTTTCAAAACCAGGAGGTGCACTGCAATGTAAGCTACGTTTGTTGAATCACATTTTATTATTTGTTTTCTCTGCTGGTGTCAATGTCCTATATGACACAACATTCTTATAATCTTACACATTGTGTAACCGAAGCAGCTATAGCAATATATTTTCATTGGTGCAACTGAGGTGAAGCTTGCACAAGCATTTATCTGTCGTACCCACTGGAATTTGTGATAAATAAGGAGTATTTCGATTTTTTAAATACAAACTTCTATCTGCATGTGAGGACGTTGTGTACTGTTGTAGCACGTAAAGTAATGAATGTAGGCCTAATAGTTTGTAATGTGATGTTTTTAATGTAATGTTGCAATGAGGAAAACATAACATTGTAATTTGTAACATAGTAAGGAGTTCGTTTGCTCTGGTGCCTTACTTAAATGGCTCTTGTAGACTAGCACAAGAAATGATACATCCTGCATTTGTCTTGGAACAAGAAGATCAATATGTAGAAAAAGAATAATAACATTCACAGAGTTACCTTTGTAATGTGCATAAGCCTAGCTAACTAGTGACATGTTAGCTTTGCTCATTTATTATAGGCCTAGTTAAAAATAAATATAAAAAATTAATTTACATAATGCTAACTTACTTGCCAGGCATTTACTGAAGGAAAGTTCTGCTTAGAATAGTAATTGTAAGTAATAGTAAGTATTTTAAAGCAACTGGATATCTTTTTTCCTTTGAATATGGCTAGAATATAGGCCTATATTATTAAAATTAATAAGATCACCGATGTGAAAGTCTAGATTTTTGGACTGCTTTCAAAACAGTAGATTGCTTTGCACATTTCTCTGAAAGTTTCAGAGCATATTCTTTCAGAAAATGCTGAATTAGGCTATATTACAGGAAATTTATTCATTAGAGCCATTCCAACGAGGTATAGCCAAATGTTCCCCGTGGCCTGTGAGGAACTACAGAAATCCTTGAAATCGGCCTCTGGAGCAGAGAAGATGGAGGCGCTCTTCTTTTCAGCCATCATTTCTCTGGCTGCATGAAGGGGAAGTCTGTGCAAACCAGATTAGTCTAAGAAGAACTGTAAGAGGCAAACAGACCAAGGAATGTGAGAGCACACGACTCCAAGCAGGAAGATTCCTCCTGAGTTAAACTTTTTTTTGTTTTTGTACCACGAAAACAAAAAGCTTACTGTTGAGCCACTCATGTGGCTGTGAGGGTGGGGCGTACGTCTTCTTTTTTTTTTTTTGTTGAATTTGGGGAAAGTTGCAGCCTTGTGCTCACTGTGGAAATGTGGGCTGTCCTGTCTGCCACCCCTTTTTGAGAGTCTCAGAGAGACGTCGGGAGGTGCCAGCGAGATGCACCGACGGTGCGAGCGAGAGTAAGCGTTTCAACCCCGTGAAAGGCGCTTTTGTGCTTTTTTCCCCCCCCCTCCCTCGGTTGCCGTGCGCTTTCCTCTAGTGGCACATAAGACGGCAACAATATTCTCGCCCACTTCGACGTTGAATTGTGTCCAAGTGTGTCAGCGGCCCGGTCTAGCTGGAGCTGGAGCTGCAGTGAGCCGTCCGAGAGCCTCCCTCTGTCTGCTCCAAGCAGCTTTGCTCTCATTAGTGCTAGGTGTTGAAACGGGGCCATTCGAGGACGAGCAGTCTGCTGCACTGACCTCAGATGCATGACCACGCTGATAGGCTGCCGGTGTGAGAAGTGGGGTTTTCTTCTTTTTCTTTTGGCCCTTTTTCTCCTCTGCTTGGATTATAGAGGGCATTGTGTGGGTGTGGGTTGTTGGGGGAACGAAGGGTTAAAAGCACTTTTGAAAAGAAAGAAAGAAAGAATTTGGAATTGGGGGAGAAATTTGGACGTAAGATTGCGCTTGGCAAGGTCGTAGGCCTCAGGATCATGGGAATGGGGTTCCAATGGAGAACAAAAGTGAGGCTTTAAAGCTGGGTACACCTAAACCCCCCCTCCTAGGGTGTGTCTTTATCCATGTCTTTTGTGCCGGGCAGGGCCGTTTGGGATATCTGTTGTGGGTGTTTGGATCTATTTGTGAAACGTCTCCACTCTCTTTTTAAAGTGGTTCCTCGTTTTAATGAGAGGGACAAATCCAACCTTAAACATCATGGCTGTCGAATGAAAAGGGAAAATTAGCTGTGGGGGCAGGGGGGGGGTGGGGAGTGAGGAGAATGGAATTCCTCCTCGATTCGTCTTTGCAGCTCAGAAGCAGTGTCTGGTTTAGACGATCATTGTACTTGTGTTTAGATGATCATGGTAGGGTTTCTGTGGTGATTTGCTGACTCAGCTATTGATTGGCAGACTGAACGCATGCCGTGTGGCTGCTGAGTGTATTTTGAAAGGATTTACATGTGTTTAGACTGATTTAGAGGCTCTCCCAGTTGTCTTTTGGAATTCTGAGTTCATTCTCTTGTGCATAACTGATACAGATTGCACTGCAATATCATAATTGGGGTGTGTTATTGAGTAAAACAAAGTGTAATAAAACTTGAATTTAAAACACATTTTAATGCAGGAGAATATTAATTTTTGTTTGCTTATTGAAATAAAATGAATGTCTAAAAACAGTGAAACCACGTCTGTAATTGGGCTATCTCTACATATGTCTCATGATCTACATGAAGGTAATGCAATTTATAATACTTCACACCTGACATGCCCACATATAGCAGAATGGATGCTGAACAACAGTTCACCACTTGCTGTTATTTCAGAGTAGTGAGTGGTTAACTATATTTTCCTGGTGGAATACAGCTATGTTTAAATCTTCCCACACTAGGGTGTTACAGTGACTGCCTCTAACTTCCCATTTCTCTACTCCTAATGGAAAAATGTTCACAGAGTTTGTGACTGCCCAGTGCTCATTTCCTCAAGACTTCCCGAAGATGAGTTGATCTAGCTTAAACCTTCTAGCCAAAAAATCCCAGTCGATCATGGCATAATAGTCACTGACTGACACAGATTCAGTCTGCTTGCCATGTAGGCTTTATTGAGCAATCTCCCACTGGAAAAGCTGTCAAACGTTGCTGCTACCTGTGGAAAAGAAGCCTGGCAGAAGAACCTGAGCCAGAGGAGTGACCACACGCATTCTCAGACACACAGAGAACGTTGTGAGTCGGGTGGTGAGCAGATGTTCTCTGGGCTGTGGGCCCTCCATAATACTGCTTAGACTCACTTTGTGGTCTGATAGTTTAATGATTTTCTCGCTGAAGAGATCGTCTTCAGCACTGCTAAATAAGTCTTTCTGTAATTGGAGCACCGTTTCAGTGCTGTTCTTGGATTGCTGCTAAAGAAGGGGTTGTACAGAGACATAGGCTAGCTGTCTTAAAGATAACCTTGAGGTCTTGTATGAAAAATACTGTTAGTTTATTGTACAACTGTTGCTTAGTATTAACATGGCAGGGTTTGCTTGTATCAGTTCATTTGGTCAGTTCTTTTAAATTGCTGTTTATTTTTGAATTGTTGGGCATTCCAATTCACTGACTCCCAAGGTTGATTTATATATGTTTAGTGCATTCACTGACCTTCTTGTGATTTATTGTCTCAGAAAACAGCAACAAAATTGAATGCTTTAAATGAATAATTCCCTGGGGGTGGGGGGGGGAGTGAAAGCATGGTTAAATTTTGATACACAGAGTTCGCTTATACAATATGGTCTCATGCTACGTCCCAACTTGATTAATGTCCTGCCCCGAAAATGACCCGGTCCTAAAATGGCGATCAAGGCTACATACGGGTTCCAAAAAGCATACTGAAGTTTGAAAGCGATAGGACCTATTTGTTAATGCAAAACATTTAGCGATTGGGATGCAGCCTCAGTTGTTCCTCTTGGCAAGGCATATAGCAGCAAAGCTGTGCCTTGGCTTATGTCAGACCCGCACCCACTGTTCTGCCATGGCTATATTCAAAGCAGTGAGACATTGGGAACCTCTCAGTCTGCTTGCTTAGTACATGCCTGGCATGTGAAAGGAGACTTTTCGCCATATTAAATGTTTCAATATGTCGTAGTATCTTATTGCAGTACTTAATGACATTTTGTGGGTATAAGAATTTGTCAGTTTGTTGAGGAAAAAACATATGAAAATACTTTTTTTGTCTGTTGCTACATGTTTGGTTTACTAAAGCTATATTTTTCCATAAGGCATTGCTTTCTAGCTGCCTGCAGCTATGCTAAAAACTTAATACATTACAGTCTGTGAAACTGTTACGGTTGCTGCCTTGAAACTGTCTGGTGATAGTTTTCCATTGTAGAAAGACAGACAAAACAAAAAATGTATGTTTTTGAGTGAATTTGGCCTTTAAAGCATGTGTAGTATAGGCTTTTCAGTGTAAAGTCAGAAGAAGTCTCAGATGTGCACATTTCCTCTGTCTCCTGCTCGTAGGGTATGTGCAGCTGCATGTGTCAGTTTGGCATCAGGTGATTATGGGGCACCAGAGCGACAAATCGGCCCTGGTACAATAGCGGGCACCAGGCCATAGCGGCGGCCCACACCCTGTTATTTATAGAGCGTCTGAGCGTGACCTCACGCTCCCTGGCAACCCGGACAGAGCCTTGGACACAATGAGCGCATTCTTCTCCCCTGCAGGAACGCAGGGTAGCTTCCCGTCGGCTGCAATTTTCTCTGCCATGTTCCTGCCTGAGGGTTCCAAGATGGCCTGCGCTACTTTCTGGGGTTTGTGACCTGCAAGCCGTGTGTTCATGCAGTAGGTTTCCCCCCAGTCGACCCCTTGCAACTTAAATGGTTCACAGCATGTTATTGTCCGTGCCATATTTCCCCAGGAAATGTGTGGCTGCAAAGCCAGTAAGCAGTGGTGGCCTAGGCTACGTAGCAATATTCAACCATCCAGCATTGGGCCCCAGTTTCCAGGGTTGCACAGTCATTGACAGAATTACGGTCTTGTCCTTCGGAGTAGAATTGCATGTTTTTGAATGCCATTTTGACATGAGATTAAGGTTTTTAAATCGATTTACAACCGTAGTAATTTATTGAACGTCAGCCGGTCTGCTATGAGTTTAATAAAGTGCGCTCTTCAATAGTTTCACCCAGTTAAGTAAGCAAGTGCTGCCAAAAGTTTTCTATTTACATTTGCTGATGTTGAATATGGCTTCTATTAAAAAACCTCAATGGTCAATCATTTCTACCTTTTTTTTCTCAGTGGAATGAAAATAAGACTACCTCTTCAGTCCTGGTTTGCTCTGACAGGAATTGCTTGAATGGCTTGGACTGAAACAAAACCGAGGCCACACACTGGGTTACCTATGCTACAGAACAGCTGCCATGATAAACACGAGAGATTTAGATACTTTAAAATTGTCTTTATAAAGTCATAGTTCTGTGTTTTTTTTTGTACTTTGGGTTTGGAAGTTGACATAAACTTCAATTTCACACCCCCCTGTTTATTATTTATTTCACTTTATTTAAAAAGTGTTCAAACTGCCTGCTAGGTCTAATGGAAATAAAACTTGTATTTGTTTGATTCAGACCTGGTCAAACCTGGTGTAATTGAGTCTGCCAGTATGACCAAAAAGCAGGGTTTGCACTTTTTGAGAGTATTTCATTGGTTCCAATACACCAGACAAGATCAGTAAAGCGTAGAAAAGTATTTGAATCCAAAACAAATACGTATTTGACCCAGGTCTGGTTAGGTTTGAAGTTGGGTGGACTCTGAGGTCAGGGACAAGGTGCAGGAGAGGTTGGGGGGGGGGGGGGTGGTAGGGGGTGGTGGTGTGAGGGGTACAGTACATTGCTCTTGGCCGAGTGAGCGGGGCGATTGGGCGGGAGAAAATGGGATTTTGGAACGGACTCCAGCTAGTGTCCCTTTCTATCTGCTATCTCAGAGACCTGGGGAGCATAGGCAGGGTTTACTTTACAATACTCTGCCATAGTTACTAAAAACGAACTTTCAAAGCCATTGTGTTTTTATTGTGTTAAAGCTATTATTGCAGTGACTCTTAATCTTCTAGCATTTTGAGTAATTAGACCATTTTAGACCCCCTTCTTTAGTCATTTCAGTGGGGTTTCTAAAGTCAGTTTAATGTCCAGGGATAAAGAAGCACAGGAATGGTCTTTGTGTGCAGTGCGGTTCTGGAGTCCATTCCTTCAAGGTTGTTTTCACAACGGTGACTAATTAAAAACCAAGCAAACATAAATCCTGCGGCAAAGTGACGTTGCCTACCCCCGGGCTCGGCCGAGCTGCGTTTGAAGAATGGAGCCGGACGTCGTTTCATGTTTGATGGCCGCGGCGAACGGTCATTCCTCGGGGACTGCGCTGGAGAACACTAGGAGAGAGCTCCGAACCTGCACAAGGCCCTCATTGTACACCCACCTCACCGTCACGGGGGACCGCGAAAACCAGCCGGCGCCCGCCCTCGACTAAAATAAAAATGGAAAAAGGCAATGGAAACGTAGGTGTGGCACACGCGCTCGTAGCGGCATGGTTATTTTTATCCCTCTCTGCCCAGGAAACCTTAGAAACGCCTCAGGGAAGAAAAGGGAAGGTGGTGGCCCACAGGCAGAAAGTCTGGATCAAGGCCGGAGTTGAGGCGGGCTAGGAGAGATACAGCAGGGAAAAGGTTACCGCTCTTCAGGGTTGCCAGGGGTATCGCGAAACACTCTGAAACCTTTTTTTTCCTCCTCCCTTCGGAGCACATTCTTTAAATAAACACAAAGGGCGAAAAAGTTAGAATTAACAAGAATTGCTCTCCATTACATCATGGCTTTGGGCGGCCATTAAAACAGTCCTTGGAGAGACGGAGTTGGTTTGATGGGGAACACAACGGAGAACGCAGCGGGCACGGCGTTATTTCTTCCGTTTGGGTTTTTTTTTTCCAGAAGACGAAGTCGCTCCGGTTTCCCCTGCTTGTGCAGTCGATGAGGTAAGACCATGTCTGCCTGATGTTTTTAATTGCCCGAGGAATGGCAGAACGCTCTTGGCACTCTCGTCCTCACAAAGACGGAGGCATCAGTTTGGCCGGGGCGTGCTTGGAACTTCATGTCAAGCGAAAAGTAATCCTGGGTTTCGTCGCTTGCCTTTTTTTTTTCCAGTAGGATCGTTTGAAAGTCATGGTGTTATTAAATGTTTTATTTATTCAAAATGTGAGCGTTTTTGTATTAGCGTGCCTTTTCTGGCCTCAATGGTCCTGTCTTCTTTCTGGTCTTGAATTCACATGGGGAAACTGAAAGGCTTTCCATGTGGAGGCTCCGCACTCACACAGAATATGTGCGTCAATGACTTTACAATCATCCAAGCGAGAAGATAATCGGATCTGTGACATAAGCGAATAAACTTTTAAAGCTTCAGAATTAACCTAGGCGTTTTTGGCTCTGGGGACGAAACGCGTAGCCAGCTTGATTTGCCTGGTTGCAGATGAGGCAAATCAAGCCTTGCATCCCTGGGAAGCTTCTCTCCTACATTTCAGTTTGACAGGAGAAAGAGGGGAGAGAAAAATGTCCTGTGCAACTGTAATTGCAACCATAAAATCTGAATTATGTTTCCATTACATGCATTCTTTGCTGTTCTCCCCGTCAGTCCCTGTGTCAGTGGGGTAGAATGTGAGGAGAGAGTGTTGTTCTACACAGCAGTCTGGCTCCGTGCTCATATTGTAACAGCAGGAATATAGGATGTTCAGTTTTAACAATGGAACATTCAGGAATGTTACGGCGTGCTTATCTTCCTGTAGCTGCAGTCTTCTGGCGGACGTCTCTCTTCTGTTCTCCGAGCTTCCTGCTCCATTTTGAGGTCACGTGAGCTGAACAGGACCTCTGTGCCGCTCCCAATTGTAAATTTATGCAAATGCACTGTGGAAAATATCTGTGCCTTCACATAAACATCACTCTTTTTGCTCTGAATATCCTCCATCAAACCCACAGAAATATTCCTACAATGCATCCATGTTTCTCCACCACAAACCCCAGGGCCCCTGTGAACATTTGACTTTGCTATTGTCTCTCTCAGCGACCGCAGGATCGGATGGGGAGAGGGTTGTTTGAGGGTTTTAAGATCCCCTTTTCTCATTCTGCAATGGGTCCACTTTACAAACTGCCTGCCTTGTCATCTTCACTTTCCACTGTGTGTGAAGGAGTGTATGTGTGTGTGTGCGTGTGTGTGTGTGTGTGTGTGTGTGTGTGTGTGTGTGTAGGGGGGAGGTACCAGTCTGGCTCTGGTCCTGCCTTTCATGCTGGGCACACTAAAGCTTCTGCAAATGTTCCTCATTTATGTCCTTGGAGGTAGGAATGAAGAGGACTCCCATGTGGAGTAGAGGCATATGGGAGTCATCTTGGCCCGGCAATGCCTGGTTCATCACTAAAACCTCAGACAGGGACTTCAGAGAGGAGGCAACTCTGGAGAGCTTAGGTTCAGCCAGGGCTGTTGTGCAATGGACCATGGGGGTTGTGCAGGAGAAGCAGCCTCTCCTTATTATTGCAACAGAGACAGATGGTGGGAAGCGTGGGAGCTTCACCATTTTGGCAGGGAGAGCTGAGATTACGTGAGTGCTCTGTTTGGGTGAGTGTGTCCATTTAGGTTTCGAGGCTAAAATGGCTTCCTCGCCACAGGGTTGGGTGCTGTATAATTTTGAAAGATTAAGCCTAACTAATGGCACTTTTGGTAAGTGAGCTATAAGCCGAGCACTTGTTGTTTGACAACATACTGAAGTTCATTTAAAGAGTAGTGTTGACATTATCACATATCACAGATTTTGGGGATAACCATCTTTCTCTGAAAGCATTTTGATGTTATGCAGCTGGATTATTGTCTGCTGTATGCAGGCTGTTGTAAGGAGGTTTCGGGGTAGGTAGCTGCTTGGCTGGTAGCCGTGTACCATACGGAATATCACAAAGTCTGTGCATGCAGTCGTGCGTTTTGTGACCTCTGACCCCTCTCTCCCCACAGATCGAGGACGGGGGAAAGGCAGCCCAGTGTAAGAAGCTGAGAGTGGGGGACGAGCTCGTCAACATCAACGGCTCCGTACTGTACGGCTCTCGCCAGGAGGCCCTCATCCTCATAAAGGGCTCCTACCGGATCCTTAAGATGGTGGTGCGCAGGTAGGAGCTTCTGTCCCTATAGGTCCCCTAAGTCAGGTATTCAGGAAGGTCTTTTCCTTACTGGTGGAATCTCACATTCTCCGATCCATTACTGTAACTCTCCTGAACCTCTTGTAGAGTATACCCCATTCATCCCCACCTCACATTCCCCCACCCCACATTTTTGGCGGTTGGCTAGTGTCTGAATCCGCCAGTCTGGTTGTTGCTCAGCGGATTGTCACATTTGCTTGCCCCGGACCGATGGCGGAAATCTTGTGCTTCCTAAAATGGCGCGTTTCTTTGTTTTACCTGTTTGCTTTGGCTAATCTGTTCCGAGCTGACGTCAGGAGGGCTAGCGGCCGGACATGAGGTTACCTTTGCCCTCTAACACACCCTGTCCATCCCTGTGACCATAAGCACTGTTTACTTTGAGTCATGCAAGAGGGCATGCTCACACAGCTCATGGTGCGCCAAAATGTAACAGTGCCTTGCAGTGGTTGATGTTGGAATTACAAGGTGTATATGTTCTAAACCGAGTGAGGTGTTTTCCCTTTTCACTTTTTCTCTTCATTGAAATGCCTAGTAAACCTGTTATAAAACAAATGAAATTAATTTATAAAATAAACTAAAAATATATTTCCCTGCAAATTTTTGCATATGCAATGGGAGTTCTTAGCATTGCAACTTATCTGGGTTATCTGGGTCTTATCATAAAATGCTACTTTCTGTGTCAGACAGTTTGCAGGGTGATTTTATTACAGGAAATGTCTTAAAAAGTTTTAGAAAAATAAATCTGTTTGATTCTTGGCAGATTGCCTTTCTTGAGCAGCATGCTTTCCTCAAACCACCCTTTTAGCTCAGTGCTGTCTGTTTTAGTGTTGTTTGTGGTAGTGCTACAGTGCATAGATCTACCAAAAAGTAATTGCAGAAAATTCAGCGAGCAAGAAAGCAGATGTGTGCTCCCAGCAAATGCATTGATTAAGTGTAGCGCTGCACACAACAGTAAACACTGCTTTGATACTGTCTGGCATGTGGGGGCTGCATAATGGGGTGGACTGGATCTGTCAAAGGGAGTTCTGTAAAAGTGCCAAGGCCAACTGCATTCCGCTCCATTGGCTATACATCAAAGCCAAATGTCCCAGCTGTGTCTCCAATCCCACCCTCCAGAACCTCCCTTGAACCCCCCCTACCAGACTCCACTTCACCCGTTTCTCCATTAGAGTATTAATTAACGAATGGAGAATCCTATCACAGCTCACAGTAGCACAGAGGAAGCTGCAGAACGGGACTGGGCTGCACTATCCCAAAGAGACTTAACTTTAATGACGTGGGTTGAGTCGGGGACTGGGGGCGTTTAAAATGGAAAAATTCTTTCAATAAAAAAAACCAAAAAACCTTATAAACACTGTTATTATCAATTGTGGTTTTCAAGTGGCGGGCTTGTGGCAAGTAGTTGCAGTACGATTGGCCTCAACTGCCGTTGGGTTTGTGTCGGTACTGGGGCTGAGTCATCAGAGGGCTGGGGGTTAAAGGAGAAGCACTGGCAGGGCCTGCGTCCGTCATGAGTCGCGGCGCAGCGGTCACGGTCAGCGCTGTCTTACAGCTGACGGCGGAACTTCGGTCCAGGCTTTGCGTAATCCTCATTAACCCGCTGACCCTTGCTTTCTGCTCGTGTAGGAAGCGGTTTTATCAGCGCGCTGGCGAACTATGAACTTGCGTCTCCAGCGCCGTCACGCCGCTCACGCTCTGGCCTTTCTCCGGCGCCGGTGCCAAAATCCACACGGCTTGCGCGGACGAGCCAAGAGCTGGGGAAAATACCCAGGGCGCTGATTTTTACTGTGGAAAATGTTACATTAGCTACTCCCCGAGACCCATTACTGCTTCTTGTAAAGCTCAAGGGAATATTTGACGACGTGTTCATGTGACGATAATGGTGGTCATCAAGAGCGGCGCTCCTTGGGTAACCAGTGTGGAAGAGTGGAGAAAGGAAGGGCTTCCTGGGTCTTCCTGCCAAGTGTCTGTCAAGATGCACTTGGCTGGAAGGCTACAAAAAAAATGGGGATTTTTGTAACTTTTCATTCCTGCTCATTTTTCTCCGTTTTTACCGGCTGGACTAGGCCTGTATATCAAGCTCATATAAAACTTACTAGACGTGAAGGGAGGCCCAACCTAGTGGAATCGAAGACCGACACTAGTAGTCACATGTTTCTCCTGATTTCCCAGTACCATGTTTTCTTCATTCTAGAATTCATTTGAATCCTGGATTCTGTACTAATTTCTTTATTTATGAAAAGACAGGCCTTAAGGAACGCTGTGTGTTCTATGTGTTCCTTAAGGCTGTGGCGCTTCCTTTACAGTTCTGTTAAAAGGTGATGTGGACTTGTTTGGGGGAAGACTTCCAAAAAGGCATTTCCTCTTACTGACCTGGCCTGATTGTGCTTCCTTTTGGTGCATTCCTTAGGCACACATTTCCAACCCCCTGGAGTGTGACTGAACACTGAGCAAACCTTAAAAATCTATCATATGGGAGAGAGCTATGCACAGATTGTAAAATGTCTGGCTGTTGTTGACCTCCTGATAGCCGGATAGATCTTTGGACCATTTGTGGCTCTTCAGAAACAGGTCACCACACTTGGCAGCTTTAGGGTGTGGACAAACATGCCCCCCCCCCAGTGTTTCCCACTCAGATGCTCCCAGTATTAAGGGTTGCAATGCACTCCTTCAAATCCTATGGAATCCATACCAGTATAGGTTGTTGTAATTCTTTTCCCTCCATAACACAGTTCTTCCAGGGCCCACAATACAGACCTGAGTTACATGATGGGAAATGAAACCAGATATAGTCGGCGTGAAGACTCAAGGCCAATTCTTGATTCCTGTGTTATGAATGGATTTTCTTTGGTGACTGGTAAGGAGAGCAGCCAAGGGTGATTAGTCAGCCTTTCCACTCTCCTCACCACACTGCCTCTCACAGATTCCTTGGGCATCAGATCACACTTCCTATTCGGCTCAGTATTGTTTTCCTCCACTCTTCCTGTGACAGCCCAAGATGTTCTTCCAGATCCATTTGAAACTGAACTTCTGTTCTTTTACCACACAGCAGGATCTGGGTGGGTGGGTTAAAATAACCCTGTTTACGCCGGTTGGCTCGTTGCCAAATCGAAGGGAAAAATGGTTTGTTTTGACTATTTAGATTATGATGTGTCTGCGTTGACCAAGGGTGCAGAGAGGACAGGAATGTGGTGTTAGGAGGATGACCGTGGAGGAGGAAGATGTCTGCAGCATCAACGAGAGGATCACAGCTGTTGTAATAAATGCACTGCTGGCAAATTACAACAAAAAAAATTTGTGTGGATGGACATCCCTATACACAAACATTGAAAAATGGTTTCCGTTGGCTACTTTGGCATTTGCGGTTCCAACTCCATTTACACTAACTTGACGTTCAGTTGAATCCTGAGCAGTTTCCCCACTAACACGCTATTAAAAATGGGTCTAAATCCTTCTTTGAGATTTGGCATCTCTTGAAAGTAGTTTTCACTGTGTGTCCCTAACTGCCATAAGAAAAGTCTGGTAACATTGATCTGAGCATGTTGCTCGCAGCCCATGCACCAGCGAACTCCGTGTGACCCCCGCCTGCCTTTCCCTGTATTGATCGCTGTCTGGCTCATCTGGCTTAGGTAAAGAGTAATGCATAAAAGAGATGTGTCACATCAGGTGTAGTGAGGTAGGAACAGGAACAGCAATGTACAATAATGTGCCCAGCAAAAATAAACATCCTGCACAATGTCCTGTGCTTGATTCATTACATCCGGAATGCAATGATTAAAGTCTGGCAGACAAGAGTATGAAGGATCCAAATCGTTAAACTTGTGGGAACACTGTGTTGAGTGAATTGTGACAGTCATTAATCCCACAATTCCTGGAAGTGGGGTTCAACCGCTAAACTTTATTGCGCAAGGAGCGTTAATGCGAGAAAGCATTGAAAAAATCATTCAAAAGTATTTTAATTTAAATATTTTGCCTGAACGGCAGCGGAAGCCGCTTAAATTTAACGGAGCGTGGATTTGTTGTAGGAATAATGTGAAAACATATAGGCTATGTAATTATGGAACAATGGAAAATAAAAAATGCCAGTTGAATTTCCTGCGAAGGGGATTTATTGTGCTTTTCCTTTAAACAAAATAAAATAAAAAGTAAACACCCTCCACTGCACCCCACATGATGTTGACATTGGAGTGTTGGACACCCGAATGAATGAGGTTTTCAGTTCCGTCCATGCACCCAGCAAGAGAAGCAGAGTGTGTCAGAGGCTCAGGGCATTTGCAGTCAGGAAGCGGCTCGATTCTCCTGGGCAGCCCACCGCGGAGACGAGAGGCAACCGCGCTCTTCTCCCGCTGTGCCAACGAACGGCAAAACAAAAGCTCCCCTGCGCCAAACAAAACAATGGACATTCCTGGCATTCTCAGGCCCCCTTCCCTTCTTTAACTCTTCCTGTGTTCCCTCCAGGAATAGCCGTTTCACCAACATTTCCAGTTCCATCGCCGTGTACCGCGCTTATTGAGCATTGTTATGCGCGCATTGTTCGTGTTTGTTTGTGCCGTGGGCGTGCATGTGTGTATGTGTGTGAGTGTGCATGTGTGTCCTTGCACGCATTGAACAGTCGTTTTACCGCTTTTCTGTCTAAATGCCGGTCAACAGTTCAATTAAGCCTCACGACTAGGTAAAACTGAGCAAAAATGAATGTACCAGGATTGGGAAGCACTGTGCTATGTACCTGGTTCCATTTTTTTTGCTAGAACATGTAACTGAAATGCATACTTGAGCACAACAGTGTAGACAATCTTTCATCCTAATCAGGATGTAACATTATTTTGAGACTTATCTTGTAGAGGTTCCTGGTAAAAGAAATGTTTTGATAGACTTATGTAAAAAAATATATACTTACAATGAGGATTGTATGAGGATTTCCTTAATTAATTTTTGTTCTGAAATAAAAAATTTAGGGTTTGGAAATTAGGGATACAAATTAATTCAGATGGCTTCATTTTACAGTCAGTTATTATAAAACAATTTATCCAGGCTAACAAACATTCTCTTGAACAATTCATTTTCCACCATATCTTAGAAAGAGATCACCATACCATAGATAGATGTCAAATCCAAATCAGAACTTCAATATGCTTAATCAAATGTTTGAGACCACCTAGCTAAAGCAGTAGTGTTTGGTGTTGTGTATGCTGGCCTTCCTGATGCCAGCTGTACCCAGGAGTACCTGTGCCCATGGTGATGCAGGTTTGGCTGCTTCTCTTCAGCAGGCCATGCCCAACCTCATGGTGCAATACTGACTCCTCTGGTCAGTGGGATGTCTGTACTGCTCTGGTTCAATGACTGTGCAGTCTAGCTGGCTGACTGCAGTGTGAAGACAGGTGGTGACTGGCAGCATGTATTTCAAAGGACACATTCGCGTGTGTGTGCAATACCAAGTTCAGTCCCAAAAATACTTTTCTGTAATAAAAAAATAAAAATAAGAAAGAAGTAGGCCTATACATTTTGAAGACGAGGATTAGGGGCTTTACCTAAAACCTGAACCTGAAACCTGAAACCTGAAACATTTGGGACCTCTAACTTCAGAGGTTGTTATTTGCCTTTTGGTCTATGTATACAGTTGTCACTGAAGGGTTTTGTGTATGATGTATATTTTTCATACTTGCAGAAGTGTCTGACGACCGGCCAGCTTTACAATAGCTAGTCTAGGTGCATTGTTGGGTTTTGGTTTAAAGCAAGGCAATACACTGTGATGCAACATCACAAAGTGATATCAGCTGCTACTTATTTTCACTCCGCAGTCCACTTGTTGAGCTCACACAGGCTATAAGCTAAAGCGTTACCTATGCCTGAATAGATATGCAAGAGAAAACATTCTTGTATTTTGTATTGCAAGTTATAGTTAACTTGAAAGTGAACAGGACTTTAATGTAGTAAATCAGAAAATAGATATTTCTCTAAAACAGCCCTTTGCTTCTCTTACACACCATGGGCACACTATTTATCGTACTTTGGAAAAAAAAAAAGTGACTTGAACAGCTGTAATAGCAAACAATTACTCCAGTTAGCCAGCATTAGGTAAAGTAAATAGATGTGTAACTTGTACCTGGCTGGTGGTGGTTAAATTCTTTGGGGAACAGCAAAATTCATGGATTAGTCCTGTGTAGTGGAAACATTTTTCATAGCACCCATTTTGCTCAGCTTTTAAGAAATAAGATGAACAAAATAAAAACGTGAAAAAAAATTTTCAGATATATCTAGCTTTATTTTATACTGTAAGCATATACTGAAGAGAATCTATTATATTCAGATGTTATTTCAAGAAATATGTTGTTTGAAAAAGGTTTTATTTGTAGAGCACACATTGCGCCTGTCTGCTACTTTACTGGGGATTGTACCTTGATCTCTGCAAAACAGAGAGCTTTCCTCTTTCTAGGGTGAACAAGCAGCCCTTCTGTTGCCTGTGGTGACTTTTCTGCCAGTGTCCTCCGGGGGGGTGGCAGGCAGACAGTGGGGGGGGGGGGGGATTGGGGGGGTTCCCAGCGTGCCTAAAAGGCTGTTTGTCGACGTGGCGCGTTCTTGCGCATTCCTCGCTCGGACAAAAAGAGAGAAGCCCTCCAAACCCAAAACAACAAACAGGGCATTGTGCTAGGAAGTCGTGCCGGGCTTCACCCTTCCTGGACGGTTAGAGCTAATGGGCCAGTCTCGCCTTCTTGATTAGCTGGAATGCAGCGGTGCGGTGCTCTCGGGCTGTTTGCGGGAAACGGGCGCCCAACACAAACAAGCCTGATTGCAGCCGGGGAGCGGCGGGTGGCTCGCTCTGGGGAGGGACCAGTCTAACCTCCTCCTCCACAGGACGGTACAGTGTGACGAGCGTCGCCACACCCCGGCCGAGGCTCCCCCCCTCCCCCTCTCGCTCCACGTCCAGCTGCGGTAGCCTCCACCTGCAGGAAATTGACTTGAGTGGACTAATTACGCCGCTTCTGTAATTATTTTCTCGTTGTGTGGCGCTGGATTTCTCCCAGTTCAGACCGTCCCAGCAGCCCCAGTGAGTTAACCCTTTCACGCATTCGTCGTTTTCTTTCCTAAATAATCTAAAAGCTCTGTGCCCATTGGTATGTGTCCACAGATCAAGAAAGAATGGGACCAGTACACCTCTCAACACACATTACATTACATTACATTATGTAATTGCACACACATTGCAAGTGTTGGACTTGATCCCTGTGGCTTTGTGGAATGGCTTTTATAAGCCGATTTCAGAAGGTAATGTCAGATGTGCAGAAACCTGGGAGGGTGGTGTGACTCATGGAAAGGGAAGCAGAGGCGATACGAGGCCGCTCCGCATCCGCGCCGTCACTACGTCAGCAAACGGCTCTCAAAGAGCTGCAGGCGGACAAGGCCTCTGACCTCATCCCGCCAGCCCTGGGAGGCGCTTCCTCCCTCCCGCCACCCGCGGAGGGAAACCGTTAGCAGGCGCTCGGATTTATACGGTGGCTGGAAACGATCTCTCACCAGGGAGGCGGTGAAGGGGAGAGCCGGAGAGGTCGTAGGGCGCTGTGTGAAATCGGGGGTGAATCTGGTTTCTGTTTCGCAGAACAGTCACGGTTCGTTATGTAAAACGGCGCTCAGCGCTTACCCCCAGCTAAGGCTCTGAGCGCCGGCCATCCACCCGTCGCCTCGCTCCTGGTTTTTTGTCGTTTCGAAAAAGCAACCGTTTTTTGAGTTTGGACTTTGGATGGACTCTTTTCTCCTCCCTTCCGGTTCTTTCCTTCCTTTCCTCCTTCGTCATCTTCCCTTATATACACACCTTTATCATCCTCTTCCCTCCCTCGTTCGCCTTTTTTCTGCTTTCTTCCTTCCCCCTGTACTCCTCCTTTTCCCCCACCATCTGCTGGCTGACACCCTTATGAGTATTGCTGACTTTGTTCATGGGGTGTGTAACCTGCCCTACATTAAGCAGACATATTTAAAACCGGGCCTCTTTTCAGCAGTGCCGATTAAGGAGAGGGCTACCACTTCACAGTTAAGTCCACATTGTTGTGCTATCAACGTTGAGAAAAGGGCAAGAAAACATTTGGGTGGCAGGGCGCCACCACAGCTCTCCTCACTGCTGGTTGGCTCTTCGGCCAAATCTGACGGCTTTCTGAGGGAAAGGAAGCGCCTTCGCATTTTTTGTTATTCAAACAATAATAAAAAGAACCCGGGGTATTATTTTTGCAGCAGCTTAGCCTTTATCTTCTCCGAACATAGTTTCCTTTCTGTCTGAGCCAGGCTTCCTGCCTTATAATATCATTAGAGAAGGAGAGCGAGGAGAGAGTGGGAGGTGGAGAGCAGGGCGTTTGGATTTCTCCAGAGTGGGGGGGTTGGGGGGGGGGGGGGGGTCCTGTTCATTTTTGTGCTCTAGCGATCTGATCGGAATCCAGGGCTGGTTGAGTCAGACAGTCGCGACCATTTTCTGCGGACACTGCAGCGGTTCAATTCCCCTTTGTTCCAGAAGGACAGAGATTGGCTGTCTCTAAGCGCCTGGCACTTTAGAACAGAGGAGTGTGGGAAAAAAATCATTTAGTATTCTTTTTCAGAATCAGTATTTTTAGCCTTCTGTGATGTATTGTGGAGTCTACAACAGAAGCCCTATGGAGTTACTGGCCTGTGTAATGACTTGCATATTGAACTCAATATAGTGAAGCGGTTGGCTTCCACTACAGACTGTCAGGCTTGTCTGGACTCAAAGCACTGGCCACTTTTTCCTAACTCCTCTGTGGGTCCAGTAAAGACTGGACGTTACTGCCGATTCATGGAATAAGGACGGACCAGGTCACGGGAAAACGATTTGGAGCGCGCGTCATCTTGCCCTATTTTGTCTGCACATCCTCCTCTTGTTTGTTCGCTATGTGATTGTATGAGGACATCATCGGGGCACAGTGAGTACTCGACTGCGGTGCTGTAGCGTCTTGACCGTCGTGCTGCGAACGCGTCCTTTTATATACCATAGCTGCTCAGCAGGGTGTAGAGAGAAGAAAAGAGCAACATTGACTCTGGAAAGGTACTTTTGAACTTCAGCCGCTGACTATAAAAGCAGTTGGTGTGCTTTGCTTTTTTGCCCAATTAATTGTTTGAACTTCCTCCTCTTGCGTTTGTTTTTGTTTTAACGCATCACCGTTAACCATGAACGGTGCTCTCTTTTCACTTCTCTGTAAAGTCATGACAGAAATATAATAACGACAGAACTTGTTTCTTGTGAAACTAATTTCATTTCATTAAGTTTCTATTTTTGACTGATTAGATGGAACTCATTTCGGTTGCTAATTACATCTATTACTTGTTCCTGGTGGGAACCAGAATAATGAAGCTGCTTGTATTACACTTAGGCTCTGTAAATGGATTCTGGCATTGAGATATTTATAGAACTCTATTATGGAACTTTATGGACCAATATTTGTTTTGTTTAAATAAAATATTTCAACAGTGTGCGCTAAGTTCAGGTGTAGATTTGTGCATGTAAAATGGAGAATTTCAGTCATAGTCTCCTCTCTAATCTAATCAGCTTTCCCATTGAAATGAAAGTTATTGTTATGGAAAAGTCAAACAGGAAATAAAATCAGTGCTTCAGATCATGTTTGGTTTACTTTCGAACTGGGTTTATACGCTACTTTGTAAACAGAAAAATGCATACTTTGGTCTTTCTTCGCCAGATCCATTCTTCTTTCACGAGACTTTGCTCAGACGTCTTTATCGTGGTTGATTTTTCCCTCCCAGTGCTCAGACAGGAACTCTCAGCAGTTATTAATAGTAGAATAACAATTCATTCATAACTCTGGTCTTCTGGGAAGTATTTTCTCCATCTGGTGCTGGTGACTCAGGCAGGCAGGGAGGCCTGTGGCCGTTGCTGTGGGAAAGTGTGAGCATCTCTGGGTGATCGGCTGAGTCACATAGACTTCTCAACGCTAAAGGATTCTGTTCGGAGCCATGGTTACATTGGCTGTTCTGGGGTTTTGTGTGGCTGTTGTGGTGCTGGACCAGTTGTCATGTCATTCACCTGTACTGTGTTTCTCAAAATCTCAGTGTTCTCACTCACCTGTTCTGTGTCTCTGTGATCTCACTCACCTGTACTGTGTCTCTATGTGATCTCACTCACCTGTTCTGTGTCTCTATGTGATCTTACTCACCTGTACTGTGTCTCTACGTGATCTCACTCACCTGTACTGTGTCTCTATGTGATCTCATTCAGATGTTTTGTGTCTCCATGTGATCTCACTCACCTGTACTGTCTCTCCATGTGATCTCACTCACCTGTCCTGTGTCTCTATATGACCTCACTTGCCTGTACTGTGTTTCTGTGTGATCTCACTCACCTGTACTGTGTATATGTGTGATCTCACTCACCTGCTCTGTGTCTTTGTGATCTCATTCAGATGTTTTATGTCTCTGTGATATCACTGAGATGTACTGTGTCTCTATGTGATCTCACTTACCTGCTCTGTGTCTCTATGTGATCTCACTCACCTGCTCTGTGTCTCTATGTGATCTCACTCACCTGCTCTGTGTCTCTATGTGATCTCACTCACCTGCTCTGTGTCTCTGTGTGATGTCACTCCCTGTCCTGTGTCTCTATGTGATCTCACTCACCTGCTCTGTGTCTCTGTGTGATCTCACTCACCTGCTCTGTGTCTCTATGTGATCTCACTCACCTGCTCTGTGTCTCTGTGTGATCTCACTCACCTGTACTGTGTCTCTATGTGATCTCACTCACCTGCTCTGTGTCTCTGTGTGATGTCACTCCCTGTCCTGTGTCTCTATGTGATCTCACTCACCTGCTCTGTGTCTCTGTGTGATGTCACTCCCTGTCCTGTGTCTCTATGTGATCTCACTCACCTGCTCTGTGTCTCTATGTGATCTCACTCACCTGCTCTGTGTCTCTGTGTGATCTCACTCACCTGCTCTGTGTCTCTATGTGATCTCACTCACCTGCTCTGTGTCTCTGTGTGATCTCACTCACCTGCTCTGTGTATCTGTGTGATCTCACTCACCTGCTCTGTGTCTCTGTGTGATCTCACTCACCTGCTCTGTGTCTCTATGTGATCTCACTCACCTGCTCTGTGTCTCTGTGTGATCTCACTCACCTGCTCTGTGTCTCTGTGTGATCTCACTCACCTGCTCTGTGTCTCTGGTTCCTGCAGGCGGAGTGTACCTGTGATCCGGCCTCACTCGTGGCATCTGGCTAAGCTGTCGGAGCCGTCCAGCACTGCCGCCCCAGACGCTCCTCCTGCCATGCAGCTCCACCCGGTGCCCTTCAGCGTACCGTGGCACTCCGGGGGCGACAACAGGTGAGCCCGTCCCCCCGCCTGCCAGCTTCGACTGGAGCCCCGTTCTCACGCCGGCCCCATATCGATACTGCGTGGAATGAGATGGAATTCACTTTACACAATCAACACTTACTGCAGTAGCACAATGTGATGTCACTACTCATGTGTTCAGTACAGTCGGTGCACATTCGGTACGGAGGTCGGGTAGATTTCAGTCAAAGTGTTGTATCAGTCTGAACACAGGTTTTAAAAATATGAAGGTGTTTTAAAGTATGTGATGATTATGAGCGGAGCTTCGTCGGCAGACGCCTGTACAGGCGATAGGGACGAGCGTGGGGACTGAGGACACCCTGCGAACGTGCTTGGGTGGGTGGGTGGGGAGTGGGGGATTTCTGCCCCTGACAAGTTTCCACAGGGAAACAATGAAGAGGAAACCGATGATCTCATGTCCAAAGTCAACATGCACCCCCACGGGATGCCACCTCTATTTTCAGAATGTGACTGTGACATTCTTTCAGCATGACAAATAACGGGACCTGAATAAAAACAATAAAGAGCTTTATTTAACGGCCGTTTTATTCAAAAAGTGTTCTTTTGAGTTGAATGCTATAGAGCATTAATCTTTGTTTCTAAATTTAGTAAAAGAGGCAATGGAATTGACCATACACTTTCAGTACAAGGTGAAGGTTGTTCAGGAATAGTTTTTAACAGCTTAATCTTGATCAGCTGGTTAATTCTTTTACAAAAACTTGCTATCCCATTGCAAAGAAACAGAATGAACCACAAGTTTTCTCTGAAATGACTTCAACTGATCATACAGAGTGATATTTCCTTTTTGAACTCATCTTTTTGAACTAGTTGTCATCTGATAAGAAATAAGTGTTGATGATATGTTGACTGTTCTGGCAGATCTTTTGTGGAAATGTTGGGAAGCTTTATGATAAGCAATATAGTTTGTAAACTGAAACTTGTAGTCAAATATTATGATGTGTTTTTGGTTTTTATATCTCAATATGGGCTGGAAGTGTTTTTAATAGATGTAATAATTCTCATGTAGACATAAGCTCGTACGTTAACTTACTGTTCCATATTGTCTCACTGCAGGAAAACCTGCTCTGGACATATTAGAGAGCAGGTTTAGTCGTAGTTTTTTGTGTGAAATTGTTAAACCAAAGTCTAAGATTGTACTCTACTGACATGGAATAGGAGTTGACTAGTGAAATGTAGTGACCTAACCACCAAGTTTTATATAAAACAGCTTTTCTGTGAGAACTGGAGAATTGCATGTCATTTAAGGTTCTTCCATATAAAGCATTTCTTAAAATGTGAAAGCTATTATCTCAGGAATGTTTTTGTTTTTGTCAGAAACATGATATAGGGAGTGACAGATGTTCGCAGTGGAACGTGCTTTAGCCTCTTTCTGTACTTCATGTTAACATGGCAATCAAACATGGCCGCCCGGTGGGGAGGGCTCTTTGGCACCATGCTAAAGGCTGTGTGCTGTGTGCTGTCTCCCCTCTGCGCAGTGACCTGTCCATGCAGTGGAGCCAGCTGTCCCGACACTGCAGCACCGACCGCAGCAGCTCCCTGGGCAGCATGGAGAGCCTGGACCCGCCCAGCCAGGGCTACTACGAGAGCCAGCTGTCGCCCGTCGACCCGGCCATCTTCAACAACAAGAGGGACTCGGCCTACAGCTCCTTCTCGGCCAGCTCCAACACCTCGGACTACACGGTGGCCAGCTCCATGGACAACCTGCTGCACGGCCTGAGCCGCTGCGCCCAGCCCGCCGCCGAGCCGGGGGACTTCGCCGAGGAGCCCGCCGCCAAGTCGCACTCCCTCTCGCGGCTCCCCGAGGCGCGGGCCCGGCCGTCGTCCTTCGCCTGCGCGGAGGAGCGGGCCGGCGGCGGGCCCCCGCAGCCCCCCGCGCGCAGGGACAGCTTCAGGGCCACGCGCGGCCGCCCGGGAGCCGCCGACAAGCGCTGCGCCTCCGCCCCCGTGGACATCCTGAGCCTGGCGGGCTGCCGGGGGGAGGGGCCGGGCGAGAGGGCGTGTCCCTGCGAGCGGCGGGGGGACGCGGCCTGCAGGGGGAGCAGGCTGGACCAGTACTACATGCTGAGCTCTGAGCTGGAGCCCTGTCGCGACTGCAGCCGCGCGAGAGGGCGGGGGGAGGAGGAGGAGGGGAGGGTCACGTCCGCCCGTGTCGCGGCCCCGGAGAGCCGCTCCCCCGCCTCCAGCCCCTCTCCTCCCCAAAACTCGCCGGGCCGGAGGAGCGCCGAGCACGCCCCCCGCCAGCCCCCGCCTCCCGAAAGCAAGCCCGCGGCGGGCGGCCACAGGCACAGCGCTCCCGAGAAGCTGCTCTCGGAGGAGCTGCGCCTGCTGGGGCTGCCTAACGGCCGAGCGGAGAGCGGCCCGTGGCCCAAATCTCCCCCCCGCCCCGCGGAGGCGCCGGGCAGCCCCGGGGCGGGCGAGGCCGCGCAGGGGAGGTGGGGCGGGAGCAGGTGCTCCACCCCCGGCTCGGTGGCTATCTCAGAGGCGGAGGAGCGCGCGGCGGAGACGGAGGACGGCCCCGGGCCCACCTCCGCCCAGTCCCCCGTCCCTCGCTCCTGGGGCCGCTCGGTCAGCGTGCCCGGGGACGCCCCGGCGGGTCACCCCCCGCCCGGCTGCGCCCCCGACCCCGCGGCCCCGGCGTTCGGCGGGCTCAGCGCGGCGGCCAGCGCGGACACGCTGCTGGAGGAGGGGCGGGAGGAGCCCCGCCCCAAACCCGGCTCCTCCCGCCAGCAGCGCTCCTCCAAGGCGCGGAGGCGCAGCGAGCGCTTCGCCACCAACCTCCGCAACGAAATCCAGCGCAAGAAGGCCCAGCTGCAGAGGAGCGCGGGCGGCCCCGAGACCGTGCAGGAGGAGGAGGCGGCCGAGCCCGCCCCCGAAACCCAGATCCGCCTCGCCCCTCAGCCCTCCCAGCCCTCCCAGCCCTCCCAAACCCGCAGTTACAGACCCCTGTCCCCAAACCCTGCCCCCGGCCCTCTCAACAGGCTGGTCTCCAACTCCACGCCCCAGCTGCACCCGGAGAAGAACCTGTATGATGCGCTGGACCCCTCGTGGGGCCTTCAGTGCCCGGGTTGGAGCAGGGGCCCGTCCGCGGACGAGCCGGGCCCCGCGGGCAAAGCGGGGCGCTGGCGCTGGACTCCGCATCACAAGCTGCAGCCGGAGGCGGAGCTGGAGAAGAGGGGCGCGAGGGCGGGGGTCGTGGGGGGCGCGGCGACGCTGGGGCACCCGGTCCGGCCCGCCGCGTCCGCCCCGCGCTCCTCCCGCCTGGACGAGTGCGACATACTCCCTTTCGCCGACCGCCGGAAGTTCTTCGAGGAGACCAGCAGGAGCATGTCCGTGTCCAACCTCCCAGGCCTGACGAGCCGACGCCAGAGGCCGGAGGGGTACGGGAGACGACCCGGCCCCGCCCACACGGAAACGCCCGCCCCGGAGCCGGGGCGCAGGCGGTACTCCTGCCAGGGCTTCGCTCGGCAGGCAGTCGCCCCCCGCGGCCCGGCGGAGCCCAGGAGGACGAGCGTGAGCAGCGGCGTTCAGGCTGGGGGGGCCGTGGACCCGGCGCGCAGGCCTGCCGACCCCGAGCCCCAGCGGCGCCCCCCCGCCGACGGAGACGACGGGCCCCCCTCCCGCGGCCGCGCCCAGTGTTCCTACCAGCGCCGCGACGGCCACGCCCCCCGCTCTGCTTTTCACCCCGTCGCTCCTGCCACTGTCTCCGCCTCCCAGGAGAGCCCGCGTTCACGCCTGGGACACGAGCAGAGGAGCCGCACCCCTACCGACGTGAGTGACACGCACACACACGCACACACACACACACGCACACACACACTCACAGCCCACCCCCAAAACCCTCACAAAAACGGTTAAAAAGATTAACAGGGGTCCCAGGCCAGGGTTTTGGCGAGGGACACAATGGGATTTTATGGATCATAGACCGAGGGTGTGTTCCTGGGTGTTCCTGTTCGGAAAAGCACGCAAGCTGCTCTATGCGGTCTTTACATCCAGCCAACAAAAGCCTGAGTGATTCGGCCTAGCGCAGCTGTGTCTCTCGCTCCTAACGTTCAGAAAAAATGATTACACCCTCGCTCTCGGTATGACTCAGGCATAGTTTTCATACTTAAATCAACTCGTAAACAGCGCTGGTTTCCCTGTAAGATATACCTCATTCAGTTCCGCAGGGACCACAGCTAGCCTACATTGCAATGTAGCACGTCAACTTGAGTCAACTTGAATTCGCTGAGAATTAATCACACTCTCCTGAGTGTTTTGACAGTATCGAGTCGCAGTGACTGTACTCATTTGTTATATACCAAATAGGTTTGTTGTTTTGTGTGTAAAAAAAAGTATGCGTTTATAAAAACTCAAGATCTTGTGTAACGCGATCCCTGTGAGATTTCTGGTGTAACTTTTCATAGCTGATCCGAGGTATTTTTCCTGGCTGTTTGCCATTGGACCAAAACCCCCATTATTCTTTGCTTCAGTAGTTTTTAAACGAAGGCCCTTGGTTGAGTCCCAGGATGATAACCATTGAATGCTTATTTTATATCTACTATAGAATTCTGTCTAATATTACCAGATGTGCAGAACATAGTAAAAGTAGCTATGTGGTCAAAGGCCCCCAAAGACAAAAATCCTGGGTATTGAAAGGAATATCAAAGGGTTAGTGAGCCAGCTCCCTAATTTTAAAAGATGCAGCCTATGTATTGTGCAGACGTTTGCATTAGCATCGGTATATTCCTCCACCCAGCTTATGGAACCGTTTTAAAATGTGTTTTTCTTGGCTGTTGTGCGTGTCCAAAATTAGCAGCCTTATCAGCCATGCCATCCATTCACATAGTTTAGCTCCTCCATCCAGTTGCCATAGTTTGGACAATCTGCACCCTCCTCTGTGTTTTTCTCTTATGAAACTTGGCAAATCTCTTCTGCAGGCATATCCTGTGAGGGAGCGGGAACAAACAAAACTCAACAGGAAGTTCAGTCTGACTGAGAGGTAAGCCACTTTACATTCGGCTCTCGAAAAAATTCTAATAGTTTCCCAGAGGCTAATTTAATCATTTGCCATTAAGCGCCGTATGAATGATCATTTTGGGCAATTTGAGAAAGCTAGTAGTTTCGTGGGCAGTCATTCGCTTTTATGACTTGATTTTAATGGCATCCTAAAGCTGAGAATGAGCTCTGCTTCTCCCATTTTGCATCTGGCGTGTGCGTGCGGAGGTTCTTTGATGTTGAAGTTATTTCCCGTGCTGCCGGATTATGGCGAAAAGCTTTATTCCGTCCTCATTTCCTGCGTATAGGGACTACACGTGGTGCAGAAGAGACCTCCAGGCAGCAGAGGGCGCTGTGCAGCAGGGATGCCGGTCGGGTGACTCGAGGGGGTCTGAGAGGCTGTCTGCGTGCAGCGCGGAGGAGCCTCAGGCGGCGCGGTACCCCCAGCGCGGACGGGCGCTGTCGGAGAGCGACATCCGGCTGGACTCCCAGCGGCTGTGCACGCGCTCCGCGGCGTTCGCGGCGCCCGCCCTGAGCGAGCTGGAGGAGAGCGCCGGCGCGCCCCGGAAAAAGGCCCCGCCCCGCCCACCGCCCCCCAACTGGGAGCAGTTCCACCGCAGGAGGGCGTCGCACCACAACCTCCTGTCCGCCTCGTACCAGAACCTCCTCTCCGCCGCTCCCTCCCCGCCCAGAGACAGCCCCGCCCCCCAGCACCCCAGCCCCCCCTGGCCCGAGGGCTCGTCACGCCACCTCTGTGCCCCCGAGCTGACCCGCCCGCGCTCTCACAGCCTGCCCCCGAGGGAGGAGCCTGAGAGCCGGGAAGCACGCAGCCCCGCCTTCGTGCGCCGGGCCTTCAGACCCGTGGCTCCGCCCCTAAACGAGTGCGAGCTGCCACTCCAACGCCCTGCTCCGCCCACACTCCCATCTGAGCCCTACACTATGTGAGTGTATCTGAACTCTGTATCAGTACTCTAGACATTCCCTCTCACTTTTTTTCTGCTTGATCATGTGACGTTGGGCTCTGTGTGTACCTCTTGTGTTCCAGACCTGCTGACCCAGAGGCTGCCGCCGCGCCCGACAGACCAGCCGTGTCGAAGCCCGCCCCCCCGGCCAAACGCGCCGCGGCCGAGTGGGAGACGCAGAAACCCGCGAGCGGCAGCCGGCGCGGCTCGGCGGCCCCCGCGGCAGACGGCGGCTCCCACAAGGGGGTGCTCCCGCCGCAGTCTTACTTCTCCGTCAGCTACGAGCAGCAGCAGCAGCAGGAGCAGCAGGAGCTGTACCGCATGCGCGGCGCGGAACCAGAGCAGCGGACCCCCGGCGTGGCCACCAACGGGCCGTTCGAGACGGACATCGACGAGTTCCGGGACGAGGCGGCGGAGGAGCCCGTGGCGACGGAGACGCAGTGCTTCGCCCGGCCGGTGACGGTCCTGGAGACGGACATAGACACCCTCCCCGAGGCGGAGGCCCCGCCCGCGGCCTTGACCAGGACCCCCCGCGGCTCCCTGGTGGAGGCTCTCTTGGTGGAGGACTCTGGGTCCAGGACCCGGGCTGACCTGATGGAGGAGCTCTTTCCCCACAGCGCAGAGGGAGAGGCCAGCGGGGAGACGTGGAGGGGCGGCCACAGCGCCTTAGAGCTCAGTGTCAACACTCTGGAGCGGTGAGCCATTTAAAAAAATGTCCACCGTGAGGGACTGAGAATCTGGGCATCTAGAATTATTGTGCAGTCAGCTTGGTTTCCTTGTAATGTGACAAATCCTATGGTTGTTATGTTAATTTGTTCCCAGGACCTTGGATTAAACATTTGTATGTAACTGTTTGAAGAGTAGGCTTTTTGGAATGCTTTTAAAAAAAATTCTAAGTCAGTGTTCTAGCACTGTTGCTTTCAGTTACCAGTACTGATTTTTACATCAGCATTAGAATGTTCAGTTAAAATCATTCTAATCACATATTCACATATTAGTGATCTCACCCCTTGAAGGGTGAATAGAAGCCCACAGGCCTCATTTCATCCAGGCCTGTCCTGCTCTCTCTGCCCCCTGCAGGCGCTCCAGACAGGGGTCCTCTAGAACACAAGGCCAAGGGTCCTACTGTACCAGCGCTGCTACTAAGGCTGAACTGCTGAACAAGATGAAGGAGCTTCCAAGGATGAACGTCAGAGACGATGACGAGGAGCTCTGCTACAAGGTAACGTCCAGGCTGGCAAAAGTACAGCGTGGCATCAGTGTTAGTGTCAGTATCAGAGGTCAGTAGGATTGTTTAGTTGTATCTGTGACCATTTTAGATGAGAGAAATCAGGAACGAGGGAGCAAGTGTGATGCAAATTTAGCTTATGCTGTTTTTTTGCCATGGCCTTTATTGCAAAACTAAGTGCTAAGAACTACAATAACCAAAAGCACCATTAGAGAGTAGTCACCGTTGTCACAATTTGATTGGCTCTCCCCACAGCGCCAGCTGATGGAGAGCCTGCGGAAGAAGCTGGGCGTGCTGCGGGAGGCCCAGCGGGGGCTGCAGGACGACATGCGGGCCAACGCCCAGCTGGGCGAGGAGGTGGAGGCCCTGGTGCTGGCCGTCTGCAAGCCCAACGAGGTGGACAAGTTCCGCATGTTCATCGGGGACCTGGACAAGGTGGTGAGCCTGCTGCTGTCCCTGTCGGGCAGGCTGCTGCGCGTGGAGAGCGCCCTGGAGTGCCTGGGCAACGACTCCGCCCACCACGAGCGGGTAAGCGGGGGGGGAGGGGCCTCCTGCCTTTCTTTCAGGGTCAGCTGTGTTTACATGAGAGCAGATGTACAGTGTGCTGACTAACGTATACATTAAAGCTTGGGTTTGTTTAAGTGTTTAATATGATATGTGCTAATGTCTTCCTTTATTGATATTTCCATTTTTTCCTCTTTCTCACCATCTTCTTTATCTCCCTTTTGTCTGTTTTGTTCCCTCTGTTATTCCCACTTAAACCAAAAAAAAAATGTTTCCTGCTCCGTCCTGCATTGTGGTCCCTGCCCTGAGCATCTAGTGACTGTGCCCCCTGCTTGCCTCCACAGCTCCCCCTGCTGGAGAAGAAGAAGCTGCTGCAGGGCCAGCTGGGTGAGGCTCAGGAGCTGAAGGAGCACGTGGACCGGCGGGAGCAGGCCGTGTGCAGGGTGCTGGGCCGCTGCCTGACGCCCGAGCAGCTGCGCGACTACAGCCACTACGTCAAGATGAAGGCCGCCCTGCTGGTGGAGCAGCGCCAGCTGGAGGACAAGATCCGCCTGGGCGAGGAGCAGCTGCGGGCCCTGAGGGAGAGCCTGGGGCTGGGCATGGGGGTGCCCGTGGGCCTGGGCTACGGCCACTACTGACCGCCGCAGGGCCTGGGGAAGGGGCTGGGAAGGGGCCCCGCCAAGGGGAACCCGCACCAGCCAACTTCCTCTCAGTCGGGGACAGTTTGGTCAGGATGTGTGAGAAGGGAGCTCATTACAAAGTGATAATGACGCAGGCGCCAGTGTTAGAGCGTATGTAACTGCCAGGGAACTGCCCTTCTCTGCCAAAAGCAAACTGTGGGTGTTGCCTCGTGTCTCTGTGGTCCTCTGTTGGTAACACTAAGGTGAAGTAATCCTTGCCTCTCTTTGTGGATTTTGGTCCCTTATTGGTTGTATGAAGTTTGCAGCATTGGACCTCAGAGTGGTGTATTTGTTACTAGCCAATGGTAACCTCAAAAATTGCACACTACATCCTACGGCCAAAGTATTTTATTGTGTGTAGACTGAAGAAGTGTCCCTCTTGGCACTGCTATTTATTTATTTATTTATCTGTGAGGAGAGGTGTAGTTGTGTTCTCACAACTGATTGATAATCCTCCTGCATTCCTTTAAGCTGGAGACAGAACCGTGTCCCCATCTACAAAAGAAAGGCCTATTTTAACCCACACTGCATTCTGGGACTTCTTAAAGCATCAACCATCTCACTGCCATCTTCCAGAGTGTGCCAAGCCCATCCTAAGGATCAGAGGAACTTGGAGACTTGCCAGAGGTTATCAGGCAAAGCCCTCCACTGCCAAACCCAACTCCAGTCTGCAGAGTTTCTATGGCCTGTGCTTGCCTTTTGAGTCATTTGGGTTTTTTTTTTATAGCTGAAACGAATGCAAAAACTTACGCGTGGAAAGGGACCAAAGTAACAGTGGTGTGAAGCTAAGGACAGAGCGTACTGCAGTTGGATTGAATAGAGGCTGCAAAAGCGAACGTAGGTGCCCTTAACAACGGGATGAAGGTTTTGAAACTGGAATCGGTGCTCTCAGCACGCAGGATGTGGCCAAGACAAACTCAGGCCCCCACCTGCGTCCATGCTGCTGCGCCAAGCTCATCCCACAGCCCTAATATCCATACGCTGCAGTGTTTACTGGGAGCAGGGAGGGAAACAGCATGTTTATAGTACTGTTTGGGAAAGGATACCTTAGAGCCAGCAGCGATTTGGCCCAAGGAAAGTGAAACAGTCCAGTATAAAGAACGTAGTTTGAAACCAAAATCCGATTTTTATGGTGCTGGTCAATGCTCAGGATGCCATGTCCATCCTGACAGCGTAGAAATGTGGAATCTGTGAAGCAGTCTGCTGTCTTGCCAAAAAGTGCCTGCCTACAATATACAGCATGGTTTCCAGTCCAATGCTACATAAATAAATCTGCCATCCATATGCCCTGTGTCATATTTATCCTCTTACTCTGGGATGGCATTGCTCTTAAAGTCGCCAAAGATTTATTTTTTAATAAACCCAAAAACAGAAGTTGTCGTTGTCCCTTTGCCTGAAGGAATGCTATTTTGTGGACCCTGACTTGCCTAATAGTTTTCACTGGCCTTGCTGTCGGCCTATTGTCAGACCTTGAGAAGAAGTGCATTTTGGAGGTGAGGAGTAGTGAGCTTCATGCTAACGTCGTGTTAAAAAACCGTGTCACCGTCATTTTCGGCAAACACTATTGAGAATTTTTGTGCTGCCACATGTTTAATTCGGCAGCCTGCACATACACTGTTTCCCATCGGTCTTTAGCTCTCCATACTTCCTGTTCTAGGCGTTAGTGAGAGCGGCTTTCCCTGTGGCGGTACAACCTTCCGTTCCACTGTGCTGCATATTCCCGAAAAGCCGCTAGTTCTCGTTAACCAACTGGAGAGAAACTGGACATGCCTCAGACGTAGAAAAGAAGAAAAGGAAAAAGCTGCTTTGGATTTTTAATTTTTTATTTTTTGGATATTTACTGCCTTTAGAGTTTTGCATTTTTGCAGCAGAGGGGATGTTCTGGTATATATTGTTGTCCTTTGGATCGTTCAGTTTCTTAATGTACTGTGTTTTCTTATGCCAGGATAGAATGGAAGTGTTTAAATGTTTTATTGGAATTATGCAATGAAGTACATATCTGTACGTGTAGATGTGTACTGTGTGTATATGCCTGTTTTTAATGTTATGCTCAGTTCCACATTCCATAAACACTATCCAACTGGAAAGCAATTGTCAGTGAAGAGAATGGGACTGTGCTTTTATTATATTTTTAATGCATTTGTTGATTCATTGCAAAACAACTTTTGTATGTTTGAAAAGTACCATTAATAATAATACTATTTTAATCTAAATGTGACCAGAGTCGTGATTGTTTAATTTTCTTAATGTGTTTTTCTCAGCTTATTTTACCTTTTGTATTATTTGCACACAATTAATATGAAGAACAATTAATAGTTTATTAATTGTATTAATTGTGTCCACACTTGCACAAATTAGGAGCCTATTGATTCACTTCAGTCTTTAATTTGATCTGTTAAATAATTTTACCACCTTTTTATGTAAAAATGGCACAATGTGAAATATGAGAAATTTATTCTTCATGGCACACGTACATATTTCTGACATAATGTGGAATAAGAGGGTAAATATTCCCTCTGAACACGTATAGCACATGATTAAGAGAAATTACCAGTTTGTTAAAATTATGGGATTAGAACAGTACCAGTTTGTTAAAATTATGGGATTAGAACAGTGTTTGGTATAAAAACCATCATACACAGGAGTTCCCAAGGGACCACTGCCATAAAATATTCAAATCTTAACAATAAGAATTCTAATAAAACTTTATTTTTGGTATGACCCTTTTTTTATTCTCCTATAGAATGCCAATCTCTTGCAATCTTACTGATTTCATCCTCTAATTATAATTATTATTAATATTATTAATATATTATTAGTGATAGGTATTAAGTATTTTATTATTTTAATCAGAATTGGCTTCTCCACAATTTCAAGATAAAAAATAATTCCAAATGTTATCCCAGGTGGTGTGGAAAACAGTTAAACAACGGGCTAATTTGTAGACACGCTCATGAATGTGAAATATCACATTGGAGTAAAGAAATGCATTTCAGCCTTGGTTTGACCTAATTCTGCCTTCAAAGGTTAACGGTGTCTGCCTGGTCTCCTGAGGAAATCAGAGCCTTTTCTCTGGGTAGCTGGGTGCACAAATATTTATGCTGTGCAAAATGTGAGCACCGAAAGAACAGCTGATTATATATTTACAGGGACAGACATAAACCAGGCACCCTGCAACCCCCCCCCCCCCCCGCCCCCCCCAGTCAAAACACAATCTCCCTGCTGACCTAGTGCAGTTCAGATGGATTTTTTTTGGCAGCGATTCCCACATCTTTTTTTCCCCTCTAGTGGAATAGTCTAAATAAAACTCCGACGGGGAGAGCTGGAAAGGGTCCGGAGACAGGAAGTGGGTTGACCCTACTCCTACGGCAGGTTCAGAGATTAGAGAAAAGAAAGAGGCCTGGCTTAGCTTGCTTAAATATGGAGACTTAAAGGAATGAAAGAGCGTGTTGTTAGTTAAACCTGGCTGGGAAGTACGGTATGTTGGATATGTACACTCAGGTTATCCTCCTGAGAAAGCTCCCAGAATTACAGGGGGGCAATCAGATTGCTGCTGTCACCACAATTTCAGGATTATCATTTTGCTTTTGTATTAATTAATTCCATATCTTATATAATTTAACATTTTAGCTGATTCTTATGCAGTTTTAATTTTTAATCAACTGCTTAAATGAAGTGCTTCAAGCTTTTAAATTGTATCTCTAAATTGTATCTTTTTTATTGTAACCTGCTTAAGAAAATCAGTTTTTTAAGTAAGAAAGAATGAAAATAAAAAAAAAAAGTCTGGTGCTTCACAAAAGCACTGCATCTCTGAAGGAACTTCAGTAATGTTCCACCAACCTTCCCTTGTCTCTCTGCTGAACTTAAATGTACTTATCTCCTGTGTGGGAATTTGTAAATTAGGTTTTTTGTACATAATATTGTTTTAGGGTTCAACCCCCTGTTTTAATCACAAAAACCTGCTGTGAAGCAGTTTTCTTGTAAATGAAGTTTTGGCAGATAACTTGAACAACACAGGGACACATGGAAATATTCTAGGGTACTTTTCTTAGAATTTCTTTCAAGGTAATAGGTCGTAACCATAAGCACAGCTATTTCGCAAATAATTTTGCCAACCAAAAAAAAAAAAAAAAAAATGTGAAAAGGTCGAAAAGTTGGAAAGACCAAAATGAAGTCACCTATTAGGGCATGTGGCCATCAAATGTTCCTGCCAGAACCAGTGTCTGGAATTCAGTAGGAGGGATGCAGAACCTTTCTTCTGTTTGACCAGTGCCCCTGTGTGTGTGTGTGCGCGCGTGTCTGTAGGTGTGTGTGTGTGTGTGCGTGCGTACATGAGTGCATGTGACCACATGCGTATGGGCATGTGCCTGTATGTCTATGTAATAAAAAGGGCATTGGGATTGACTGAAGATAGGTACACATAGAAATACAAGTTAAATTAAAAATTTTTACTTTAACTAACTGTATTCTCCCAGTTATTACAACTGATTATGCCAGTCATGAGTAATTAATTGACAAAAATATCCTTTAAAAAAGATGTACCAGATTAGCAGTCTTCGACATAATGATAATAGTATAACTTTATTTTAGCAGTTTTAAGTACACACTGCAAGCAGCCATTCCACAAAAGACCTAGAAACACTAATAATAATAATACTAATAACAATAATAATAATAATAATAATAAATGTAAAACAAATGTACCGTAGGGTACTTTGCTGTACATCCTCATAGACAAGACAAATCCGAAGCATCCCATCAGAAGATGGTTCCGAGCCATGGATCCTATTTAGGACCATGATAGAGGTTGGCATGAAACGAGATGGGCCTATCTGGGTCCCCATGGCGAGAAACCCTTCTTTTTATCCTGATGGCATTAGTGTACATTGATCATTTGAGGTGTGAGTAGGTGCTGGTAATACGTCTGATAGCAGGTTTTAAATGAATGCCTCATACTGGCTAATAGTGGGATATTCTTACACTGGTGAGTCTGGTTCGAGAGATGGTGACATCACATAATAAACACTCTCTCTTGCCCACATGGTGGTGCTACAAACCAGGGTTTGGGTCAGGAATTTGGAATCTATTCCAGTTCAAACCATGAATTGTAAACCTGATTACAGGAAGAAGAATTTTGTTCAGTGACACTCAAAGTTCTACTCATTTATAAAACATGTAAGCCTTATTAGTTTGGAAAAATATGCATCCCTCCACTTAAAAAAACATCCCTGCTCACAATTTAAATACCATTTGAAATACTATCCTAGATGTCAGACAACAATTGGTCTGGAAACAGTCCATTAAAAACTTTTCTTAATTCAACTTTTTAGTCATGCATTCTGTGAAATGTATCGTATCGTACAGTATTCAAATGAATTATTACAGACGACACATAAACACATCAGTTTTAGCACAATGCAGTGCTTCTTAAAACCAACCTCACTTTAATAGTGTTAAATTTAGACATAGTCCTTATAATGATACGTCATTGATATCAAAGTAAATACCGTTTAAGGTGATAAACTAATACATAAATTAAGCACTGGAATGTATTTGAATTTAATTCAATTTAAGGTTTAATTTAATTGCTTCATTCACATTCAAATGATTTATCCCACCACCTATATCAATTCAAATTCGAGACTTGAACTGGAATTTATCATCAGTTATCAATTCAGTTCATAATTTATCCGAGCCACGCAAGAAACAGTTTAAACATTGTGTACGTGTAGACATATCTGTAATGTGTTATAGGAAAGGAAGCTAAATTGGCCCACAACACTGGAGTACGTGGTTAGCATAGACTGGGCGGGTCAAGTGGTACAACTTTATTTGGACGATTAAACCTCGAGTTCATATCAATAGATTATTAAGCTCTCTACCGATATAGGACCCTGTAGAGGTTATCATAATTGACCCAGGAGTTCTCGAAATTGCAGGAAATTACCATACAAACACAATACATATCATTTTTCACCAGTCAATCGGTCTGGAGTGAGTGGGCATGAGTCTTAAATAATGTAAGCAAGCTCTATTTCAGTAGGGGGCAGCAACGTGCTTTTACGATTTCTTCACAAATTACTTCAGCAAAAGTCTATTCTGTCTCGCGCATGCCCACAAAGTCGGCTTCAGTAGCTGCCACCTAAATCTATTGTTTTCCTGAGGTTCGGGTGAAAGGTTTGTTCACTGGAATCCACACTGAGAATCATGGCAGACGAACAAGAAATAATGTGCAAACTGGAAAACATCAAGGAAATAAGGTACTGCGCACGCGATGCATTTATTTTTAAAATAGATTTTCCATTCATCAAGGCTTGATGAAGATGAACCTGTTTTCCTCAGGCTGCAAGCTGCATGCATCGTCCGCTAGCGAGCTAGGAAGCTACATTTTACTATTTCAACAACTACAGCTGTAGCTACAGCTACATTATGGCATAGCTAGTTCTTGTATCTTCTGGTTTACGCTTGAAGGTTTCTAATTATTGGCCTTTAAGCCTGGCCTGTAGACGCGGATACATGAAGTTTAACTATAAACAATCGGTATTATTTTGTGCTCATCTAGCCTGCCTAAATAGTTATTTGGTGTATGAAGGCAGTAGCGAGCCGGAAAGGGCTAATAATAAAATGAAATAACTAAATAAATAAAAATGTCTGTGCATTTGTGCAGTGTAAGTATAGGGTATTTATGGTAATGTTTGTTATATTCTGGCTTGTAACTAATCTTGAGAAACTGGCGAATCAGTTTTTGAATTTATCTCCCAGTGCCAGTAAAGCTACACAGCTAGCAAGCTAATGCTGGCTGTCTTTAGTAACACTGGCATAAAAGGTTTATTGACGTAGTTATCGGATGTGAAGCAAACAATAGAAATTGAAAGTGACCACCTTCAGAAATGCTAATCAACCCATTACCAAATGACTGCGTGTAGCCAAGTGCCACCTGCTGTGGTTGTTCGGTTCATGGCTAATATGCATTGCTAATTAAATATTAAATAGTTTCATGGAACGAGTACTCACTGGTGGAGACACTAGACACACTGACTACACAAAGCCTCGCGATATTCAGAGTGGGTAATCAAAATATGTTAAGCAGCTAAGCTGTTTATTCCCGACACTACTATATGTATGTATATATATATATATATATATATATATATATATATATATATATATATATATATATAATTATGAATTTTTATTTATTTATTTATATATAAATTTACTGAAACCATTCCGGTACATTTGCTCAAGTGTAGCACCCCCCTTGGCAGTCGGGATTTAACCTACAACCTTGGAGTTGCAAGGCCAGCAACCCTATCCATTATGCTATTTATGAGCCACATGGGACTTTGTCAGTCTGTATGGTTTCTGTAACATAACGTTAGTCTGCAGCTAATAAAAAGAACCAACCTAGTCACAAATTCTCTAAAAACAGCTCTAAACCTAACTCATTACATTACATTTATTTGGCAGACGCTTTTATCCAAAGCGACGTACAAAAAGTGCATTTCATGGTCATAGACAACTACTAAACACAGGTTCAATAAGATACAATACTTATTTTGTACAGCTATTTCTAGCCAAGAACACAGTTTAGTTCACACAGTGAACACTACTCTCAAAGCCGTTCTACATTGGGGAAACCCAGTGCAGACAACAAGTCTGTAACGGCCTGTGCAGAGTTCACACCATGTAATAGTACTGTATGTAGCACCTCACCATGCTACAGATGAGATTCTGGTGTATTATTGGATTCAGTTAGGGTATTGCACAGCTTGTACAGGTCTATGTGCACTTAAAATATCACTCTTAGTTGTTATTTTCATGCAGTTATTTTACATCAGCTTGCGTGTGTTTCCTTGTGCAATTCAGTTTGTATCATTTAGTGCTGGTATTGTTATGACTAATTATTAGTCCTAAACTGACTGGTGTATGTGTCCCAGAAACAAGACTATTCAGATGGAGCGGATCAAGAGCAGGCTGAAGACCGAGTTTGAAGCGCTGGAGTCGGAGGAGAAGCAGCTGAAGGAGTACAAGCAGGAGATGGACCTGCTGCTTCAGGAGAAGATGGCTCACGTGGAGGAGCTGCGGCTAATTCACGCAGACATCAACGTGGTTAGAAACTGCGCTCGTAACCCTTAAATCATGGATACTCAAATCTGGCCCTTGAATCCAAAGCCGGCCCTGGTTTTCTTTTCGCCCAGGAAATTAACTGAGCAATTAGTGCCTACTGATTGGTCAGACTATCTTCACACCTGACTCATGTAAAACCAGCAGGACAACCTAGAGGACCGATTTGAGTAACATGGCCTTAAATGCACCCAGCTCATTTGGCTTTAAAACAGGAAACAGGACTGGCATTATCTGCAGCAAGTTATTTTATGTTTATTTGTTTAATGCACTGCATATATACTCAACAAAATATTTGTGCTCTTTAGAGCAAGCCAGTGTTGGCTTTGTTTTTCTGGACATTGATTGATTATTGAGAAAGACCATTGTTTTACATGTGAATGTAGTTAAAAGGCATTTAGTGTAGTCACTTATAAAGCAACCTCATTACAACTAAATGTTTGTTCTAGAGGTTCCTTTTCTGATTGTGTTATTGCTTTTAGTTTGAGCTTGTACTACTGTCGTGGCAGCTACAATTTAATTTGCAGTAAGTGTTAATTGAGGCGGCTGGTAGGTGAACTGTAAGCACACTTGCTGGATTGCAGATGGAGAACACGATCAAGCAGTCGGAGAACGACCTGAACAAGCTGCTGGAGACCACCCGCCGGCTGCACGACGAGTACAAGCCGCTGAAGGAGCACGTGGACGCTCTGAGGATGACCCTCGGACTGCAGCGGCTGCCGCACCTCAGCGAGGAAGAGGAGAAGCTCTCTCTCGAGTGAGTCCCAGGCCCCTTACCCACAGTCTTCCAGTCATCATCCAGACTCCCTCTCACACCACTCCCCTTACCCACAATCCCCCTATCATAATCCAGACCTCATCTCGCGTCGCTTCCCTTACCTACAATCCCCCAATCATAATCCAGACCCCCTCTTACACCATTGCCCCTTACCCACAATCCCCCAATCATAATCCAGATCCCCTCTTACACCACACCCCTTACCCACAGTCCTTGAATCATCTTCCAGACGCCCTCTCACACCACAGTCCCCCTGCCAGTATCAAAGCCCTCTCTCACATTGCACCCTTTACCATAGTCCTGCAGGTAGCATCTAGACCCCTTGCAGCTCTTATCACCCTGGATGTCCTTTAACTGTGATTATAAGCTCTCACTGCATGTATGCACAGGCACATGGGTCACAGCACAAAATAAAAGATTACTGAGCCGGATGTGTAAGAGCTCACAAATTTTATATTTCTAGCACACTACAAGCATCATCTGGTGTATCTGAGAAAAAGCAAAAGGCGTTAATAAAATAGGGTACTTGTACCCCACTAAGGGTGTTTTGTAGTGTGTCAATGTTTGTCGTTCAGAGTCTGTTTAACATGCAGCTAAGGGATACACTCAGGTACTTGGTAAATTGCAGTAGCAGGCAGTATTGCTGTCTTGAAACATAAAAATGTTGGGTTGGCAATGACATCATCATGTTTGGTTAGTGTTAATGTACAACTAACTCTTGAATCATTAAAAGTGACCCTGTAGTGATCTGCTATGTTTACATGTCACCTCTCACTGCTGACAAATGACTCGTTTTTGTGCAGATACTTTGAGAAGCAGAAGGCTGAGTGGCAGACGGAACCACAAGAGCCACTGATCCCAGAATCCCTTGCAGCGGCAGCCGCAGCTGCCCAGCAACTCCAGGTCTCCCGGAAACAAGACGCACGACAGCCAACCACCTTCCGCCAGCAGCCCCCGCCAATGAAAGTGAGTAGTTTCACATACACGAAGGGAGGACGACCTCTACCTATAGCCAGACAGAATCAAAAGATATCAAACATTTATTTTACTCATTCCCAGAAACCTAGTTTTCACCAAAACAACAGAAGCACAGTAATTGAAAAAGAAGAAAGTCAAGGTTAAGTGAATTAATGGATACATAGAAGCCAAATTGCATCTGTAACTCTGCTTTGTTCATTGTGTCTTTAGGCCTGCCTGTCCTGTCACCAGCAAATCCATCGAAATGCTCCCATTTGTCCCCTGTGCAAAGCCAAGAGCCGTTCCAGAAATCCCAAGAAACCCAAACGTAAGCAAGAGGAATGACTCCCTGTTGCTTTTTAGGAAGACTTCATCTTTCTTTTTTTCTTTTTTTTCAACAATGTATTTACATATGATGTAAGCAAGAATTAAAATTTCAAGGGGACAAAGCTATTTAGCATTTTCCGGTAGGTCTTATCTTGTAGTATACATATATTTCAGTGCCTGAAATATATTGCCTTCTCTAAAATTGGCAGGCAATTTTAGGGAAACAAATGAATAATCCTCATAATAACTATTCCATGTAAATGGCTATTAAATGACTGAGACTGGCTGTATGCCAAAATGTTCATTTTTACATTGCTGATCTGTGAGTGTGTTTAAGTGGAGGTTGTTGATAAGTGTGAAGATCCAAAGTTCCATTGTGATAGGTGTTTACTGTATTTGTAACAGGTGCTGTAAAATGTGAAATTCCTTCTGTTAAAGATACAGTTACCTCACCTTAGAGGCTAGTTCTGCTGATATTTACAGTGTGAATCTTGACTAATGATTTCCTGACAGCTCAGCTATTCCGTGTATGTGGGGTTGTTTTTAAATAACTATAAGACATAAATTGGTAAGCACTCTTGTTTTTTTTCTGATTTTTGTCATGCACATGGGTTTCCGTCCAGTTGTTAACAAGGCCAGTTTTGTGTAAATTCTTGTTGTCGCTGTGTTTTGTCTTACCTGGGTTTCTCCTTTCCTGTGGTCACATGAAGGCCTCTGGGATGTCCTTTATTTGTCATCATTTTTGTGTAAAAAAACCCCTTGTCAGTCAGGCTTGGGTCTGTTATCGTGTTGCGTAGTTAATTCAGGTTAGTTCATGGGTTTAGAATGGATGTCCCTTTTCATGGCCGTAGGAGACTGTACTTCTAAGATGCAGTACTGGAAGGCTGGAATTGTGGAGGTCACTCCTCTCTGCTATAATGACTGTGGGTGAAAATGAATTTTAAAAAAGCATATTTTTAGTATGTACTTGAAAGGAACATGTAATCAAACAACTACAGATTCAGTTCAATAGGGTAAGTAAATTACTATTAAGTAAGGTATTTGTTGCGCTTTGTTTCGAATGGTCTTATATTGCTTATGGAAATAGCTGATGTAGTTTGTCTATTAATCTGAGTTAAAAGAAATACTTGATGAGAAGGAGCTTTTTAAAAACATTTCTTTCTTCTTTTGGAAGTGCAGTAATCTGTTCACCTTTATTTGTTTAACATGCATTTAAAAAATCTTGTTGGTAATGTTATGAAATATGTAATTCCCACAATGTAAAGGTAGTTTCCCCCCCCCCCCCTTTTTGCCATTATGTCTTATGTACAGTACTGTACATACCGGTTCCATGGTTAAAACTGATTTTCTGGCAGTTTCGTTAAATGTTATGTATATGAACTAATGTTGTCCAATAAATTGTGTTTGGCAAATATTGCCAGTAAAGAAATGACTAGTTTCAATTGCTTGAAGCCTTTTTTCAGTGAAGTCACTATAAGAATGGAGGTTATGAAGACTGAGACTATGAAGACAGTTTCATGGATGATAACTGAAAACACTAAACATTTTTCAAATAATTTGCACCAGGAACCACAGCCATTGGTCATTATGTTTATTCATTTTGACTGGGATGATGTATAGCTTAAACAGAAATTAAGTTGGTAGGTTTTCTCTTCATGGTTTTCCACAGCTCAGACCTGCTACAGGAGACTGTCAACAGCTTAAACTTTTAGGGCCCTGGTGTGTACCTAGGGGACACGTATAGACGGGTAAGCTGAGGAACCCTTGCCAACTTAAGCCTACGTTTCCCAAAAAAAACTATTATTTCATGCTGGTGCACACTCCTGGTCATAAATGGTTGAAGGCCCAGCCTGCCTTTGCCTTTGCGAACACCTTTAACCACTGAACCGGTTTTGATGAGGTCACCACTTCACAGTTCTTACTGTCAACCTGATGCTTTAATGCAATTTACATACATAAAGGGAAGTTTGGTTTTCCTTGTTTTTCTCATTTAAAATTTCCTGGCACCTTTTAGACTCGTAATAACACAGATACGATGCCTCTTGCACACCCAGCATCTGTTTCAGGACTTGTCTAAGGTCTACCCAAACCTTCTGGTTCCCAGGAAACATGCCCTCCAATGCAAATTGCCAGAAAATCCTTTTAACCAGGTCTGAATGAGAAAGAGGCCTTGTCCATTTTATGAAACACATTTCCACCTTGTATAAAATGCACTAAAAAAAGGATATATTATAACCATACAGGAAAGTATGCACACAGAGAGGAAGCACTGTAATTATAAAACATTAGTTGTTTATTGTCAGTATTTTAGAAGTGCTACTTGTGCATTTCAGGTGAAGTTTTATGACACATAACAATAAACAGATGGCAAGCCTTCACCACATGCAGGTTGATTGTCTCCTTCCTGTATGCAGTTTTGTCCAGCAGTGTATTCCTCAATCATTTTTATTATACCTATACTTGAGTTCTCCAGTTTCACAAAAGAACCTGGATTTCATCAACAGAAATTTGAGCTCAATATATATATTTTTCAGCAGTGGAAAAGCACCGTATCGACTGAAAGCAAAGCCAGCATATTTAAACGTATCCCTTGTTGTCCTTTCTATATACATCCCTCTATATGACATATACACCATTATGCTAATAAGAGGTTTGAGAATCAGATCATTGCATAAATAAATGATGTGATCAAATACTCAATCAGAACCATCACAGACCCTATTAAAACAAAATAATGAATGTCTTTGAGGACACTTTTTAAGGGAAATATACAGTTTTATGGCACCGTGGGAGGGCTGCTCTTGTTGCTTTGAACCCCTGCCACCCAGCATGCTATGATGCTTCAGCACTGTGGAGACTGAACAAACAAATGAGCTACAACTCTTGTAAATCCCACTACAGCCTTGAAACAGGAGCTTTCAGATGCTGCCCATCTGGTTGTGTAACGGGCAGAGAGGCATGTCTGGTCTGTCAGGCTCCTCCATGGAATTGGCAAGTTTAAAGTGTGCAAATGAAATACAGAGCTGCTTATCAACACTACTTATTTGTGTGCATGGATCCAAAAACTAATTACTCAGTCTTGTTTGTATAATGTTTCTAACCTTTTGGGCTGATGAATGGTATTGCATGTAAAATGAAAGAAAGTGATTTAAGGTGCCTCAATATTGTGCTTATGGAAAAATGGGTACATTACCAGCGTAGCAGGTGCCCTTATCTGAGGTAACTATTCTAGCAAACTTTTTGTCTACATAAACATTTGCTAAAGCAATTCAGGTTTTCCGACTTGTTTAAAGGTACAACAGTGCCCTCCCAGGGAATGGAATCAGCAACTTTCGGGTAATAAGCTTAGCTGTTTAGGAACTTTATCGCACTGCCTCCCATAGATCTCACATTAGTAATACAATGGCCTGGATTCAATAAACATTTTTTATAACTTTGGACCAACAAATAATTACAAATGTTCTGTTTTCCAATGCAAAAAATCTTCTCATTTATTTTGGCCATAACTGAACAACTCTCCACAATGCATATGTGAAGAAACAACTGCCAAATGCATTTAATTGTACATTATGGACATTGGCTGATTTTAGGTTTAAGGCTATTCCATTATGGTAAGTTACGTCCATGCATATCACACCAGCCACAGTATTAGGAGCAGCCCAGTAGCCACATTTGAATGGTTTCATGATGTAAACCTGAGGTTTACACGCTTGCTATGTGCATTCAGAGATTATGCCTTTTATTAATGATATCATCACTCACCACTGCACCCTGGCCTGTGGATTTCTATGGTTTGAACTCGACTGACCACAAGCCGACCCCATCCTGTGATTTTAACAGTGAAAAAGACACATCTGCTGCCCTACTGATAAAGAATTTTGTGTCTGTGATGTGTGCAGTCAAGGTCAAATACAAAATCGCAAAGGTCTCACCAGGGTTTGCTTTAAACCCAGAATTCGCAGGTTTAGGATTGCTGCTCCAGTTCTCATAGAGTTCAGTCTAGGAGTCTAAACTTTGAAGTGCAAACCCCTGCTAAGTTCACTGAAATTTACCCAGTCAATGTAATTTATTGATGCACATCCAAATGAGCATAAGTAACAAAAGAATTTCGAAGCATGCACTTTTTATTGGAGGCGATAGCACTGTGTTCATCATCTTGAAAATGTATTTTACTGAAGGCGTTCTGTGGGATATGAAAAAAAAACCTCAAAGTTCTGATGTACATAAATATTTCACATCTGGCATTGAATAGTGTAGTTTGCAGTTTATTTTTTTCTCGTACAAAAACACCTTTTCTTTTTTTTTTTTTTGCTTCATAACACTTCAATTGCTAAGATCACAGAGTGGTAGTCATTAAAGTTAGAGATCTTTAACAGAATTTTTCCGTAGTATTTGTGTTCTATTACTGTGAAAGAACACTGGGGGGCGTTAAATCTCCATTGCATTAAGTGACAGACTAAAAAAACATTCTTTCAGATAGAATGTTCCACAGATTGACAATAGAAAATTTTGAGTTTACAAACAATTCTGGGTATGATTGTCACATTTGTTATAAAGTAATCAGCAAGACCATAGACCAAAATGCCTTTATCTACAAAAGAATGCTTCTACATTGCAGAATTTTTCCAGTTGCATGCACTAAGATTTACAAACATTACATAAACCCTGTAGCAGGGCAAAATCCTGTTATTAAATGCATTTAGCATTAATAAAGGCATTTAATAATTATTAATTTAGTGAAGAAACTATAGAGATACCTATAGCACAGTCATATTTAAATGGATGTATATACATTTTAACTTTGTTTTTATGAATACTAGACATTCCTCAAAAAATGAATCAGCTTCTAAATTGCTTCACTTTTTCACTCAAACAGAAATCAAGACAAATGAATTAGAGGAAATTAAGATAATGTGGTTTATCAATCAGATTTTTCAGTTGTAATTTGAAAATAACATATCATGGCCTCTCAAAATGCATGTACTGATGTACTGTGTGTTGTCACCAACTTACTGGATCAACTGAATCAATCACATTGTTTGTTTTGTGAAGAGTAAGGAGTTCTGATTCCTTCAAACATGATGAACACATAAAGCGCACAGAAACTCCACCCATGGGAATTACAAGGCCACATTCTCCGATCACAATTTTTCAGCATGGCAGACTATGCCAGATTGCTGAACAAATGGTTTCATTTTTCATGTTAACATCCCAGGCAGAGAGTTAATTAGGTAATCTATTCAGAGACAAAAAATATCTTCAGATCTTATAAGAATTCACAGATTGAAAAATATTTACAGCAATAAACCAATTATTTTCCTTTGTGGCAAATGCTCAGACATACTCTAAATTACATATATGCATATTACATTCCATATACATCAATACAGCTGGTTTCATATGCATCTTAAATGTACGTCCACAATTAATTGGTAAGTATTCCTTACATAGAAAATATGAAAGAGAACATGTAGCCACATTATTATTAGCCACAGTTATTGTCTATCATTTCTATTTATAGGAAATGCTTCATAATGAACACTTGCTATAACAAAAAGATGAAATACATGACTTGAGCTTTGGTGTATTCAATGACACTATTAAAAGAGGTAAATTGTGTGCTTTTATTTCTCTGTTGTATAATTAGACTTAATTAAACAATCCATTGAAACCTTTAAAGTTAATTTTTTGCCACCAGCTGAAATAGACTGATTTGACTGATAAAATACAGGCCTGTTCCTTACTTTTTTCAAAGACTCATGTTTGAATGGAAGAAATTCAGCATATTAAACTCATATTTCTTTATTATAAAATAATGAAATTAAAGCCAAGAATTATAGAAGAAGAAAGTTTAGAAGCCAAGAAAGTTTTACTTTCATTCTTTTATGCATTTGTTTTAAGATATTAAACTGTCCAGCCTTTATCCGAGTGTGTGTCTGTGTCATGGCTTCCTGGAAATATTCTGCACATTTTATTCTTTTAGTTTCCATTCTAAGAACAGAAGAGGAAAGGTGACAGACATGCTCATGTATTGAACCTGATAAGATGTTTAATTAATTCATCCATTCAGGAAATTGGAACGGATGACGCTATATCGATAAGACACCAAAAGTGCTGAATTTATCAGTCTATCACAGGCAGAAAAGATCAAACCCATGACTCACCCCCCCCCCCCCCCCCCCACCCCCCCAGGACCCCAGCTACTGCTTACAGAGACCTTAGAGTACTATAAACGAAGGAGGACATACACTCGATAAATGCACAGAACAGTGAATAGGATTTAAAATGTTGGCCATTATACATTTTGTTAAACAGGTTTACAATCCCAGTTACGATACAGTGATGAACTGCAAACTAACTTAAATTTTTACAGGATAGCTCAAGTTTAATCTTCAAAACGAACTGTATAAAATATGTGCTTCCATGAGGCGTTTCTTGTCTCAATGTTTTTTTCCGACCTGAAAGCAGGGACACTATTCTTATTTGTGCTAGCTGACACATAATGAAAACTTTTCCTCTTTCAGAATATAATATTCACGAAGGATTTGTAAGAACACATCCCCTCCAAGTTAATCGAGTTAGTCGAGTAAAAGATGCTTAAAACTGACTAATTAAGTGTACACCAACTTCCATAGACATCCAGGAAACATCTCACTCTGGTTGATGAGAAAATAACCCCTGACTGACGTACAATATGCATATATACTGGCAGATGTGCATAGTTTCACACATTCTTTTGTAATTAAGGTTGTTTGTTGCCTATTTTTAGACTTCAACTCAGCCTGCAAGGGAGTTAAGAAATGTAGAGCATGAGAGTTCAAATTTGCATGTAAAGACAAGCCTCAAACCTGATAAACATTTAAAGGCACCACAGGGAGGCCTTGGTCAGCCAGTCCTGCAAGATAGCCAAAGACCCCTATGGGGCCTTGTCATTTCACATGAACTTCTTATGTCCAGTATGCTCAATGAAATCTGACTTCATTAAATTCTCGGTGTCAGAGATGAACAGGCGCACGCATGATTGTCACCCCTTCTTTGATGCCATTATTAAAAACCACCTGAGGCATGCTGATGATTTCTGGGAAGCACGTATATATAGATATTAGCCGTTATGAAGTGCTTTGTGGGTTCCAAAATGTTGGCTATCTGGCCGACTGTATGTTTATCGGCAGATTTGCAGCTTATGGGTGCCAATACATTTAAAATATAGGTTTCTACCCTTCGTTAAGCTGGCTCCTATTGGCTGTGCTGGCTGGGTTTACCCTTCCAGTTTGGCAGGGGCAAGTGAGACACCTTGTCTGTGATGGATGGCCTCTGCAGTAATTAATGGGTAGAACGGTTCCGCGGTGCTGGGCCCTGACCTTCAACTCTTCTCTGCCGTAGCTCACGGTAATGACAAGAAACTGCAGGAGCCAGGGGGGAGTGCAGCCGGTGAGGAATCTCATTCAATGTGAATGCATTTCAGTGGCACTCTAGCTACAGAAACACTGGTTTTTACTGGCTTTGGCTCCTGTGCCAAACCAGAGGCTCCAGTTGTGCTGTGACATGCTTAAGGTTATAGGCTAATGTGCAGCAGACGTGAATTGCCTCTGTAAGCTTACTTGTCTGGAAGAACATTTGTTTGTGATCTGACCTAATCCGTTCCACCCAGCAGGAACCCCGAGGAGCTGGAAATCTTAAAGCAGTAGCTCAATGAAATAACCAGTTCAGGAATAATAGGCTACCAGGCTGTAAAGAGCTCAACGTCATTTGGATTCTCTGACATTTTTTAACGTGTGTCTCCTCAGTCAGACATCCCAGCTCCTAGTCATTAAACCTGTGGTTCATAGTTTATTTTATAGCATCACTGACTTTTACAGGAGATTAAGATACTTGATTGCATGGAAGGACACATCCAATGGAAAGCAGTGTGGCAATATGTTTCCTTATGTTTCTTCACACGTAACAATGGTCTAAAAGTATTAAGGCATGATTTTTTAAGTTAAGACAGCACAAAGAGCAGTTCACTATACCCAAAAGTCAAACCCCACCCCCTCAGTTAATATGACTTTAAGCCGAAGATCTTGAATGAAACTAATCCTTCTGCATACTTATTACCTGCTGTCGTTGAAGACTATTAGATCATAGTGAATGGCCGCATGTTCTGACACTTTACTTTGCTGGGAGTCTTATCTGTCTCCTGGCCTGACAAGTGTCTTTCTTCACCGAGTCCCTGCTCTGTGCACCGCTATTGTGTTATTGATGGCTGGGTACAGGGCGAGGTGTTTGCAAGGAGACAGCCACTTGGATGCATAACCCTATTTAGTAGATTAAAATACATAATTCAGAGAGATGCTGGCGTTTTTCCTGCCCCATCATCGCCCTCATTTGCTTCTGCTAGCACGCGGGCGTCGTGTCTAGCTGCAGCATGGCCTGCTGAAAGGGCTCTCACAGATAAAACACCAGCGGTTACTACAGGAATGTGACTGTGTCCCAGGCCATTTTGGTCAGAGGTGAAAACTGAAATCTGAAAGGAAAGTTTAACGGTAGTGCAGCAAAAACAAAATGATCAATGTGTATCGATGTTTTTCTGCATTAAAATAAGATTTCAGGATTTCACCAGCTCGTTGAAACACAGCCTTGATGCCTTTAGCAATCCTTTGTCCCTCTGAGAATGCCCCAGCCAGTTAATCATCCCTGCATCCCGTACATCCGGTGAAGAGCTCTCCGTGCTATTTTCCTCATTATTTCAATGATTGGTTGAATTCCACCAGCTGTGTTTCATCACATTCTTTGTAAAGCCATTCGTTAATTAGTACTGCATTCAATCCTCTGTGTCCTTCAGTATCTCCAGGAACTGTGGGAAAAATGCATCACCTTGCCTGTAGGATTTTTTTCCGCTTTTCCCACGGCAATAAGGAAAAGAGGACGCTTGCTGTGAGTAAGTGCTGCTCGACAGGGCTCTCTGGAAACAGGTGATCTCCTGATGTATGGGGCCTGGATGTCTCATGGAGTCCCCTGGGGATTGAGATTTTTGAAAATAACTGTGGCTGGTGAGTTACAAGGACACTTATTTGAGGACACTTATTTGACACTTATTTCAGTACTGTTTAGGGCTCAGGACCTTGGGTGGGGAAAAAAACTTGAAGCGGTATCGTAATTAGTGCACAGCTGCCAGAGCGGCAAATTAATAACTTTTCTTCTTCCTAATTTAGACAATTACTGTATTTTAGGTCACCTTCAAGGATGGTTGTGTCATTCACTGCCGTTTTAGCTCTTTTTTCCCTCCAGGGTGTGCTTCTTTCTTCACCCCCACACATCTAATTTTGTTTCAAACATGACAAGATTAAAAAAGAAATAGATAAAAAAGAAGGCTGCATAAACTTTAAAAGGTAACATTTATAAATGGTGTGTGTGTGTGTGTGTGCTAAACTATGAAAGAACCAGCAAGCTACAGTTATTCAGTGTTCAATGCAACAGCAGCAGTCATTAAAACATGATACAGCAAGGAAAATTAAATGTTGCTTCATAGCGCTTCCAGTACACATAACTTACAGACTTTGAGTAACTGAAAATTAATTTTTGACACATTGATGCCACATATCACTATTTGTTGAATGGGAGAAATACATGCTTTACATGTTAATCAGCGCAGGCTGATTAGCATTGCAGGGCCTATTTTTCAAAGCATGGCAGACTGGAGGCAAAACGAACCATGATGGATGGGGTACAGGGCTGTCCGGCCTCATAATTCCTATCAGTGCTGTCTTCCTCTTATTAGCCCTCACTTGTCTAAATGAATAGTGTGGCACAATCAGATGTACTGCAGTATCCATGGGAGATACGATGGAACTGATGTATCCTTACAGCCTGTCCTCATTATTTATTTATTTAAATTTTGGGGTGGGGGGGGGGTGGAGAAATATTGATAAAAAGGCTGTTTCCAGTACAACGAGCCTTGGTGTGCACACGTCCGGCGTGTCAGAGTTTATCCGCAAGCTCATTACTCTTCCGAGCTGGAGCCTCGCCATCCGTCTGCAACAGTTCACTGCAGCCACTTATCCGGACCGAGCCCCCTATACAGATTCCTCCGGCTGCGCTCCCATTATGATTCCAGAAGTAATGCTCCAGCAGGCCCGGCCTTGGCTTCCCAAACAGGGTTAAGGAGTAAGGCGGAATTACTGACCATGAGCCGGATGATCAATCATTAAAGAAGGTCCAGAGCCCATAATCTGGTGTCAAGGCTGGGAGAAAGGGCTGCTTTTGTTGTCGGCTTCGGCCCACTAAATACCACCTGACACTAGCCCACGGTTTCCCGCCAGAAGCAGTTTGGATCGTGATGGGGGAGTGAGGCTCCTTAAATGGGTGAAGCCCGAAATGGGTCAGTCGCTTCAAATGAATCAAGACTTTGCATACTAAGCTTTCCTGCCATTACTCATTTGTATTATTGAGAGATATGATAATATGATAATAATCATTTTTAGCAGCTTCCATTATCATGAATTACCTGTTCACTGGTTTTGACAATAACCATTTCCATTATGTCTAAGCTATAAGTAATAATATAACACTATGCTCATTTTATTTATCACATATGTAGTGAAAACAGATTATTTTTTCTTCATCGCTCCAGTTCTGATACCTACAGTGCATTGCCTGCTTGGCTGCCAGTGTCTGAACCAATTGCACATCACGGAAATAATATGAACCACCCTCTTTTAAAACCATTTTATTTCTCTGAATGTTGGCTTAGCAAGGTTAACTAGGTCTATACTGCTATCATATAGCTGGTACTATATAATCAGGATTTACTATCACACACTGAAATGGTGCTAGCTAGCTGCCATTAATCCTCCACCATAAGCTTGTGAGCACTGTGCAAAGGCATGGCCTTCCTCATCTATTCACAGAAGAATGTAATATTGCATAAAACAGGCAAGTCTTGCTCGGTGAATTACAATGGTACACAATAACAATCGCTATCAGTCACCATCACAAGGATGGTACCCTGTACTGTGCATATGGTATCTTTTATTAAAACTGTAAATTAACCGAACAGAAACTCCCTAAATTAATGTGCATAGCAACCAGAACAAATATTAAAGTATTACATTTTTTAAATGTAATTTAGTTTTGATTCAGTTCATTTGAAGATGGCTTGCAGTTGAGGTGCTCATCCAACACATATGAAAGATAATACAAGTCTTTAGTAATTGCATAGAGAATTTTATGAACACAATTTTGTAAAACATAACTGGCAAACAAACTGGAGCTGTCACATACAAATGTCAAGCATAGCATGAATGATCACAATGATCTAGTCTAGTTCTGCTACTAGTGGTATCCATAATAATAATAATAATAATCATCATCATCATCATCATCATCATTCAAGGATATGAATATACATTTAGCTCAAATAAAAATAAATAACTAAATAAATAAATAACACAAAGCTACATTCATGTTCATTGCAGGGAGCCTGTTTTCTTGATCTGACCCTAATCCTCTGACCATAAAATCAAGTGAATGTGGTTGTTTTCCAATCTCCCATCAATAATTCTGCAAGTCAATGCAAAGTGGATGAATCATATGCAAATATCACTTTGACTTTTAATGTCTTTGTGCAAGTATAACCTCTCAAATTAGGTCTTCCCGCTGAAATGTCAAACACATAGAAGGAGCAGGTTTTGAGGCTTTTAACACTGGTTTTGAAAGGGTTCAGAGAAATTTAAACGTCTCATTTTCACACGACCCCAACTTCAGAGCTCTTAACCAAACACAATAACCCATAAGTATAATAACCGTTTGTACCCTGACAGTTTTCTAATGTATTAGCTGTGAGGAAAATATTAAAAAGCAAAAATTACAAAGTCACATCAAGGCAGAGGTGGGTAACCCGGCTTCAAAGAGTAAAAAGACTGACCATGCATTTGCTCCAGCACCATGCACTAAACCAGCTGATCACAATAATTAGTTATCCCATCATGCTGAAGAGTTATGCTAATTAGAATCAGCTGGTTTAGTGCATGGTGGTGGAGCAAATACATGGTCAGTCTTTTTACTCTTTGAAGCCGGGTTACCCACCTCTGCATCAAGGTAATGATCCCTATTACACATCGCTTTGTCAGCACCTACCAATATTGATACAACTGGTTCATCTTACTACTAATGTGACTGAGTCTCAGCATTTGTGGAGAGATCAGTAAAATCAAGCAGGCAGTTTTATTTGTTATAGCCCTCAAATGAGCTGTCAATGAGTGTTTCACATATTATATAAACACTTCCGTATTCCTTATAACCTGAAGAAATCAGACTAAGAATGGAACCCTGAACAGTTACATGGGAGTAAGATACTTTTATTACATGAGTGATTAGTCTTTGATATGAAAAACCACACACACACACACAAACCATAATATGCGTTTTTCTTGAGTTTCTTGAATATGAGGTTTTTTTTTTCTTCCATTCATTAGAGAGAATTCCCAAAGCATATCAAGAAAATAATTTCCCTAATGACTAAAAGTAGTTAAAGGTGGTTCATTATTAATAGAAATACACAGAAATAAAATATATGGGGGGCAGGTCGGCTGGAATTGGTGTGTCCAGCCCATCAGGGGAACAGCTCAGCTCAGCTGTGTTATGGTGCCACATGTCTCCCCAGTGAACCGTTACAGTTCTGATAGAAGGTACACGGACACGGTTCCACTATCAGCAAGGAATGACCCATTCCTCCTTTTACTAAGCAAATTATTATCATGCAAATGTTTTTTTTGTTGTTGTTGTTAGCTATTTTAATTTGCATTAATATTTGCTTTGAAAGTGGCTAGAAAAAAAGTAAACCCCATATTTCATATATGTGCAGCTGCCATCATTAAAAGGGATTTTACAGCCCCAGATTTCAGCCACTTCCTGTGCTAATGAGAGAACTACTAAGACAGGAACATGTGGAGGAACCGGTTTAGAAAGAATGGGACTGAAGCAAGAGCCTGCAGACCACATTATTAATTGACCACTCAAAACCAGTTCCAAGCACAATCCAATATTAAGAGCCTGAATTATACAATATGATATATTCACACAGTCTGTTTCTCAGACTCACTTATACTCTCCGCAGCACTAATTCTCAAGGTACATGGTTATTTTTTGGTTTGTTTAGTGTACCATTGAGAAAAGGACATCTCAGATCAGTGCTAATTCTCTTGTAACACTCTATGGCAGGTAGAATGAACTACAGAATGCACAATAGTAACTGGCTTGTGCATATCAGAGAACTGTAGATCAGGGCTGGGGTCTGTTTCAACCAATCAGAATTCCCACAATGTTTTATAAAGAGTGTTCAATGAATTAGTTGAATTTCAATTCATTTCCTGAAAGGGCTGAATTTACATTGAATTGAGGGACAAGAAACTGGTTTGCTAAGTCAAATTGTCGTTAACTTTTGTGAGAGAGTGTGCATGTTGTGTATGTGTGTGTGTGTGTGGGGGTGGGTGGGGTATAGAATGGTGCTCATCCAGATATAACCCTGGAAGTTTCTCCATCCATAGTTATCCATATTGTTACATTTCAGAAAGGCTCGTAAAATATTCTTCTTTCCTGCAGTTTAAAGAAAAAATAATTAAATAAAAAAAATTATGTGATCACATTTGTAAACAGACTGGGCTTGACAGGATGAGTAAGTCGTATCATCCAGCCACAAAGCAGAGAGAACAAAATAGGACCAATTTTCCTTTGTTAATAATTTGACTTTGGCTTCTGGAACACTACATGATATTCTGCTATACTTAGGGTGGTATGCATTTCCGTGCCTGCCTTTCAATGGCTTGTACTTCAATGGGATGCAAAGCTCTTTTGTGTAGCATTCCTTTTGTCAAAAAGATATTGTGCAGTCAGATCTCAAATGTCACGCAAAGGCTGCTTTAACAAGCCATTTCTGAGGCCAGAAAAGCCAGAAAAGTAGTTTTATAGTTTAGTTTTCACAACTAGCTAAACAGGCTTCTCCCACAAAATTTGCATATTTATATCACGTTATCTTAAGAAACTGCTTGAGCAAGATGAGAGATGACATTGAAGCATGCACCACTCCATCCGTCTGCTATTCACTCTGGAAGCATTATCTGAACGCAGATTATATCAACCCAATGCGACTCTTGTTACAAGTTTCTCAAGGTATCCATTTGCACATGGAGCACCTTGACCAATTTTGGTATACTGTCACGTCCATAATACTACTATTGAGAATCATTAATAAAAACAACAGAGAACTTTTCACTGTCTTCATTAAAATGCAATTCCAGAATGTTTACATGACTAATAAAACTGCTGTTTCAAACTATGTGCCAGTTGGCTGTCAATGACAGGGGAAAATTATCAACTACTCAATGGAAATTTGTCTGTAAACAAACTCCCATTTCGTTAATTGGTTTCCCAGAGAAATCTTGCTGCTGATGAATATTCCTTCCAAAATAATAGTGCCTTCCAGATCCTTCCATTATCTGCACCCAATCATGAAATGATGAAAAATGAATAACCATTTGTTTAGAGTGGGCCTAGCAGTGACTAGGGTAACAATGATTTATGTAATGTATGACACTACGAAATGGAAATTGAACCCTAACACATAAAACGGGTCTATTATCCTTTGCAGATAAATGTTTCTAAACATGAACGAGAGGAAGTGTCACCCAGCAGTTAACTAGGATTTTATTCATTTTAAACCCGTTTAAGGCCTGTATGCATTGAGCATCAGAGTAGAAAAGGTGTCCTATACGTGCTTGGAAATTCTAGGAGTTATGCTAATTTTGTCGAACTCTTTTAGACCTTCTTTACACCTAAACGCTGCACGTTTGAGAGGTTTACCACCAATAAACAGATGGGAGAAAATATCGTATAGTATTTTTTTTAGATAATGGCACAATTCTCTAGATGAAAAGATAATTATTTCAACTTTTTTCCTGTGAGCTTTGTTAACTTTTGACCCGGAAGCTAATAACTGTCTTACCAACAAGCGACGGCTAAGATCTTTGAAAACCATGAAAGAAAGGGAAGAAGGATATTTTCGTCATTAAATTCCGACTCAGTCGGCGTCTTTTCCTTTAATTATATTCGCTGATGGAGTCTTCTCGTTTCTCCTTCAGCTTCAGTGGCGCGAAGGAACAGCGTGCAGTCATTTCTCTGAACTGATGGGATGCTCGTTTAAAAGAGGAAAGTGTGCCAACGCATGTAACGTGGTTAAAGTTTACTCCACAAGCTATAGGCTATAATTACCCACTATGCACAGAGCTCTGTGAAGGTGCGATTAAATTAGCATTTAAAATGACAGTTGACCAAGATAGGTATGTTTATTGACTGTATACATTTCAAATTCTTTATCATTTTGTCCTTTGGATCAACGGTGTGTGCATAATGTCCTATATATGATGCAGAAGTGTCAGATAGAAAAGTGTCAGGAAAACAGTTAAGGAGAAATATTGCAATCTAAAGAGGCCCAACATCACAAAGAGCCTCTTCCAAAGGGGGCTATAGACTCGCCTCTTCAGGTGATTGCACCAGGGCTCACCTGACCCCCCTTGGACATCCTTTCTTTTTCTCTAGATTTCCTTTTGGAAAATATAATAGGAATAGCTGTGTAAAACTAAGCTACCTGTTTAGTCATACCTTCTTTTATTCCAAATTGTTGGTTGCTATATTTACATTACATTTAGTGACTGTCATTGGGTCTTTTTAGTGATACTGCATATTTGTATTCCTGGGAGTAACACTGATGTTCTCCACTACTGTGTGTCACTCTGGATAAGAGTATCTTATCAGTGAATTTAATATAATGGAATCTGACAAACGGATGATGAGAAGAATATTCTGAAGTATTTCTTAAAGAATTAAAAATGGCAGAAAATCCGATATGGCAACACTATGTCTGAGTAGTTTAAATGTTCACATGTGATGCATGATATGTGACAACTCCACACAATGTTTTTTATTTCATTCTAAAACTTAATTTATACTGCATTTAGGTTTTACTTTACTAATGCAAGCGCTGCACTGAATGAGATGCATTAGTAACTCTTTGGTCATAAACCTGTCGATAGGAAATGTGTGTGTGTGTGTGTGTGTGTGTGTGTATGCGTGCGAAAGAGAGCCGGTAGGTGTGTTTATGTCTGTGTTTGTGTGCATATGTATGTGCACGTATACGTGTGCGCAGCATACATATGGCATTCAGTGTTTTCGTGAAAACTTCTTCTGATTATCTGGAATTACTCTCATGCATTTATCAAATGCCATAATTATCTAGGTTGCTGGCATTAGAGCATGTCTATTTTGTTGATGTACTGTGAATATGTGATGGTACACATAGCAGGATATAGACAGAAACATCAATGTTCTTACAGCCAATCTCAGAACAAAAACAGAACATCCACAATTGTGCCTCACTCCCCCACCACCTCATTTAGTGAACACATTCAAAAACGCTGTTTGTTAAACGGTTGTCTATTTCCTGAAACCTTGAGTCAGACATAATTGACTTGGTGTTGCAAGGAAGAGATTGACTATGCTGAGCTACAGGAATCTACTTGATTTAAAAAGGCTCTTCCAGAAATCCAAGCCCTTCTGATCCTATAATTCTATTCAAACAAAATGAAAATGCACATTTCACCCCCCTCCACCCCACACACACACACACACACACGCACACACACTCTACTTCATATGCTCAGATGTTGACTCTTCACAAAGCAACAAACAACAGCATTGCTGGAGAAACATGGCTTATTCCCCAGACTCTTGTCTGTATTTTCAATGGCAGAATGCGCTTTACTACAAAAACACTGCAGCATCAGAAACAGAAGTGCTTTTGTGATGAATTGTAAATATGTGACTAAGAGGCAAGCTTATATTCAGCGTCCATCATGTGGATTGATGAAGAATCAAGCTGAGAGCTTTCTTCACTCTTTTGTGCATGGGTTAAGATCAGAGCATTGGTCCCACTGTTATTATGTTCTCATGGTTATGTGTAGAGAAATCAAGGGTTCCATGGGCCTGTGCATCTCCTTAATGATGATGAAGGAACACTTGATGGAAGAATATTCAGGCCTCAGCTAGTTGCCAGGCAAAAAATTAAAGTACAGGGACACACCCAACAAAAAACAATTCTGTGTCACATTGAACTAACCTGACAGTGAGCATTGCCTGCACGTTGATAACTCTTCTCTCCCTTTGAACTAATCTGACAGTGACAGTGACCTGCGTATTGCTAACACTCTTCTCCCTCAAAGAGGGAATCTTTGAAAATTACACATGAAAATTTGCGAGGCGGCTGCCATTTGCCACTTACGGGCTTTAATTAGATTCTGTTTCATTTGATGTGTGGGGCCACCGTGGTGACGTTAGAGAGGCATATTTTTAGAAATGTCTCATTGTACATTTTTATGATGTAACTGCGTGAAACATGAGTACTTGAGGTGGTGATGTATCGACTAATTTTTAAAGTATCACTGCATGCAGGCACTGCTCTTCTCCCTATTTTAAATCCTTATTTGTGTTTTTATTTTTATTTTAAAGCTGTTGACATTCCGTTTAGATGTCTACTTTAGTGTTTGTAAAAATGAATATTTTTTTTAAATGGAAATAAAAACCTGAGGGTAAGCCTTCAATAAAGGTTGCTAAATATATCATCTGCATTAGAACTGTGAAGAAGTCTATTCTATTATAACGTGTCTGTAATACAAGTGTGAAGAACATTAGCAACATTAGCTTTAGTCAGCTGTTTCAGCTATCCATACAAAGCCAACTTACGGAGTGACAGCCTTGGTTTCTATGTTCCTCTATATTTGCTTTAAAAATAACCATCAGAATAACTGATGTTGGTGGTTTGGCAAGACCTTCTGCTAAAAGGCAATATAAGACTCACTCGATATGGCTCACTCATCTGCTCTCTCCTGCTGTTCTGTTATTAACATGGTGTGCAAAAAGTTAACCTTGTTTTAATTAGTTGTTTTTTTTACTCTAATTCTAAGTTTAAATTTAACTGATGTAAAGCAATAGCGGACAGGACAGAGCCAAATGAAGGACATATTGATTATAGATGCATATTTTCAGAGTAGCAAACAGCATCTGAAAACATCTGATGATAATCTAACAGTGTATGGTGTGCTCGGCTCTTCCCTTCTCATGCCTAAGTAGAGATGTATGAATTAAATTTCTACACAATTCATTATGGAATTCATATGAATGTGGTCACCTGTAGAACTTTTGAAGTTCATGTATTGCATGGCTGAAATTTACCCATACGACAATACTGTTTTGGTGTGAAAACTCAATTGGTGAGACTAACCTCAATTGGTAATGGGCTGGGGCAGTGAGTTGTGGTGCATTGGTTGAGCACAGTCCTTATAAAACTTATAAATGTTTCCAAACAATACTCCCAGGTGTGGCACTGCATCCTTGATCAAGGTACGCTATTTGAACAACGGTAAATATGCAGCTGTACAAACAGGACATGGGTAAATAAAAAAGTAAACTGCATATGTCACTCAGGATGAAGGTGTCATATAAGCAAATAAATTACATAATAAAAAGCAATGGTATAATGTGACAGTGATTTCAGAAACAAATATTGATTTGTTGTGACACTGGGGTTATTGAGGCCTTTAAATGTAACATCATGCTATATTAGTTTCCTAGGCTAATGGCTTTCCAAATTGAATATAGGTCACAAGGGAACCATATGCAACTGAGGACTGAAATGCTGGAATACATTTTGCACACCATGTTAATAATAGAACGGCAGGAGAGAGCAGACATGAGTGAGCCATATCATACTGATAGCTTTATTGCTGTCCATTGGAATAGATACCATCATTTCTGAAGCTGGGTTCTAGCTCTAAAAGCAGAAAAAAAGTGAAAAATTTAATTTTGAAAGCAATTTATCACCCTTTATTGCTCGGCTGACACTTTGAACCATGGCAATGCACAGCTGTAGAATTCATTAAGCTAATCTTTCTTCGGCTAAAGCAACTTACTACGTCCAGAACCAATTTATGCAATCTCTTTCTGTAGCACCTGAAAATATTGTACACTTTTCTTGAGTGCAACACTGGTCTCTGGTCAGTGGTTGAAGGCCCTGACCACCACTTGATAGTGTGCAGAAGATGTTTTGAATTAGGCATGTTCTCATCGTGCTCTCAGAAATGAAGTACTAGTCTGGAGTCAGACATACTGTAGGGGGTTGGACGTGCTCTTTAAGCCGATGCTTTTCATCCCTGGGGCTCCAGGGGGAATGAGTCTGTCTTTACTGGATTTTGCTCAAAATTAGGTTTCATTTAGCTATTAATTTAATATGTATTTGGATTTGATGTCTGAATAGTTATCTGTTAACTTCAAGGCCTCTGTACAACAGTGTTTGTGCAATGAATAAGCTGTCTCATGTGAACAAGAAGTTTGTCCACGAGAAGTAGCAAGGAATCTTCCGATTCTCTGCGGACACTTTCAATTAGAACCCACTGCATTACGTTGTTTTGGCATACAGTGATGATTAATTTCAGTATGATGGCCCTATGTGACATATTTCAGTGCCACAACGGTTTTACTGTAACATAATTTATTTGTATGTTGGGCTTTTCAGATTGACCCATTGGCTGTCCATCTGATTTGACTTTCCTTGTCTTCCAGGATGATTTACGAAGGAACGCGATTAATCATGCAGCTGCGTCAGCCACTCGAAGTGCTCCCGACACAAGGGTGCTGTAGACAAAGTAGCCAATGGTCACATCTTAAAAAACGATGCCACTGTGTGATCACTACAGAATTCTTTTTGCCCTTCAAATAGGCTTGGCATACAATCTAATAGGGACATAATGTGAAGGTAATATTGTACACCTTGACACCAATGTGACACTCAAACTCAAACTACTGCAGTTGCTACAGTGTTTGATAACTTTTTGCATTACGTAAATTAAATCGTGATTGTAAATAAATGTGTTTTGCATTTATTCAGGGTCCTTTTGTCTAATATTACATTTTGTCTAAAGATTTGAAACCATTCAGTCTGACAAATATGCAATAATAGAGGAAATTGGGATGGGGCAAACACTTTTTCACAGCACTTTAAATATAGGCAAGTTTGGATTGTACTCTTTATGGATTCACTTAAACTATATCATTCAGGTATAGTTTGGTATTTCTGGTTTGATTTAGAAAAAAATAATATCGGCTGGCTTGTTAGTTACTTTGCATAAAAGTATTGGCTAAAAATCAATTCAATTTATCAATGCCTCATTCATCCTCCTGCTATCTGACCTTTAATATTTACGTTCCAGTTGCTTTGGCATGGAGACACCGCCAAGTGAAAGCAGAAGTAGTGTTAGCATGAATTTGGGACTGGAACAGATGTTCTGGCTTCTGCTGCTCTATTTACAGTGATGGAAAGGTCAGAAAAGGTAGGTGTGCCATAAGTCCAAACCACGGAAACCATCCAACGGATAATGTCAGAAATAAAGAAAAGAAAAAGAAGTCCATCCGTAACAGTACATGTTCTCTCTCCATGGTACAAGCAGTTTGCAGGTTATTCAAAAAGGACAGGGGGTACTTTCATTTACTACAAGCACTCTGCAGGTTGAGTTGTAATGGAATATCAGCAGGTACCTAATACTTTTAATTTCACAGAGAGCTGACCAGCAAAGATGTCTTCTTTTGGCATAGAAAAAAAGATGACCCCAAGTGGAAAAAAATGAAGTCGCAGTTGAAGGTGTGGGGAGTGTGGGATATAAGGTAAAAGATTTGCCAATTTGTGTTTACCCAAAAAAGACCTGATAGTCATACTTTTTGTGATGTCTCAATAACTGCAATGTGTGAAATAAATGGCTTCCCATGAGCTGTAAGCAAAAGCACTGTTTCCTTTCCCCCTTTGACAGATGTAGAAAAATGAGAGTGGGATTTTTATACTTTTTTGTACAAAGATTTTGGGATTTCTGCTGCCTTTTTTCTGTGGGAGGGGTGTTCATTTCCTTTGTACATGAACACATCCCTCTTCCCGTCAGAAGAAAAGATCATTTCAGCACTATTGGAATTCAAAGCAGCATAGCCACAATACGGTTCCTGACACTGTGTTAGTGTAGTATTGGCAATATTTATAAAAATATACGGCCCTGCTATATCAATCTATTTTTATCTGTGGGTGGTCAGAATAGTACAACTGCAGCATCTACAGAGTGTACTTTTCAGGGGAAGGCCTCTTATGCTGATCTGTAAGATTGAGTGGGTGTTCACATTTGAAAAGCTGTAATTAATGGAATGTCTTATTTTACACACAAACTAAAGCCTTGCTTATGCCCCTGAGCCAAGAAGGGACAGCAGGGCTCTAGGTAGACTTATCAGACTTGCTGAGTACATAATTAATTTTCCTTAGCAAAAGCCCTTTCCTAATGTGACATGCACAACTTATATTTACATGTAATCCATTTAAACAGCTGAATATTTACTGAAGCAAGACTAGGTCCTTGCTCAAGGGAACAATGGCAAAGGGCTCAAACTCAGGAGCATGTGTAGTGTTGATTGCAAGCTACTTTCATTTTTATAATATGTGTTAAAAACACAAGAGAAAACAGTCTCTGAAGCCCACATTTCCAGCTCATCTTCAAGTGAGGAATGTTTAACAGTTTGTGGGAGGACATAGTTTGCGGTGAAAATGACCCAGTTTTATTTTTAAAAACACTAGGCTACCGGAATATGCTCAATGCCCCCAAAAATGCTGAAAAGACTGAAGAAGCAGACTTCAGCTAGAGGACGAAAGAAAGGAGGATGGGTGGGAGTGAGGCAGAGAGAGGAGAGGAAGGAGGGTGATTGGACAATCACGGATAGAGCAAGCACTAGAGAGAGAGAGAGAGAGAGACAGAGAGAGAGAGATAGAGAGAGAGAGAATAGGGGAGATTCAGTTGCTCCAACCGCAGATAGAGACAACAATCCTATTCAGCAGCATCCTGATGTAATAAAGCCCAGCCTCCCTCACGCCACTGGAGAAACGCCGGCTCTCTCCCTCACTTCAGAGATCCCTCTTCCCCCCTGCAGCCTCTCGGATGCCGTGTGCAGCGCACTCCTCCTCCTCCTGCCTGGGCTACAGCGGCTGTGTCTCAGGTACGTCTCCGCAGTTTCTCCTGCAAACGAAGACAGCCGGAGAGAAGGCGCTGCTCGTGTTCCTGCTCAGGGGACAGGGTCTGTGCTACAGCTGTTTCAGCCGGCTGAGCGTAATAACCTGAATGCGTCCAGTGAGTTTTTCTTGTTTATTTACTATTTTGCTTTGCATATATTAGCCCATATTTTCTGTGTTTACCCTTTTGTGGTATCCCTGTAATCACACAGTTATTTAACTCAGTAGAGCGTAGGGTTTCTGTGTCGGTTGATGCAAAACTGTACTGCAAAATCGGTGAGCATTGTCAGTGCTGGAAGCTACCATTGCCTTGGGTTCTAAAGTCAAAATAGATTAATTTGTGAGGAGAACAACTTTATGAATGGTCATGGTTAATATATACTTATGCAATAACATTATGGTAGTTACTGGTTATGACCAAAAACAATGATTTTAGTGAAATTCTGAAATATGTAATGTTGAATGCTTTTTAATATTCTGAATTATTCATACATGACCAGAGGATTCATATATTCATATATATATATATATATATATATATATATATATATATATATATATATATATATAGGATTAATCACCTTTTTAAGGGGATGGGCAAGTTTAAAAAAGCTCAGAGATTCCAAAAAAGGATAATTATTGTAAGTTGTGTCATTAGAATCAAATTTTGTTCCATTTAGAAAAAACCAAGAATCTTTATTCCAAAACTTTATAATAGCTTTGCTTTTAATGGGAGCTTCTCAATTTGGCAATGTCATAAGTGCACTGAGAAAAGTGCCAGAGGCGTTAACTGGTAAATAGATTTTCAAAATGTAGTTTTGAAACTTGAATATTGGGCATCCCAATAACAATAAATACATAAATAACAAAATGAATATATTGCTGCAAGTCTCATTGTAAAGTTACTGGGCTTCCACACTGTAATTTAGTGGAATGACTTTTGTTGTCATGTTATTACTCTTTGTGATTGAGCTTGTACTGGCCAATGGGATGCTTCCTTACATTCACTTGAAAAGCCAGTACAGCAAGTCTGCCTCTGCTGCTTCTGTTATTATTTGCCTTGCTTAAGATTGACAGAGAAAGAAATATTGCTATTTTTATGTGCATCAAAATGACTTATGAATTATAAATGAGCCAACACATGAATAATATAAAATTATAGATATTGCATATTATGAGTGTTTTCATTTATGTATTCAGCAAAGACAGTTAATGTAATTATAACTCCATAATAAAAATTGCATCTATGGGGAAAAGTATGAATTATTAATGAGACACAATGAGGAAAATGGACAATCAGTAATTTCAAGAGCATGAATGTTTATTTTTTTAATAGGCACTGACTTAAAATGTTATAATACATTTGTACCACGATAAACTTAATTGTATTGAAATTAGCTGGCACTTCCTTGCTGTCTGACTGGCTTTACTTTGGATGTTTTAAATTGGTCTAGTATGATTTGTGCATAGGTAGAAGTCACTTGATGCACATAAAAAAAATCCCTTATCTGTGGAAACTTGCAGTAAATCACTCATCTTAACCTGTTCACTGATCCTTCCGAATTGTCTTCACTCTGTGGCTTTCATTTTCCCCCCTCAAACAAACAAATGTTTCACGTGCCACCAATGCAATCCCATTGTCCTTTGCGCTTTCAGCTCAAGGGTATGAACACTTACAGCCCAGTGTCATATTACAAAAGTCAGCTCAGCTCCTTCAGTAGACCACTTCTGCTGAGCACTCAAGGGTTTAATAAGGTTCCATTTGGCATATACCAGACAGCACAACTTAAGCTGGCTACTGCTCTCTAATGCAAATGCGAAAGGAACTACAAAAGGGCTGTAAGACAACATGAAGACAAGGTAACTGGCAGCAGCGTACTGATTGAGTATCAGATTGGGAGGGGTGGAGAGAGACCAGATGGTCTTATAGGAAGCACCAGATGTCCAAGCATCCATGTATGACGCTTTCTGTTTTGCTCATGAGGGTATACATAAAAATATCCAATTTGTTGTAGTTGACAAGCTAACAAAAACCGGAATCTTAACTCCTGGAAAAAGTAATCATTTCCAGTGCTCCTGGTAGTATTGTCACAGAACTTTGCTTTGTTACATTGCAGATAAGCCCCTTTGTCCCTGTCTAATAAAGAAAAAGCAAAGTTCTGGCACTTTGGCCTTCCTGGTTCCAAATAAAAATTTAGCAGTAAACTTTGAGTAATATGAGTTCATATGGTGTTTGGTGATGAACAGCACCTATATTGACATAAAGGGGAAATGGTTTTGCTGTTGGTTTGAAAAGTACCACGAAGGACACATACCATGTTGGTTTGAAAAGTACCATGAAGGACAAACACCAGTTCTCATGGTTTGGTTTCATTTATTACAACACAATTACATTACACAGGTAGATACATTACAGCGTGCTTCTGTGTGGTGAAGAAATCCAATAAAATATACAATAAATCCAGATAAAGCTGGGATACATTTGAACAGTTTCCATATCAGAGTGAAATACAGTGACACGGGAGAGATGAGATGCATACAAGAAGCTTGGAAGAGCCCATATTGCACATCATCTGCAGTGAGTGTGCATGTGCATGCTCATCTATGCACCTGAGACACCACAGCTTAATGCTTGTTTGATTGGTTGTAATATCGTTTGCTCACTGTCTTCCTGTTTTTAATATTGTCATGTGTATTTGTATTCACAAATGCTGCTCCCCTGGCTAGATACTGTTTGAAAAACAGACAAAAAATTTTTTTTATTAAAAAAAGATGTTTATTAGTTTGTATTTGTGGGTGTGGTGTGCGTTATGTGTGAATATGAGTCTGATAGTGTGTGTGTGTGGGTGTGTGTGTGTATGTGTGTGCATGAGCATTTGTATGCGTTTGGGTCCGCTTGTACGTGCGTGTACTCCAGGCACTGGCACGTTGTATTCCAGCTGTCTGCTCCAAGACGAGTTCTTTATTAAACACAAGGGCATGAATATCATTAGTGGCTTTCATTAAATCAACCGGCCTTGCACCAGGAACAGTGCAGCAAACAGGATGAGATCAATGCAGTTCTTGACTCGTCCATCTCTTCCACCTCGTCTCAACGACGAGGGCTAATTTAACACCTTGGGGATGAATGAAATCCAGCGTGGATTTAATGACCTGCTCTATTTTTCTGACCCACATCCTAGGTCTTTCCACCTGCTCCCAGCACCAGCGGCTCATGGGACCTCCTGCTAATTCAGATGGAGCCTCGCACCGAGATCCCAGTGGGAACGTGAAGGGGGAAGTTCATCTCTAAGGCACGCGAGACACTTCCGCAGCAGCGGAGAAATAAGCAGGGGGAAGGAAGAAAGGCTGACAACCAGGAGGAGAAAAAGTGGACCATTGTTCTAATAAAGCTCCTGTGACTCTTATTACTCAGGATTTAATAACAGCAGGACTGGCCCTCTGCCAAGACCCAAATCTCATTTGAAGTTCATTTTGAAAGCGGCCAGTGTGGTTCTGCCTGTAAGAATCGCACAAGACTGATGCAAGGGCTTAAGGTGCATGCAGGGAGAGCTTCGGTAAAGGGGGAAAACCTCTGATTTGCCAATCAAGCGGCCTGGGCCCGGGGTGACCTTGCAGGGGTTCGTCTACCGCCATTTTTAGTCAAGTGGAAGGAAGGACAAAACCGTGACGTGTATTTTGTCCTTTGACGTATCGGCGTCATTGTGTGGCTTACCTCTGCTACACTGCCTGATCCCTGAAAAAAAAAATATATCAATGAGGCTCAAAATACAAGGTGGCTCTTTGCCCGTATCCCTGGCAACCAATGGCACCCGGACGGGTGTCTCCTTGACCGACCTCACCGAGGCGGTTGTTCCCAGACACCACGAGGACTCGTCCTCATCCATCATCGCTTTGATGGTTGTGCTGGCTCTAGGCTGCGCCGTGATCCTTGCGTCGCTGGTGACTTTCCACTGCCACAAATGGCAGCTTCACAGCAGGAAGCTCAGGAGAGCGCAGGCAGAGTATGAGAGTGATCGCAGCGGAGGCGCTGAGAGACCAGGCGGGGGATCCTCGCTGAGAGCTTGAGCGTCTTTCCTCTGGGGCGGGTAGGAATGTACATAAGGAATGCACTTCCTGTTAACAGTCAGCTGTCTCAAAGAATGCAGGGACACAACAAAATGGATGACGATTCATCCTGGATGTTGACACTAGTCAAGGTCTAAGAGAATACCTATTTTTCTGAAGCACTCATACATAAAAAGAGAAAACATACATTAATCAACATAGCTGAGCTAATTGAAGAAGGTTTTATTTAGCGTAGACAATAGTGAGGTTGTTTTTTGCATTGGGGTGAGTTCAAAAATTTAAATATGTTTTATATAACTGAAATATTGAAATCCCTGGTGAAGGCCACATTCTAAAACACTGATTAAGTTCAAAAATGTCTCTTTCTTTTTAAGAATATATCTATATTGAACGTTTTCCATTACAATCAGACACATGCAGAATACAGTGTAGGGTTTAATACAATGATATTGTCCCATCACACCCATCCCATACCTAGTCACCTCAATCAGGAAAAAGGAAGAGAAAAAACTATCATAGGGTTCATCAGTTTAAGCAGCACACAAATTGAAAAAAATATTGCTATTTATATATTATATCAATATTAACATAATAATATGGCTTTGTGTCCCTAGGCAGTGTATGAAACTCCAGGTTCTGTGTAAATAACAGCTCATAAATAATATCACTATCAGTAGTTTTCTGCAGGATTTGTAACCTGCTCTTCTTCACTGAGAAAAACTGCAACTTATGTATTTTTCTTCATTTTCTTGTCCATTAACAAGCATTACTGATGGAAGTAACTGATAAAATTTTCAGACTGGTTCCTGCTATGTACTCAGGAGAAGAATATCCTCGTCTAAATCCTTCTTTATGATCAGCAAGTCCAAAAAGTCATCAGAAATCAGCTGTGAGATATTTGCTTTTCTAAAGCACTGCTACAGTGGACTCGCTGAACTGTGGATACTGCTTATACTGTGTAAGTATAAGAGGAAACCTGGCATTTCACCTTTCTTTGCACTTCACAACACATCTCACACATTACTATTATGCTAAGTATTTTTGATGGACTTTTCCTACTTTCTCCTCCTATGTCTCTGATTTGGAATTGGCAAATGTATTATAGAAATATGTGCACTCCTCCAATACACTCGTGTCCAAGACAGCGGCAGTGTCCCTCACTGTCAGCCACACAGCATGCTACTGGATAGCTAGGGCCCATTTGAGGAGAAGCACGTGACTCGCTGACTGACAGTTGGTTTCCAGTCACTGGTCTCCTGGTCAGAGCTGCTTAATGAAATAGCCCAGTTTTAACCGGGCAGTGGCAAGGCTGCGAGATTCCACGCTTGTTCACGCCTTCACCATTCGCTGTACCAGTTGGCATAGCTGCTCTGATATATTTAATATTTTATAAGTTATTAAACATATCACAAAGTAGACTTGGACCGGCAGCCCACTGTAATACACAAAACTGTCCACAATTCCCACTTCAGAAGTGCACACACATGCAGAAAAAGTCACATTTCTTTTAATTGAGAACACCTTCATATAGCACACATAGCACCTTCCTGAGTATGAAGTGGCTCATTTATGAAGCATTAAATAAGCGGAAATAACATGGCTGATGTATGTGTACAGTAACATAGTGTGTCATGTACAGAACCAAACAGGAAAATGTGAGTCTCTGGGGTGCTGTGAAACACACTTGCTTATATACAGTTTGTAAGACTAGGCTCAGGAAGGTGTTACGTACACATTATGAAGCTCTTATCGAGGTAGTGGCCAAATCGATAGCTTCTATAGCTTCTGCATACTGTGTGTGGATTTTGTATCGGAAACAATCAGCACAAAAGGAGAAATAAAAATCTTACCATGACATACATGTCCAAAATAGTGCTGAATTTGCAGGGATGTTTTGTGAACAATGCATAATATACTTATATAGAAGGAGTGGACAGTATTCGTAATCCTTCCCTTGTACTGATTTTTGTTAACTTTGACACTAATGTGAACATGTATATACTACTTGCTTGCCATTTTTCGGTCATAAAAGATGCACTTTTCCTCAGTTTTCTCTTAATTCCGTAAAAATACTACCTTATGTGCTGAAAATGGACAATAGAATTTCTTCCCGTTTACTGATGACAACTCATACTTATGACCAGGACAAATATAATTATGTTTTTATATTTATGCTTCTAAAAATGTACTGCCTTCCTGTTCTGAGTAGAAAGGTAAAAACAGGCCCTGTTTCTCGTTAGTTTCTCTACAAATAAACGGTGAGGTAGTGCTGCATCCTTCCCCACATGTTTATTAATGGTATTTTATGGAACTTTATGGGGTGATAAACTTAAAGATGCCACACCCCTCCTTTCCAACTGCTTTTATTAAAGGAACAGCAAAGAGGCTTTCCATGTTTCATTTATAAATGGTGAGTAGATACGGATGCAATTATCAATTAACAGAATGTTAATGGTTTATTCATTACGGAAATGTAACATTTATTACTGGTGTTTGCAGTTTAATGGTATTCAAGAAATTTATTTTTGGCTTTATTGATGCTTGTTTCCATTATTAGCCAACAGCACTGGCAGTTTACCGAAGGGTGTGTAGTTATGTCCTTCAAGAGTCTGTGTGCCTCTTTTAAACTGGCAAAAACAGAACTATTAAAGCGCTACAGTTTTAAATGTGTTAAGACAATAAAAGCACCAAATCTCACAGTTCTCCAGTCAGTTTTTTATTCTGTAGTTATCAAAAAAATGGTTATGTACAATATATGTTCAAATTTACAAACCTTTCTTAACAGTCGCTAAGCCATCCTGTACTCAAACAGGATCAATCTGAAACAGCAGTCTTGCAATGTTTGCCTTTACTTTTCATAGCTCCATTACACTCCACAGGTGAAGTCATGCTGTATGTGCTAGCACTGTACAGATTCCCATTATCTGCCTGATGCACGCAACACACATCCAGTCTTAAATACAGTGCACTGTGTCCACAATGAAACCAAAAGCATTTAGTACCTACTTCTATCCACTAGCTAATATTAAGGAAAAAGAGCACTGTGGTGAGATTTTCTTTTTCTTTTTTTTTTAAAGCTGTTTGCCTTGGCTTTAGGTCAGCTACAAAGTGAGGTATATGGCCATTTTTAACAGTCTTCTCTGAGAGTTTGTAATGGGAAAGTACAGCATGCTTTTGGTCCTGGACTACGTCAGATGCATCCATTGTCCTCATTCTCATTCAGCCCCCTTACAACACGCAGAAACAGAAAGGTACTCTCTCCTCTCTGCGATGAGCTCCCTAGGTAATTACCTTTCATGTAGCCGTTCGCCACAAAATAAAACTGTCCTCCAAATGTATAATCAGACTTGCATGAGGAGCCCGAAGGAAGAACAGCAAGATTCTGTTTTTGGGTTATTGCGAGAGAGGCAATTACCTGAGCCATTATGCTGATGTCAAGCGCACGAATGCTATCTGCAATATCGCGGGATATATCTCACTAGATGGGCCCCTGGGCGCTTAAAGCGACCAGACTCATTGTTTAGCAGCAGGAACCTGTGTGTGTGAGGATAATGAAAAACACCAGGCTTTACATCCTGCCTCCTTCTGTGGCAGCACACTGCAAAGGGATGCGCTGGCATACATAATTATAGTGCTGGTTGTTTTGGGAGGCACACACTGCTGCTGTAAGATAAGGGGAAAGCCCTCCATTACTTCACTGCGGGGACCAGGATCCATTTGTCATGAACTCTTGCCAGATCTTGCTGGGGTCATCAGATGTTTTTGAAATGTCACCCAGTAGTTCTCCAACCAGGCATATGGTGTCCTGTAGTTTTCAGAAACAGAAGCATACTTACTGCCTTTTTCCAGCCCCTTTTCAATGTCTTTACATACGGCATATACCGTTTCTGTTTCACTATGCCCAAAATGCAGACCATTGCACAAAACATTTTTATTATGTCAAACATGAAATTTATTTTGGCAACAGTACTAAGAAAAGCTTTAATTTAGCAGTTTAATATTACAATCAATATTGTCATGCATACGAGGTATTATAAGACGTACAGCAAAGTATTAATTTGTTCATTCTTCCTTCACTGAGCAGCAGGGAAAGGTACAAAGTCGCTCAGCGCTGACTATTTATGCTGAAAAGGCAAAGCCACGTTAGACTGCTTTGGCATTGTGCTATGCCGTTCCTTTAATCACTTCCCTGAGCGCTGAAATGCAACCCACAAAAGGTGCATTTTCAGACATCAGGTATCTGAACAGATACTGTTAAAAAATATCACAATCTTGACCATTAACCACGATTATAATATTATCGTAGCTGGTCACAGGAACAGTTTCTAAAGTAGATGCAATGTCAATGCGATGATGTTAAAAGCCAGTTGCATTAGTGAAAACACACATAAACAGTTACACGTGCTACCGGCACACAATATGTAATACTAAGATGAGACAGCACTGAGTTATGGAAGTAATATCTTAATATTTGTTACTCTCGAAATGAGGCCAAGTTACAAGAAACAATATTGGCTATCATAGTTCACACAAATTAATTAGCCAATATTGTTCGTTGAAACTTGGCCTCATTTTAATATCAATACTTTTAACAGCAAGCCTAGATTTTGCAAGTCTAAATTATTGACTTATAGACAGTGCTGTGCATGCCTGAGTAACTTGCCATTTTTATATGTTGAAAATGTTTTTTTGTTGAGATCCAATTTACGCTTACAGAGATATTCTACTCTCGATGTGCCATTCGTCCCTTGAAACTTTGATAAGAGCTCCCTTTCTAGAGTGGCCTGGGAGAGTTTGCTTCTTCCCTGTGACTCCATAGAATGAACCAGGGAAGAGTGTATCTCTCTCACTCTCTCTCTCTCGCTCTCTCTCCCCCACTCTCTCTCAGGGAGTATGCATGTTTTCTCAGGACTACAGGGAAGAGTGCATATGTCTCTCTCTCTCTCTCTCTCTCTCTCTCTCTCTCAGGGAGCATGCATGTTTTCTCGGGGCTGAAACAGGGGAGTGCTTGTGTCTCCCGTTTGCTCTCTCCGCTCTGAAATGAGGCAGTGTGAACACTGGGACAGAGGAGTGTGTGTGTACCTTCTCCAGTAGGTGGGCCTGCAGTCGGTCCTGCAGCAGCCCAGACTCCAGCTGGCTCTTCTTCCTCCGGAGGAAGGTGTCCTCGGCCAACCTGGCCAGGCTCTCCCGACAGGGTCCGCAGCGAGAGGGCTGGTGCAGCTCAGTCCCGACGGCCTGTTGCAGACGCAGCCGCCCAACACGCGTGTACACGCACATACACACACGCACACACGCCAGAGTAAACACACACCGCAAAATAAACTCTCAAGATACCTTTGCAAGACCGACCTCATCGATGCTCGTTACCTTGTTTGGAGTTATTAATGTTCCCGGTTTTAATTAAGTTCTGAGCACTTGCCGGCAAACAAAAGCTCAACAGCTACTTCGCGGAATAAATAACAAAGGGAAAAGTCGATTTTTAAAAATGTTTCATATTGATTCAGCCCTAATGAGGTGCTGAATCAAATTAAAACATAAGATCTTTCCAAAGATTTAATTTATTGAATGGGCTTTGTTATTTTCTCTGAGTTAATTGAATTTGGACCGGTGCCCTCTACGTTTAATGAAGTGGATCTACGATGGAATTACATTAAAACGCACAGAACACATCCAGACTGCCTCTGTCTCCATTTATCACGGTTTTCTCCGTTTTTTTTTTTTTAGTTTAACAAGGGCTAGCATATTATTTTCTCTAGGACTATTTGCTCGGACTGTAAGAAAGTGAGTTTTGACCCTGAATGTGGATCGGGAGGGGTCCAGCCCCTCCCTGTGTAATTGCACACAGAAACAAGGCGGTTACCTTTCTCATCTCCTCGGTGAAACTTTTCAGCCGCAGCGCCGACACGAAGCGCGTTGGCACCGGGCCGGCGCCCTGTGGCTCTGCCATCTCCGCACGGGGCGCCGTCTGCCCGCTCGGCTGCGTCCGCCCGGCGGGGGGGCCCGTCCGCCGCGGCGACCGCGCTCGTCTAATCTTCTCCTGGCAAAAGGCCTTTAAAGCCGCACGCTCTTCCGGGCACAGCTTCTCGCCGCCTGCACCGGCAACAAGGCAACGGCCTGACAGCTCTGTCTGTAGCGCAGGCACCGATCGAACGGGAGCGCCTAAGCCCTCCTCTCACTGTTATACACTGAACCAGAGTCAGAATCACATGACGCTTTAAGCTCTCCTCTCGCTATCTCTCAAACATTACACCTGTGTCAGAAGCGACCAACACTTGAGCTTTCTCTCCATGTTCAGTGCCCAACACTGTGTCCAGTGTCAAACATCACAGCTGGTTTCTTGCTTCTGCCATTTTTAACACTGCACCAGAGTCAGACACCACTTTATTACATCTTGTAATCATTATAATCATGCAAAAATTTTAATATGCAAAAAAAAACAAAAAAACTTGTCGCTTGTCAAGAATCAAAGTGCCGATGTACGCCTGCTACCGTCGAGTTTCGATTACATCCTATTGCCCAGGCCAAGGGGGGGAGGGGCTTCTGAAACTATAGGGGCTCTTCTGGTTGACTGGGTGCCTGGAGTCTTGTGCAGTCATCTGGTGTAATGACTATACAGCTCATAGAACACCGCACAGTGAAAACAAGCAGTGGCTGGCTGTGCAGGTATGCTAGTCTTTTCTTTCCCAAAGAAGAATTTGCTGCGAAGAGACAGATTAGCAATTGGCAAAGAGGACAGAGTGGGTAAAGGAATAATAATGGAAAAGTGTGCAGTGCATGCATTTGTTTTGGGACGTTTTAAATGCCAGACCTCCTAGCTGCTATTACCACAATGGGCCTAGATCTGTGGCCCCTCCCACCATCATTTTAATGATGCCGGACTCTTGCTGCCTCATTGCACTGAGCAGCCATTTGCAGGGAGAAAAAAAATCTGTTGTCTGTCGGTACCCTGAACACGAAGCTGCAATGTTTACAGGCATAACAGGATTAGTGCCAGGCCTGTGTTTACTGATTGGCTAAGGAAGATAGAAATTGGACTCAATGCATTTAATTATCTCCTTGTAAATTTGATAAAACTTTGATATAGCAGTTGTTTTTATTCCGGACAAAGTGGAAGCATTTCTTTCCCATTAAGTATGGAAAGGTCACACATAATTTTTTCATTACACTAATACTGGCATCATTCCTCTGGAATAAAAGAGCAACATTGCCATCTGTTTTCCAGACAAACTGACTTACTTTTTTAAAGAGAGAATCATGACTGTTTATATGAAGCACATTTCAATTTTTTCTGGGAAAAATAAACATAACATTAGATTTTTCAAGGTGAAATCTGGCTATATCTCCTTTTTCCAACAACATACTATTTACTTCTTCCACGGGCAACTAGCTACCACCCAACTCAGAAAGAAACAGAAAGAATGGTATGTATTTATACATTTCATTGAAAACATACAAAGTGGTGATTACATTTAAAAACTGATTTTTCAGATTGAGGCCCAGAGACTTTGTATATCATTCAGCCACATACGCACCTCCGAAGCCTGTGAGTATGCTGAAAGAATGCACGGGGCATTTTTTCATTTTCATTTTCAGATCTGTAGGAGAGCTAGGGGGCACTTTGATGTGGCATCTGAAAGGAACCGACTTTGTTCTATTCCCCCGCACCCTGGCAGAGGCCACTTATGACACACCTCTGTGCAGACGGCAGTTTGATCTCTGCTTCGGGGGAAGAATGGAGGAGGGGGGAACCTTCGTCCTGAGGATCCCCATCCATTTTCCTCTTAGCTCTTCCTCCATCGTGGACTCCTTTTCATCATACTGTTCAAAGTCATCGTCTGAAAGGAAGAAACACCCCAACCATCCCAAAAAAGAAAACAAGGGTGAGGCAAGGGCTTGGCCGTTTGCTTCAATCTCCGTGTTTTAATCTGATAAATGAACAGAGGCTGTTAGAAGCACAATTTATTTAAATGGTCTCTCAAATATAAAATAATAAAAGGCAACAAAAAATTCCATTTTTCATGGACTTTTCACGAAACAAATTGCAATTCCACATATCCAACAAAAGAATTTCCATGTTATTTTATTGATGAGTTGTTTGTACAAGATGACACTCGAAAAAAGTACATTTTAAAAAATTGCCCATGTTTGCTTGGAATAATTCATGATGTGCTAGTCAGTCAAGCAGAGAGCGCAAATCCAAGAAGAATAAGCAGGCCTAACTAGCCTAATTATTTCTGGAAAAGCTTCCACACCTTCAAAACAATACATTTCAGCATGACTCTCCTATTGACCTTTACATTTGAGGTAACAGTAAACCCTACAGATGAAAGATGTTCAACACCCGCCTACTTTCGTATCCTTCAACGGATGCTGTAGTTCCGCTTTGCGACTGGGAATCGAACTCTGTGGCGCCGAAAGACAGGAATGAGTCGCTGCCATAGGAGTACGTCCTCTGGGATTCGAGGGAACGGGACGAGGTACATGCCCTTTCGCTTCCTGGCCACGATTCAAAAGATTCGGCCTCATAGTTTAAGAGTGAATTCTGACCCCCACCAGAGTTCTGGTCAAGACTGGACATGATAATGTGGTGTGCCCACGTTCGGGGCAACTTCATCACCTCCAAAACTGCGAACAGAAAACAAAGAGGAAAGCAATTTTGTTGACATATAGTTTTATGTATCGATAGCTAACATGTATTATACTTTGTTTACATTAGTTCAACTGTATTTTAAATATGTGTATTTTATTATCACGTATCTAACACTTGTGTAACATCACGGTTGTCTCTGTCTGGTCAGCTAGTTTACTTTAGCGAACTCCCTGCAATAATTAAGTTAGACTATAGCTAATGACAGAATTATAATTTAACGTTAATCTGACATGCTAACGACTTAAAAACCGAGGCTGCTATAGGACCATGGTGTCCAACTAACAACCGAATGGCTAAATGGCATTCACTAGTGGCTAAGTTACCTGATTGACAAAAGATAATTATAAAGAACGCTTACCGTGAGGGAAGTGGCCGAGCAAACTAGCTAGCTATCTTGCCTAGACTAGCTGGTTAGCTACAGTGCCTACAATGAAACATTGAAAACATTTTTCCCACAAAAGTAATTCGCAAGCTAGTAAGCAACAGGGTTATCAACAGGCAGCTAAAAAACCTCACCTGTGAGGCTGTATCTAGTTATCACACAGTTCTGTGTTAGTTATCCATCTGCTAAGTTAGCTAACTGTATAGCTTTGTGATTGCATTTACGCGTTGCTACAACAACAAAACCACGGGAAAGCTCTTGTACGACTGGCAAAATAGTCGTCTATTGCACATCGTCTCTATGAATTCGGTTCCTACTTGCACGTCCCGTACACTGCGGACACATTATCGCATGTACTTAAAACTTTTAGATTAAAAAGGCTGCGTTTATACGAATGTATATTTATTTGTTAAAATAAATTACGTTTATTTTTCAAATCTGAACATTACTCATTATTTTGCTGACTATGAAAAAGCCACAGATTTAGATGAACTTCTTCGTTGTCTTGTCCTTGATATTCTATTAATTTCCCTATGTATTTTTGAATATTTCATTAGAAGTCCCATCTGGTACAAAAGTACAATCAAAATTGGGAGGCCCATAAGGGGGCATTTCAACTTTTGCAAATTAAAAAAAATAACTGTGACCCTGTGACACTGAGTTGCTTGCTTTCATTGTAGGTTTATATGGAAATTTTTATAGACCTAATCATGATATGACTGATTCTGCTTAGTTTCTTTTGAGAAACATGATTCACCTCACAATTCACTGATGCTCTGACATTCTAATTTCAGCCCATAACACATGTACTTTTTTCATTGTTTTGTATTTGCTTACAATCCCGATATTTTCCCCAAAATTACTGCGTCATTGTGTTGTACAAGAAAGTTATTAGTGCAGAGGGTGTGCAACGGTATTGCATTTCCAGCATTCTGAAATAATCTTAGATGCTACACATAGAAAGCTATGAAAAAGACTGCTTGAACAACATAAATCTCAGTCAAAGCCCAGCTCATTGTTCACTCAATGAATTGCTTGCCATCATGTCCTGGGTGGAGCCAAAGGTTTCATAACAGGTTTCAGAATCGAGGTCTTGTGAAGAGAACTGGATGTGGATGTGCCTGCATTCTGCTACTGAAACGGGTGTGAATCCCTATTAAAAGCAGACTCAAAAGGTTAAATCATACTAATGCGCCTCAATCTTTGGCTACCACATTCAAACCTTAACTCACTGTGTAATTGTAAGCCTGCATGGTTTGCTGGTGGAAAATTTGTAGCAGAATGTGTGCATGATTTGCTTGCTGACCTAAAGATAAAGGTGTAGAAACTTTTATCTTTGAACTAGGGGGTGTTGTACACTATTGCATTATGTCATCATGACCACTCATGCCAACTAGATGACCTCAGGTCTTGCAATCTCGCATACTGACTTGCATGGCAATGAAGTTAGCGTATACAAAAAGGCTCAGCAACATCACCATGTAGCTTCAGTGTTTACTCCAATTTAGTGAAGTACAGTTGCCAGCTGGAGTTTGTATTTGTGTAGGCAGAGCTGTATTTGCATCGAAAATGTGTAGAAAAGCAGACAAACTGTTTTTTTTTTTTTTTTTTTTTGCATATGAGTCCTCAGGGACTCCCATGGTAACCTTTTAGTAGTTAAGTATTCTGGATCAAAGGTACCACACTAAACAGGGCTTGTGCACCAAGCCCGAAGCTGAAAACTGGCACAAATCATGGTTGAACATGGCTTGGTGCAGATTTCCACATGATTTCCACTATTGCCATAACTAATTTCTCCATGCTACATGATCATCCAGATACTGCATACAGAAAGGCTTTTTTTCTTGTGCTGTATAACCTTTTTGATCTTGCTCCTCAAATTGCTGAGATGTAAAGGGCAACAATATGAAGAAAATATACATAGGTACACTGGATCAGTATTAGGCTATATGGTTTGTAATGTTTTTGTGAAACTTGGGAAATTGTAGTGTAACAACTTCTAAATATCTTGAAATGATTTAATTTGTTTCTATTGAACAGTTCTTGTATATCAACAGATGCAAAAAGGAAGCTGAATACATTTTGTGGATTGGCTGTTGAGAATCTGTACATTTATATGAATCTGCTGCTGTTTATATGCAAAAAAGCTGGTCTTTCCCAGATCTCAATCTCTCCCTGATCTTTCTAAAGGTGAAGGAGGCATGGGGGGGGGGGGGGGGGAGGGGACAGCCTCTCTTTCCTAATTACTAGGGTGGTCCCCCACTGGTAGCCCTATTATCATAAGAATGGGACTCCTGGTCCTCACTTTACTGATAAGGGAGAAAATGTAATTATAGACTGGCCTAGAAATGAATAAGAAAAAATGATCATGTTCCATTATTAAAGAATGCATTGTTTTAATGAACAATTAATTTTATGAAACATAAATGTGCAACTTAAGTGACTACATCTCAACAAAATGGCTGCTGGGCACTGCATATTGTGCTGAGTGGCTTTCGTCCTCATTATCAGTTGTGACAGTTGGTTAGCTAGTTTTTGCTGGAATGTATGTGCTGGAGAAACACATTAAACTCATAACTCCTAGAGATAGCTTAATGTAGTAAAGTGCAGTCAAATCTGTTTTTTGTTTAAATGTTTGTTTAAATCTTGCGTGCATAGCATTATGCTGCAAACCCATGTCCTCATATACTTTGCAAGCTTGGGTACTGAAGATTTAAGAGTCCATTGTTTGTAAAATAACAAGGCATTTACAATCACAGCCCCATAAGAACAATGACTGTGTCTCCCAAATCAAAGTTTGCCACAAACAGTCTATTTATATTTGTTTTTGTGCTTGGTCACCTGAATGTGGCTGTTCATGCAGTTTGGGGTTGGATGTCACCCTATAAGGAGGATATGTCATGAGTTCATGAGCAGACCAATGTAGAAAACATTACACAGTAGAATGTAGTCTGCTCTTGCGGTGTTAATTTAACTCTTAACATTTAACATTGTTATCTGTTAAGAGTTGAAATAACACTGGACATACTGTGTATTGCCTATAGTGGAATGCATCTGTATGTTTTAGGCCCTGCAAAAACCGCCTGTTTCAGTGGAAGGCATGCGATGGTTATTTGGTTAGCTTTTACTATATGCACTTACGCTTGTGAGTGCATTGCATTTACCTATCTGCAAATGGATCAGATGCAGTTTAGAGATGCTGTAATGACTTCTTGAGGGAAATTCTTTGCTGACAGTCGTCTGCTAGAATGAGTAAATCCAGTAGAGACCACGTTCTTGAAATGACAAAAATGTACCTCAGGAAGCCTCAAGTTAAACTGATATGAACAGTGTAAACCATAATAATGTATTGTACTTTCATAATCAAATTGTAATCTTACTAAAAACCCATGTTCTTAAGTTTAACTTCACATTTTTCCTTTATGTTTTATCTGTAGTCCCCTACGTTTATACTTGTATGTTGCTTCTTGACCACGTCACCTTTGCAGAAGAGATATTAATCATAATGAGATTTTCCTGGTAAAATGAAGGATAGATAAAATGCTAACAATATATATATATATATATATATATATATATATACTATAAACTCTCCTTTTGGAGCTGATTCTGACAAAAGTGGTGCCATTCGTTTTAATTCTGTGTGTTTAAACCTGTTAACTTTATGCATGAAAAAGTTTAGCAGTATATTTCAAGAAGAATGTATGCACCAACATCCAATTCTGATATGAAAGAGGCCACCATTATGTGAGTCTGACCACGAATACGTATATAAACAAAAACGTGGGCAGAATAAATAGATAAATAAAATACATTAAAAATATTAAATGAAAGTGGAATGCAACTGAGATTGACATCTGAGGACATTGACTAATGGCCCGCATACTCAGACAGTCTGGAGTAAGCCAAAAGCCAAAATGCTATGGTGGTAAATCCTCTGACCTGACAGCTCTGTCTTATGTTATAGCTTATCTCTGTCTTGGACTCGTTTACCAGGCATGCCAAAATGCTTTCTCCTTTCTCAATAATTTGGGATGTGCAGTTTTATGGGCGTCCCATGAGTGCTTTTCTCCTCTGGACTGAAAATTAGCTGGTAATGCAACAATCCAGGCTAGCTTCTCTATGGTGTCACCTGTTGAGTTGCACAATCAATGAGGCTCTGATTTGTACATTGCATTTTGCAGAGATTACAAATCTGACGGGAATAGAGCAATTTACTCATTAAAAAAAATTCCTTATACATTTTGTCCGTTTCTCGGGAAATGAAGGTAATTCACATACGTAGAAAATTGTATTAAGGAATTAATTAGGCATTTTATGTCTAGTGAATGTATCATAATATCCTTTATAGTATAATAAACTGATTATTTAAACTGGTTTTATTATCCAAAGAAAATAGCCACATCTGATAAAACTAACAGAACAGTTTTTTACTCCTGATTTCTGAAAACACAGATGTTGCACTGGTCTGTGTTAAGTGTCGCGTGGAGACACGAAAATCAATTCAATTCTCTTTAAAACCCTATTTAACTAGTTTGTCCCGGGATGGAGATTATCTGAGAATCCGGGTAATCGTCGACAATGCCTGTATCCATGAACTCCACCCACTCGTGAGATAGGATTATATACGTGGGGGCAAGGGGCGAAAACTGCGGAGGCTGCAAGTGTGTCGTGTCAATTTGTGAGTGCTGGCTGAAACAGTGGCTGTACTGTGCTTCGCGCTTCTTTTCGTCTCTTATACGTTTATTTCGGATATAAAAGGTAAAACAGACAGGAAAGTACTTCTAAAATTTTAAGTCTAATTCTGGATAATCAGACAAGACTTCGAACACTGAGTAATATAGTCAGGATGCAACTTTCTATTGTAGTTCGAGCTTTGTGTTTCCTAATCTCCGGGTCGCAACTAACTGGAGTTGAAAGCACTGGAGAGTACTGCCATGGCTGGACCGAAGCTGAAAACTGGCACAAAGGTTTCCAGTGTCCGGAGCGTTATGATGGCCAGGACGCGAAGTACTGCTGTGGAACTTGCGCTCTGCGGTACTGCTGCACGGCAATCGAGGCGAGGTTGGACCAGACCACTTGCGACAACGACAATTTTTTCGAGATGGGAAACGACATGCAAGCCAACGAAACTCCGCCACAAGGTAAGACCATTGCAAGCATTAGCTGTTTCTTTAAAAACCGTCTCTATTTTGCCATTTCTATTTGTATTACTTAAATTATAGACTACTTTGTTCATGTCTCCTCATGCCAAGTTTTTAAACCTAGTTTAAACCGAAAGGAGGCAAAAATACAAACTGGCTTTGTTCGAGGAAACCTTATCCTGGAATTCACTGCCCTCCATTCAGTGCACTTTTAGTGCTCTTGGGAGGGTTTTGAATTACTCCTTATGTGGAGTGTAGGGTTGGACCAGACTGAAGTGGTGAAAATGGCCAGCGGATGCGTAGGAGTGGGGGGGGTCTGTGTGTTTCAGCTTTACTTAATAAAGTTTTATGCTTTCCCCCTCAGTGCCTATGTATCTGCCTTTCGTGATTGTGGCTAGCACGTTTGTGTCCTTCGTACTCGTTGGCTCCGTTGTTGCCGCCTGTTGCTGCCGATGCCTGAAGCCCAAGCCTGGAGAGAGCCGCGGCGAATCGACCCCGATCCAGAGCCACTTGCTGGAATCCGGGCCTCCCTCTGATGGAGCGGCTACGTCTTGCCCCTCCAGTGCCAGTTCCGGCTCCACGGGCAGACAGCACAACGGTTCTGATGTGGGCACAGAGGATGCGGTGGGAACCAACAGCATGTATGCGCCAGCAGGGAGAGCTGGGTACTCCACACCAGGTGCCCATGCCAAACAATACCTTGCCCCACCACAGGCCCTGGGCCCCTTTTTCCAGCCACAGTACCTAAGCTATGGAATCCCCCCAGAGCACACAGTGCTGGTGACCCCTGCCTACCTGGATGGACATGCCACCTATGGGCATCAGCAGCCCTACTCCTTCCCACAAGCCCCAATGCACACCGAGCCAATATACCCTGGCATTGCCATGTGAACACCTCTGATGAGATCAAACTGGTAAATACAATTTTGTGTTGAGGGACACCATTACCATTACACATTGTTTACATTGTTATGTTGGAGAGTAGTTTTCCAGTCAGATTGCCAAATGACAAAATAACAGAATGATTAGAAATTTCGAAATGTTGTTACTGTGGTCATGGATCAATGAAAAAGTTGTGTGGCATATCACACATTTAATACAATCTGGAATTCGCACTGTTTAATGCAATACCAAACAAACTTATTTTTTATTTTTATATTTTTATTTTATTGTTTTTTTGCATTAAAAAACAAGATATACTACATGGATAAAAATGGAATTCATATTGAATTGACAAATTTACATAGTGATCAGAGAGTGTTAGGAATGCTTCTTCTGAAAATAGAAAACGTAAGATTTTGTACCATTTTTGTAAAATGTTTATTCACTGATATCAGTGTGACTTAAAAAAAAAAAACTTTTATATTATAATTTGCTTACATGTGTGCCTATCCATGACACTTTTTAAACAATGTAAAGGCCTTCTGTACTACAAACAACCATTGTGAGTGCAACATGATGCAAAAAATAAAATTGTATATTTTGTATGTAATCCTGTAAGAGTTCTGTGTGTTTTTAGGCTTCTATAGACGGACATGACAGAAGCCAGTGTGTTCTGCTAGGTTTCACATGTAATTTAATAGCATAGCAGCAGGTAATTACAATGGGGACAGTGAGTGCATTCATAACATTTCAGGCCACATTTATTACTGTTGCTCCATTTCTTTAGAATACATTCAAAATTTTCCTAAGTGAAGCAGTGAAATTGTAGTGAAAGGAATTAAGAGCTGCTTGCTATTAGTCTAGAAGATGGAGGAAACCATAGAGATTGAGCTGTTTTAAAACTTTTCATTGTGACTCAGGGCAGATGTCTTAAGAAGAGTGACTGCATGTGGAGGGGGGATGGGGTGCTCTGGGGGCTTTCTCTGTTGGGGGTGACAGCAGCAGGGTGGGAAACAGAGGGAGGCCGCTATCTCTTCACACTCACAGCAGCCTGGAATGAGCCCAGTTGGTCTGTTAATCCCCCGAGAGATGGGTTTGATGGAGTGTGAAAGACAAGTGTGTGAGGATCTGGCTGAGGAAAAGAAGGGTTGTGAATATAAAATGAAACAGTTAAAATAATATCAGTTTTTTTTAGAAAAGTCCTGTAATGAACTTACAGGCCATCTGCGGTGGTGCATTTTACGGAAGGTTATCACTATTATCCGTTTATCTTGACAGCTTGCCATTTAACACATGTAGCATATTGTACCACACTTTAATTAGAAGCTTTTCGAAAAGGTGTTTCCCAAGTCAGCGATCTTTACAATGATGTCTTTTAAGTGCTTAATAAATCCTGCTATTAACATTTCCTGAGATTTATGTTTCCATGTAAGTTCATTTTCCTATAATTATGAAATCATATAAAACTATCTTACTCTTGTGTAGTGTCTTAATGACTAATCCAGCAAGTGAGTGTCAATGTAAAATGGCTTTTTTATTTTACAAATGTTATATACTAAATATACTTATTGCTAGATAAAAATCAGCAATTAAATGCACCAATGCATGAAATGAACAATTCCCTTTACATAACAGCATTACTAACGCCTCAACCATGTGCTAATCAGATAGCTGTGAATAGTCTTTCATTATCAAGTTTTACCAAAACTTTATGCAGTATAGACCTTGATTCAAAACAAGTTAACCAGGAAAAAAGTTTAAAGTTAACCTAAATAATGAAAACATTTTAAATGGGGAATGAGATTGTTTAATTGTGTTTTCTGTTGCCTTGCTTTCATTTTCTAATTTTACCTATGCTAATTGTAAGCCATGAACAAACAGGAATGAGGTGATTGAGGGGTCATGAGGTTTAAGCCCCCACTCCTCTTCATCTAGAGGTTACTTGGTTTAAATCACAAAGGTGTGCTACATGACAATGCCATTTCTATAGAGATTAGCAAAAGGAGATTTCACCCACAAGGAAATTGATGCTAATTAAGGTAAGCGGCTTATTCATCTTTGTTTTTTTAACTTAAAAGCTAAATGTTACCTTTAAAGAACTATAAGGACCTGGCAATTTCATCCATTCATGACAGAATATTAAAACAGTAAATTAACAATCAATTCCAAAGACCTATTTCGTTTGAAAATAACTGAAATGTTCTATGAATGTTTTATTTGATGAGGTTGGTGCTATATTATAAAGTCATTTTCTATTCTTTACTTGCTTAAATTAAATGGAAGTCAGTGTTTTTCCTAGTGAGAATTATAACAGGTATCAGACCTGGAATCTGGGTTGTTTCAGAGAGACCCCTAGTGACTGCGTAAAACAGCACATGCAATGAAGGGAGATGAATTTGAGTGAGAAAAACTGACGATGAATGATATTTAAAGAAGGCCCTGTTTCTGGACACAAAATTTGTAATTATAAAAGTAACTGTACACACAAACTACCTATAGGTGTTCTCTGGCTCCATGAATACTGTAGTTTATAGGATGGGAGGAAAAACTGGTTGATCAAGCAAATATCTACACAGCTCAGCTCAAGAGTTATGTTGCTCCCAAAACAGACAAGCTGAGGAATGACAGAAAAGCTTTTTTTAACCACTGAGTACTCCTACACATTCTTATCCACAAGAAGGATTCCTATCTGGTGCTCTTTATCACCCTCCCCTCCCCCCTCCCCCCTCCCCCCAGCTGTCTGTCAGGATACGTCCCCATAATGTCCATGCCCAGTCATGCTGTCTGTCTGCTGTTGCTTCTAGGTAGACAGAAACTTTGTGTCTATATCTTTGTCTATCTCTCTGTCATACGTGCATGCACACGTACGCACTCTCACATGCACACACATGCGCACACAGACACACACAGGCATGCACGGTTGACTTCTCCATCTAAGCACTGAATGTGGAATTTAAATTCCCTTTTACAACAGTATGATCATAGTAATTTCCTATCAAATGTATTCCTGTCTGTCACTTTGCTCACTTGAAAGAAAAACGCTGAACAATTAAAGTATATTTAAATAGCTTTGAAAACATGCCATGAGGTCTATTCAGTATAAAAAAGTAAGCTGCCAATCTGTTTTACAAATTATAAAATGAGAGAAGTAGTAGTGAAAAGGTATATCATCACATATAGTTAGAACTGTCTGAATCATCACAGTTGTTCAAGGAATGCTGTTACAACTGCTTATGTATGCTATGCTAAATGTGGTTGTGCTTGAGGTGCGTTGCCCTCTTTCAATATAAAGAACTTTTAGTTCCCTGAAAAACACCACAAAATAAAATCTATGGTTATTGTTACAGATAAGAAATATTAGCAGACAATGCTTTTCACAAAGCAACAGAATACTGCCATAGAATTTGAGTAATGTAATGCCTGCCACACCTCATGTTGTTCTATGCTGCCATTTGTTAGCACCTTCAGCGTTTCCTGAAACCAGATCTTCTGAAAGCTCCGCTGGCAGCAGATTACAAATTCCTACTTTTACACTAAATGAATGAACTTAATTTTTTTTTTTTTTTGGGGTGGGGGGTGGGGGTGGGGTGGGGGGGATCTCATTTACTGAGAATACACCATCCACTATCATTCTTTAAGAATTATTATGGTTATTATTTTAACTGCTGCATCAAATGGTGGTGTTTTTTTTAAAGCAGAAGTGCAGCAGTTAGAAAGCATTCACTTTGTTCTCTGAACCACTTGTCGATTTGTAAATGCCTCAGATAAGTCAAAATAGAAAGGTTTTATCAGTTACATTCAGTGATGTTTCATGGCCTACCTTTCTTTTTTTATTGTAAGGTCTTTTATTGCTTAAGCAATATTTTTTGTAAACTATACTGCGCTACCAGACAGTCACAGAACATTGCCAGTCATAAAATACGTGTCATAGAGCATCTTTATTACACAATGGAATGAAAAGGAATGTTTTGTCATAAACAAATAATAACAAATAATTCTGTCACTTCTGTTTTCATATTATTTTGAAACTGCTTTGAGCACCAGTTACCAAGTAACCGTTTATGAGTTTATTTTATCATAATGTGCTCCATGAAATACAAAATGACATGGTCAAGAAGGGGAAACAAATTGTTTTCTGGAGTCAGTGAATGGCTTTTTGCATTTGTCAAATGAACACAAGACCTTGGGAAGTGCCGGGACAGCTGATTGAAAGTGACTGCAGCAGGTTTGACCAAAAAGGAAACAAAAAATATGACATATGAATATAAACCATGACAATGCTGCAAAACATGAGTGTAAGTTAACACAAACAGAGAGAGAGAGAGAGAGAGAGAGAGAGAAAAATACTTACATGCATACTTGTTTATTCTTGATGGTACCAGAATCCAAGGCCAGCCAATCAATCCAACTAAGATGGTGGCGGGGCACATGCCCATCACCTTCTAAATATACCTTTCTTGCTCAAGCTTTCCAAGAATGGAAGTTTGGGGGAGATCCATTTGCTGCCTAAAATTAGCCCCCCTTGACGAACAGGCCATTCTGTGTGGCAGTGCTGTGTCAGACGGTGACACTGTGCCTCAGCTTATATGTCTGTGTCCACTGGAAATAGCCCCTTCCCAGTACGCTCTGTCTGTTCAAACTACTGTTGCAGCAATGAGAGCAGGATAAATCTACGCAACCAACCTCATCATCATCAGTGTTTGTAATCCAGTCAAGTATGGATTTTTGACAGAGGTAAGTGCCTTCTTCCACTGTCTGAATGTGTTTTCTGCTTGGCAAATAGTGCTGTGCTTTAAAAATAAAATTAAATGAAATAGCACATTTTACAAAACATTTGCCATAATATGTTTCACAGCATTCCCTAGCCTTAAAAAAAAAAAAAAAAAAAAAAGCCTAGGGTAACAGTGGCAAGGAAAAACTCCCTTGGTGAATGAATAGGAAGAAATACTGGGAGGAAATAGACTTAATAGGGGGAGCCCATTCTAAAAAAAGTATTCTGGTGGTATCTTGCAGCTCACCCCAGGACCTGTGAAAATAACAAAGATGTAGATACAGGAATGTCAGCCACTCTTGAAGAGAAATGGATGTAAAAAAAACATGTTGTTGTTATACACTTAAAAAGATCATGTGTAATGCATAACATTAACTTTAAATATAACCTATTGGTTGCTGGTGGATGGGCCTACATTCGGACTGATTTTCAATTTTCTCTTTTCAATTTTGTGCATAATGCTGTTTTATTTACAACCACTGCAATTCCAGATGGAGTCTTGAGAAGTTCCTTTGAATAATGGTGCTTGGAAAAGCCATAAACATGAGCTTGATGGACATATCAAAGATTTTCTCCATGCTCCACCCCAAAGAGGAGGAGGATGAGGAAGATACTGCCGAGAGCCGGCTGCTTAACCAATCCGTCTCCAACGATGATGCTGGACTCCTCGCTGAGCTGCTGTCCCAGGAGAAGTACAGGAAGTTCATCAACAGCCGGACGGGCTGGGGGGTTCCTGGTACCCCTCTCCGGACAGCGGCAACTCAGGGCCACCTCCGGTGCCTGGAAGTCCTCCTGGCCCATGGCGCAGAGGTAGACAGCCTGGACGTGAAGGCCCAGACCCCGCTCTTCACTGCCGTCAGCGGGAAGCACTTGGACTGCGTGGTGGCGCTCCTGAAAGCTGGGGCTGATCCCAATGGCAGCGTGTACAACAACTGCTCTCCAGTACTCACGGCTGCCCGTGAGGGGGATGTGGACATCCTGAGAGAGCTCCTCCAGCATGGGGCTGAGGTCAATGTCCGGCCAAAGGTACCCGAGTGGGCAACCAATGCCACAGCCTGTACTGGCCCCCTGTACCTCTCTGCAGTTTATGGACACCTTGACTGCTTCAAGCTGCTCCTCCTTCATGGCAGCGATCCAAATTTCAACTGCATCGAGGAGAAGATGCTTGCCAGAATCAAACAGCCTAAGACCGTGCTGGAGATGTGCCTCAGGTACGGCTGTGGTATAGAGTATATCCAGCTGCTGATAGACTTTGGGGCAAATGTCTACCTGCCCACTCTCATTATAGACAAAACCACCAAGCAAAATGAAGCCGTGCTGCTGCTACTCAAAGAAAGAGGTAAAAATATTTGGTTTTCAGTTATTCTTTTCATATCTATAGTACCTACACTGTAGCTAATGTTTTGCACTATAGCTAATTATCATGTAATGTTTATATTTTATTGGAGCTTGTGATTTCAAGAAATTCCAGTTAACTTAGTCCTTCTCCTATGTTTATTTTCAGTTTGCCCCAAATCACTGATGTCTCAGACACGGCTGGCAATCCGAAGCTATCTACGTACAGCAAACAAAATGCGTTCCATCGATCTTCTGGATATCCCCCCAGTACTGAGGAACTACCTGAAACATGTCACATGATGTCACTTGCAGTAACGCTAGTATGAGGACCTCCTCACACTTGCAAATGACACTGAGCACAAACTACTTTCTTTCTGTTTTTCTTTGAAATATGTAGATATATATCATGATTCATATTTTTTGCTCTGTAGAAACCTAAACAAGCGTCCACCTCAAGCTAAATTAGTCAAATTTTTACTCTGTTGACGGCTGGATATTTTCTGTCTCTGTAAATCTCCTTCAAAGGCACATCTGAACTTCCAACCATCTGTTTATGGACCAGGTACAAATAAATAGATTTTCATTCTTTTTTTTTTTTTTTACCATTTAACAGTAGATAATTGTTAATATAATTAAATTCCATATACATTGCCATTAATTGAGGTTTAACCAATCATTGTTAGTTATCATGGTGGATTAAGGGTTTTTTGAGTCACAAAAAATTGCTTTAATGAAATCATGAAGTGGAGCTGCATGTAATCATGTACTGTATTTGAGATTATGTATTTTAAATAAGATTTTATTGATATTGTATCACTTAAATTAAAAAAAATGCGCAGTTTTTTTTATTATTATTTGCTGATTATGTTAATTTAATCAGACCTTTTTTCTCTGTGCATCTCTGTAAGAATTTTATACTTTCTACTTTAAAATTATGCAATAATAGTTTTTCTTTTTTTTTTTACCAAACCAGCTTTTGTGGATGTGAAATGTAGACATATCTTCACCAATTTATAGTATTGATGTTTTCATAAAAAAAATGAGTCAGTGAAGGTAATTTTTCCCAGACATATGAATATGATGGAAATAAACTAAGTAAGTTAAACTAGTGAATTGAGCAAGGCAGGGCAATTCAATGCACAAAAAAGGCAGTTTTAAAGTCACACCACGAAGTCTACAGAGCCTGTTAAGCAAATCAACAGAACCTGTGATTTCATATCAAGAAAACCTTATTACTTGCTAGTAACTGTTCTTAAATGAAAGATCCAGACTGCATTGTAATTTATATCACTGGGTGATTGTGTCATTTTGATGTTTAACATGAAAGAAAATTATATGCCTTCTTTATCTAATCAGTTCACCATGCTTCTTTATTGAAATTACGAAGTCAACTGCCCTTGTTGGTCCAAGCTGGTCATGTGGCCTGGACACGGAATATCAAGAACTCCCGTTCAGACAGAGGTGGATCTCGTGCCACATATTTGTGCTCTTATTGGATAATGCATGAAATCAGTTGCATGGCTCTGGTTTGATATTAACTATATATAACAACGGGAATCAGATTTGTAAGTGGGCTGTATATTGCGTATTCTTTTTCATTTGCATACTTTTCGATTAGTGTAAGCAACTATTTCTGGACATAGGCATGTCAATGTTCTGGGAACAAATATACTTAAACCGTATAAAAATGGCACAAAATATGTATTGTCAACAAAAAACTATACTTTTAAACTGAACATGAATAATATATCCACGGTGTATAAACAAAGGTGTGTACTTACATTTGCTGTACATTTGCTGTTTGTACAAGCAATCGAAGAGCTTCTAATAAACTGTATGAACGTATGTTCCATAAAACACGCTAGAAATAAGACGAGCGTGGTTTCTCTGAGAATGTCCCACCCACCTCATACTATTTGCCCCCTTGTTCCTTTCTTTTTCTCAATTGGGTCCTCCCCCCGTCATTCATTTTCTGTCGCAAACGGTCCAGCCTTTGTTTGCTGGTAACAAGTATGTACAGCTTCGACGGCTTGTTTCAACAGGATGCAAAGAAGTAACATGGTGTTAACTTGTAGCTTGATGTATTATCAGTGAATGAAAGGTGAGTCGGCTGATGTCATTTGGCACTGTAACATTTTAAAAGAAAACGATCCGTCTAGCAAGCATCCATTTACCTAGCTGCCGAGTTCCCAGTGCTTTGTGACCAGTTCGCTAGCAGGCTTGCTAACCATCTTTTGGAATTATACTTTGTTGCAATCGTTTGATTTATCGCTGAAACACTAGATAATAGGTTAACCCGTAAGCGAACTAGCCAATCCGTATGAGAACTATTGCAGTTTCATAACTGGTACAAACATTAGTCTGTAGCCTGCTGAACAGTGATGTGCTTTATCACATTAGCCAGTCAGCAGTATTCATTTAGGTCGCTTGCCTGCTTTCTCCTGAATAGAGTTGATGGAGATATTCTCTATTATTCTTGGCTAGCCGTGTAACTCGCTTGCTTATTATGATGCAAACTATATTTCCGGCGAATATACTGCAATTGATTTACAAAACCACTGACAGTCGTGCCATGTTGGTTCTGCAGGACTGACTCGAATCTCGTTTAAGTTACCCAATAAGTTTCTGCATGTTTTGCCTGTGTTCTTCCTGGAATAGGCCGAGCTTCCATTCATTGGAGTGGAGCTTTGCTGGGGATGCTTGATCGGGTTGTATTGTGAAACTTGTAGCTAAACAGCGAACGATAGGCTACAATATGCGACAAACTCAGATTCTGGTTATCTATTCTTATCTGTTGGCAAACACTAAAATTAGCTTTTTTTGATTCCTTAATTGTTCTTAGTTGTGCTAGTAAGTCAAACAGATCCTTGTATTAAATAATTATACCGATAAATGTGAGCACAATATCAATGATCCAATTGGAAAGATTGGTGTTCAGAATGACTGTGGCACCCAGTGCAGTACTGTTTACATGAGCACATCGAGAAGGAAAATAAAAACATCCCGATAATAGGCTACTGGTTTTCCAAACATTTTGTTTTGAAAAAAACTACACTTTTCACTCACACTGGGCCACTCCGATTTTTTTATTTTGTCATTCAAAAGTTCCACTTGGGCTACTTCATACTAGGGCCTATTGAATGATGATATTGAGGGGAAGCAACAGTGTCAGGCTTGGAGCCGATTTACGCTATCTGTAAAAGGACATAGGCCTACACGTAGCTGAGAGAGCCGTTGTTATATCGCATTTTAAGCTATCATAATATATTAAAAACATTTCTTATGTTCAGAACTGCTTTCAGTTAGACTAGTTAACAAATATTAAGCTATCAGTTTATTGCATTATAGCTTGTAAAAAGTTCTGTGTTGTCAAAAAGGATAAAGTAAGCTTATATTGAGTAATCTGAACATTCATATTTCTGAAGTGGAATTCTAGTAGAAAAAAGGCACACTGCAACCTGTTAGGGGAGCTGACAGACAGTGACTGCAACTGGAAATCTAAGTTTTTAGAAATCTAAGGCTTAGTAGGAAAAACTGATACCACATTAGATATTAGCCACTGTTCTTTGATGTGAGAGGAGAGAGGGTAAAGACAGGTTTACAGTGGTGTCAGATTACTTGTGTGTTTGGTGTTGTTTTGAAACAAGCCTGTGCTGTATACTTACATTTTACTTGTTTTCAATGATGTTGTGATTCCTGGCAATTGGGATGTCTGGTATTGAACAGAGAGAACTTGAAAAGCACAACATTGTCACACTTGTACACTAATTCTATAAACATGATTGAATGAGCTATGGATTATGTTCCCATATCTTTGATGGGGTAGTAGATCCAGAGATGTAAGCTTATCTAGTTTAAAAAAATTTTGTTTGAAGATACTGACTTTGACGTCTGCATGACATGAATACTAATTGTTGATAGAAAAAAATCCAAATCATTTGAAATGTCTAGGGTTTGGTGTCAATTCTAAATAAAATTACAGTCCACACAGTTTTGAATTTTAACTAGAATAGGGAAAAGGCATTTATAATATGTACAAATAAAATTATCAGTAGGAGTAGAAGCGGATTTAAGGGAAAATGAATTCCTTGTATTCCTGTTCAAGAACAGATTTATACCAAACATGGAAATTCCATTGTGAATTTACTCCATCCCTGTAATTATGTAAAACATTGATAAGATGTAGCTATTATTTGAGCTGAACAGTCATGCTGATGGGCTTGGTAACATGTACTAGAAAGTTCATGATCTAATTCAATTTATTTCTCTTGTTTGACATTTCAGAAAACATAAGATGTCTCTCCATTTTAAAGAGGACTTTTACATCAGCTTTCCTACCCACATTTGAGCAAACCCTTCTGGAGATAGAATCACCATGGAGCCGAGAAAAGGAACTGTGCCCATTGGTGTGACAGAACCTTTGATTAGAGTCTGTGGAGAAACTGCAATGGGGCTCCATCTTGAGGCTGTGTCCTCATGTGAGTCATGTGATGTGAACCTTCCTGAGCCACAACCAACCAGGACGCTGAAGTGGACCGCCTTCAAGCTCTTTGGGGGCAGGAGAAGCATCTGCACTCTGCCAAGCTTCTTCAGGAGTAGAAAATGTCATGGAAAGGGGACCTCAAAAAAGGGGATAAACAAGAGCAAAACTCACGATGGCATCAGCAAGGTGAGCTGGGAAGATGGAGGAAGAGCGGGGGACATGCCAACAAAGGATTTTGAATACCACAGGCAGAAAGACTCAGCCTTACCCAGCAGCAAGAGTTCACAGGTTATGAACGAGCTTTCTGAAGGGGGTGTGTCCTCCTGCCTGCCAACTGTCAGTGGTGATCATAAAGCCTTTTGGGACAAATCCTTGCACTTTCGTCGACCAAAGAGAGGACTGAAAGGTTTCTTTAGCAGCCTCAGGTGTCCCAAAAAGCACAGAAATGTTGAGTCAGGAAATCGTGAGACTTTTGAATTGTCGGGAGACATCAGTGAACACACAATGCATTCCACTGAGTCTGAGATTGATAACCACGACCCAAAGAGTGTGGGTAATTTGGCTGAACCCAAGGCTCCTGCTTCTGATGTCAAAGACACTTTAACTGTAGCATGTGAGGTAAACAAGGAGGTTATTGTGTCTGTAAACCCTGTTGACTGCACTGACCAGGACAGCACTGACCGGGACAGTTTGAAATCACTGACTGGTGTAGCTACAGCTCTAGAGCCAGCAGCAAATGCTCTGAATGTTGCTATTGAAGTTGAGGCTCCATCCTCTAATGTTGACCTTACCATTGCCTCTGTTGCCAGGCTGGACCTCGCAGAGAGCAGTGAGCGATCTGTTCAGTCACCTGAACATGTCTATGTAATATCAGCGGATGAAGCCTCTCTGAAAAGCTTTGACTCGCTGACCGGTTGTGGGGATGTCATTGCAGACCAGGATGAGGACGGCGTTGCTGATAGGACAGTTGTGAGAGAGAAGAGCTGCAGCGCTGCTAAGAGGAGCTCCAGCTATGTCAATTTTCAAGGTGGAGGGGAAGAAATGGCCACTCCTGATGAGGTAGACTATCTTAGGGGATTATGGGAGAGTGACACAGTTGATGAGGTGGGCAGCTTTCCTAGAGAGCACCCAGGTTATGTTTCATGTGATGTTAGCCTGGCTGTAACTGAAGCACCACTCATTGCCTCTCCCCATATGGATGCTGGTGGCAATTGCAGCAGTTTGCAACATGGAACTGGCACTAGCAATGCACCAATACATGTGCTGACACCTCAGAGTGACCAGCAGGGGTCACTGCCCAACAGTGACGAAGGCTATTATGATTCTACCACCCCAGGCCCGGATGAGGATAGAAGACATGACCTTGTTGGAATTGCAAATGAAAGGCTGCCGAGAGACAGTTATAGCGGTGATGCCCTTTATGAGCTCTATGAGTCAGAGGACCCCCTAACAAGCCCCCCGGTAGAGGGCAAACACTCAGTTGAAACGTTGTCATCCGCGCTGGACACGCTGGATTTTTTATGCTTGACATCTCAGGACCCTGATGAAGAGCATCTCCGTGAACCCCAGAATGTACAGAATTCAACTGCTAAGGAACAGGCTGAATTCAAATTCTGTTTTAAAAAAAGTCCCGCTGAGTGCATAACAAGGCTAAATGAAAAACAAGCTTGCCAAAATGAGGAACAGCTGCAGGTTATTTCATGGATACCAAGTCCGAAAGATGAGTGTGTCTCATATGAACATAGATGCCTTAATGACAGAAACAAGAATGGTAAAAGTGTGTTCTGCTTTGAGAAATCAAAAGACAATCATCTAGATGACACGAAAGATGTCATTTGTACTGCCCCTATCCCAAAGTCAGCACTACCACTGCAAGATTTAACTTCTTGTGCAGTGCAAGTCCATCAAATGGACCTTCCAGAGAATCAAGGGAAAATGAGTCTTTCCAACAAATTGGAGGTAGGAGCAGAACATGGGCAGACTGTTTGCTTTTCTCAAGCACTCGTGAACTTCACAAACGACACCAGACTTTTCAATAATCTCTCTCGCAGTCTGGTGGGCCCTGAACAAGGCTCTGTGTTTACTCAGAACATGGAGGCTCTTCCAGCTATGGTGACTTTTGACGTATTCGATACAGAAAATGAGGGGGAATGTGATCGTCACACGGAGATGGATATTGAGTTGGAAATGGAAATGGAGATGGAGGGTACGGATGATGATGTGGAATCGCCCTATGAGTCCTCACCATATGAAAGCTACCTGCAAAAGGATGCATTTGCGGAATGGGATGACAAAATGTTAAATGACTTTGACCGGAGTTTGCTCTGTAGTAACGCCTGGGGGGTTGCAAGTCTTCCACGGTATTATGGCCTTGGTGGTATTAGCCCACCTATACCAGCTGCACTATCAGCAAAGAGGAGAAGCAGGTCCCTGGACACAGATGCCTTGGAATCTGAGATAAGTGACTTGTGTCTGACAAAAACTAAGCCGAAGCCTGTATTGATTGCACTCCCTAAATCTGAACAACGTTCCAGTAAGTTATCCCCCTTACACTTCAAAACTAATGGGCACTTAGCCAGCCCAGAAATGCTGGGCAGAGCTGAAACAACTGTATCATGGCAACCACAGACTTCAGGAAGCTCAGTGCCTTCACAGACTGATGAGGAAAGAATAGGCTGGATAGAGTATGCTTTGGAAAGAGAGGGGGCTAAGCCAGCATTCTATCAGGCTGAAGGACCACAATCTCAGCACATAGGCCAAGGTACTAAATGCAAAATCAGACCTCAGATTTCCATGTGTGCGGTGCAGGAGAAATTGGGCTGTAATTCTACACTGCAGAGCCCTGGACAGATGGTCAAATCGTCACATCTGCCGGTACAATGTGGTCCCCGCAGCTTTCAACCCGATGCGTCTATGCCGGGGACCCCAGGAGAATTCTCACGCAGGGCTTCTGCTCAAGTATCCGCGTTAGATGACAGGAACCCAGCACATTTCTCACAGAAACATTTTGCAAAGCAGCTCCACAAGTCTACCCAACCACCTTCTAAGATCAGACCTGTGGGAATCACTCGAGGGATGCCTCATTTCCGTCCAGACACAAATCGAACCTCCAAACTGACAAACTGCAAGAAACAAAGAGAATCCACCAGCAAAGGCAGAGAAGATCTTAGTGTGTCTCTGCCTGTTGGTTGTCACAAGCACTCAGCGTAGAGATTGGAGTTGTTTGAAGATGATACAGTCCAGAATTTATATGAATTATTCACATTTACTGCCAGTATTTTCTTGCCAATATTGTCATTTCACAAGTTTGCAGACATAACACCCACCAATAATTTTCTGTTGCATGTCTTTATTGAAAATGTACCATACCAGGCAAAGCTTAACCATGAAGCCTTATTGTTTTCTTGAAGTACTGCAGTTATGTGGATTCTCACCAGAGTGTGCCAAGGTTTCACATTGATTGTTAATTGCTAAGATAGTGGTTCCCTCTGTGTTTTCTGGATCTCATTTAAATGGAGAAAATGGCAATAAGTCATATTTTTTCCCTCTGTGTATGATTGGGCTATTTTCTTTTTTAAACTGACCTTATCTAATCACATCGTAATCTTGCATCCAAGAAATGGCCTTTTAGAATCTACAGTAAGGTAGTCCATATTACAGTTGTTTCATGCATTTTCTGTTAAACGGTACTGTTTATAGTCTTCAGGTTGCTGTCACAGAGTAAGCACAGGCTTATATTTTGTATTACAGCACAATTCTACCTATCATGCTTTGATGTGCTCGTTGTGAATTAACCTCACCAGAGCATTCAAAGGCAAAACATACTTGATACTTCCATGTCTGAAGTGTACCTATGTCCTGAAGGCCTTTAGCTGGTTCTTTTAGTTTAGGGTTCTTCTTGAAGGGTGGTTCATGGTGCTTTGATTAAACCACCCTTTAATACATTTACCCATTTATTTAGGTATTTAGGTATGTCTCTTTGCCTTGTTCTTTTATTAGTCAAATATTTACTGCTGCTATTGTGTATCATTCATTTGTAAGAATACTGCTACAAGCTGTGCTTTTTTCATTTCCAAGGCTGCTGGACAGTCTGGAAGTAGACTGAATGTTAACAATTTGCTCACATTCATTAGTTTTAGTTAGACTAGAACTACAGACATTTATACTGCTACATATCATGACTGAACAATGTATGAACAGTGTACTTTATAACTTCTCACATTGCCAAACCAGGAAATGACATTGTGGGCCCTGCACTGCAGTTTGACCTTTAAGCTTGAAAACATACATGACAGGATGGTATTTCAAAGTGCAGGTTGTCATGTACAGTCACATCTTGCCCTGTATTTTATAAAGCAAAAGGTTTGTTGGGAGAGGAAGAATTTATGATCTTATGAAGATATTAATTGACACATGAAATCAAACGAATGCAATTTTGCCTTGGATTAACTCATCTCAGAACACAGGTGCAGGCTTCACTACACTGTAGCAGGATTTTCTGCTGAAGCAGTATCCATGGGTTCTTTGTGTCCTCTCTAGTGCTTTACTTGTAGAATTGGTTTAGGATAGTTTTAGGGTACCGCTGCATTTGAGAACACTAGTTTGTGTGTTGTGCATGAGACCTGGAATAGCGTATTTTTTGGTTGTTCGATCAATATTTTTACCTGCATCATTGATTTTGCAAACATGACTGCCAGTCTGCTTGGGACTATTAGCCTTTCATACTATAATTATGTTTAACTCCCAACTTCACTTTAGTGTGATTGGCTGCCCAGATTGCTGAATTATTACAATTGGATAGCTCCACTGCTTGCAATCTTTGCTGCTCATTTGAAATTTTATCACAGCAAACGTAAAACACAAAAAGGCCATTGCTTTTCAGCGAGAGGTCAGTGTTAGATACCCAGGGTAGGCTTTTGCCCTTACAGGGCACTTCAGTTGCTTAATCCCCCCAGGTCTCTCCCCAATTTTGGGAGTGTTTAACCTATTTCTTCATTTAAATGCAGCAGTACAGAAACAATAGAACACGCAAGCTACATACATGTACACCTGCTCCTCACTGACCCTTGGTTATAGCTGTTGTTGTCCCAGTAACCATGCAGGATGTACTGTCAGCTCAGTGGGAGGTGTGCCATGTTGAAATATGAGCTTATCTCATGCACTTACCCAGTGATGCATGAATGCATGTGTGATCCACAGCATGGACTGTTCATGCAGAACCAATTTAGCAAAACTGTAAGCTGCACTGAGCTTTACGGTGCTCAATGGGGAAAGTGTGAACATCCTATTAAGATTTAAATGTCAATCTGATATCCTCACTTAAGGGAAAGATTGTATTTAATAGGGCTTCAGTCTGCCTTAAATCAACACTGCTGCTAGGTCAGGCTTCAGTGCCTTCTCAGTGTTATTCGAAATCATACCAACAACATGGTTAGCTCCTGAGTTCTTTCTATCCTCTTTGCTTCTTTTGACTAAAGAAAGGGGTAGGCAACCCTGGCCTGAATTGGAAGTGATACTTCTGTTTGAGTTTGGTACAGGTTGATCAATGATTAGGGTCTCTAAACCTTAATATTTGGAATGAATCTGAATGGTGACATGCTGGAGTATATCCATCATGGTCACCAGCTTACATTAAACCTATTAATTTATCCAAATTTGGGATTGGGATGCAGCTAAAATCAGAACTATATCTGGCATTCAACGACCAGGGATGTCTACTAGAAAGTGGCTGCTCATAACAGGAGTTACCAGAAGTATACTATATAACAATTAATGAATATTCATAAAGTGAAGGACAGGGCAACCTCTTTGTGAATATAGAACTAGTTTTCAGCTTCAACGGTAACTTCCAATTTTAAGAATATGGAGCTGACTATCTGGTTAGTCTATAGATCCTGTGTTGTGACTTATTTATATGCTAATGTAAAACATTTCTTTTTTTACTATGAATCCACCTTTTCTGTTTTATTGTGCTGGTTGTTAGTTTAAATCTTTGTCCTGTACAGTTGAGTACTGATACTGCAAAAGTTTTGCTTTTCTTAGTCTACACTGACCGACAGTAGCCTTTCTCTTTAATTCATTATGGGACTTCCCTATGGATGTTAATATAAAATTCATTTCTGTGACTGGTTCTTACCAACATCTTTGTATTGTAATGCTAACCTTTTTGAAGCGCTCACCTGTTTGCTTTTGGAATATATTTTGTAAGTATGAAGATGCAACTGAATTTGTCTTGTTGTTCACACCCTTTTTCTGGAAAGCAGTTTGTTTTTAGCAAGATCTTCTGAAATGATTGTGGTGAATGTCCCCAATTTTTCAAGTTTCATAAAAGCAAAGATCTTCACTTTATATGAATGTGTTTCCTCTTTTCTGTTTAAAATGAAGCCTTTTTGTTTTGAAATTGCACAACATCCAGGGCACTATCATGTAATGATATCATGAAATAGTATGCTGTGTTTGAAATTCATATTTTAAACTATATTTTATCTGCCGTGTTTGGTGCTGGTCTCCTGCTGAATAGTTTCTGATGATGGTATTGAGGGGGCCAAGAGAAACCCACGAACGGGTCAATAACAGAACATACCTACATGGGAAAAGCAACTGAACAGAAGTGTTTGGTTGCTTGTCAGTATAGAAGTTATTAGAATTACAGTTTAATCTTCCAGAAATTATATTGTAAGTGCATTTCTGCTTAAAACAGCTAGTCAGTTATGTTCTTCTAGGTGAATAACATTTGCTAACTATACTAACCCTAGGTGGCAAGTCTGGTAAAATACCTCAGTTGTACCAGTAATTCTATTGCTGATGAGTATTACTGTTCAGCATTACTGGAAAGGTCAGGTGAGGTGCTACCAAATATTTTTGGTAATTATGTGTTGGATGGTTAAGAGCAGGACTATTTTTGCTACAGTATTTTGAATATTGTTAGTGGATGCATTCCTTTGGTACCACAATCCACTTTTTGAATTCTGTTTGAAAGAGTTTGCCGATGGAAAAACTGATTCTGAGAAAATATTTTTGGATTGGGCTATTTTGTGGCAGAACCAGAAAAAAATAAACTACATAAACTACACACTGAACAAAACAGCTTCATGTTCTTCTTTTGTAACCTGAGGAATACATGTAATTGTGGTGTAATTCCACAGTTGAAAATAAAATGAGAGAACTTATTTACTTGCAGCTTCCTTCTCTAGTTAAACCTACAGTTTAGATATTTTGGGTGTGAGGTACTGGTTGATAGTCTATTCTTTTGAGGCAGCCATTGAAAACCAGGGAGGCTCCAGCCATTCACCAGGGAAGAGAGAAAGTGGGCTGCTCCCATTTTAGGCAGTGCAATGACCCTGTGATCAGTAGACTCTGTTGTCTGGTGTTTTATCTTGTTCTTTTTTGCCTCATGCATCTGGGAGCATATGTCTGTGAGCCAATGTTTTAGATGGTATGGTCTCCATCACAGGACAGCTAGCACTAATTTGTGTAGAGAGAATCCAATAATATCTGAGAAGACTGGTGCCAGTGCACACTTGATCTAGCCCATGGCTAAAATGCCTGCCTCACTGTTAAAGTCATGAGTATGTTTTCCTTGAATTGAATGTATTTGTGCCAGACTGGGCCACATGAGCCCTTCTTTGGTAACATTGGACACCCTTGGACTAGAGACTCCTTTCTTACTGATAACTGGTTTTACTGGTTGTGTGCTGAAGTTCCAAGAGTCTGTGCTCCACTCCCCCCCCCCCCCCCTTTTTTTTTTTTAAAAATTTGTCATCTACCAGAGCAAATCATCTAGTAGCTGGTCAACTCTAGGTGTTTAGTATGTAACCATGGTGTTTTAACGAGTAGCTGGTGAACTCTAGGTGCTTAGTATGTAGCCATGGTGCTTTAATGAGTAGCTGGTGAACTCTAGGTGCTTAGTATGTAGCCATGGTGCTTTAATGAGTAGCTGGTGAACTCTAGGTGCTTAGTATGTAGCCATGGTGCTTTAATGAGTAGCTGGTGAACTCTAGGTGCTTAGTATGTAACTGTTGGGCAGATGTGCAGAATACTGGCTGACTGAAAACCGCCCTACGCCAGCAGGAAGAATCCTAAGTTCTTTGAGCAGTGTTTTGGAACCGGGGAAATGGGGAAAAATAAAGTCAATTTGTCAGCATTTTGCCACCATGAATCAGAACGAACAACAACGAAAAGTGCGCCACACAAAGGACTCAATTCTGCCAAGAATTGGGCACCACATGCTGCTAAATACAGCATGCAGTGCTTAAGTAGACTTCATGCTGGCTCACTGAATCTCCACCATGACGAGCGGGCTGGTCCCAGGCCTAACCCAGATGCTGTCTGCTGCGGGAAACCTGCAGCCTGAATTTGCCAAATACTACTTCTGGGCATGTTCAGTGTTCACTTGACAGGTATTCATTTGTAAATGAAATTCTTTTGACTCATCCTAAGCAGCAAATTGTTTCCATCATTTTCGGTGAAATCTCACATATGAATGACGTTGATAACAATGGGTCTTCTAAATTCTGTATACAGCTGCGTGGTCATGTAATCATTTGAAAATGTGGTTACAACCAGATACAATGTAACTACATTTGCCTGGAAAGAGTTGCACAATAATAGTAGTTGAAAAATCAGTGTGACCAATTATGTAACATTTTAAACAACAGCCCACTTACCTCATCATGCATAATGATGATTTTCTTTCTGAAATGGCTTGTCATGGATATAAAACTTGAGCATTAGAAGTCTTCATACTTATATTGTTCTTTTAAACAGCTGCTGACATTCCACCAAAATCACTGACACATGTTTAAACTTACTTTTCAGCATTTCCCCGTTCCAGAACACTGTTTAGACTCTTTTATGAAAAGGTTTATCCTGAATATTATTGTAGTCATGGCAATTGTATTTTAGCTGTCTGGGCACCTTCTTTTAGCGTCCTTAAGTTAATTGATTACAGTCACGCAATCACAACTTTTCAGATGTGGGCTGTTAAACTGGTGGTGTGTGAAGTGCTCTTTGGCTCTCTGACTACTGTGATGGAAAAGTGAGACTTCACTACTAATGCTGGAAATATATATATATATGTTTTATTGTAAGCACACTTAAATAGGTTAGCTGCTGATGCATGATCATATGATTATAAAACGCTTGCCATAAAACTAGCAAGGTTTTTTTATAAAAATGTTCATTACCATTGTGTACAGCTTACCAGCCACCACTGCAGTTGAGAGGACTACATTAAAATCCATGAGGACGGCAACACCGGAGTATGGTAAAATGAATGAGCCTGTTAAATGTCATCCAGGTACATGCAGTGAGGTGGTGGACGATACTGCAGAACACCTGCGGCTGGGAGATGGTCAGAGCTACTCCATCACTGTGGACAGGGCGGCTTGTTACCAACCCCCCCCCCCGACATGGGGATGGAGCCTGCCCGGGCCACTCCACAAAGGAGCATTTGTGCTGCTTGTATGAACGGATTATATATGAGGGAAACTCAATTAGAGGTGAATGAATGCAGTGAGATTAATGAGGTATGACCAGCCATGGTGCAGAGGGTGACCGATAGATTGAGTGAATGTCCAAAGAATGTTAATGAGGGGGGCAAGGTCCCCCTGAAAAGGGAAAAAAAATTGTTGCGTTGAGTTGGAGAGATCAGGGCAAAGAAGGAATAGTTTATGAGCACAGCAGATGGGAGAAGACATCAGTGCAAATGTCCTCTCCTCTGGCTTTATTTCAATGGAAAAAAAATAGTGTAACTGCTTTTAAAATGTTTGTTTGGCATGTTTGAAAATGAGTTCATCTTAAGTAAATGCAGTGAAACCTACCCTTGTTTGGTGGTCAGCTGCATGGGACAGCCACTTGTTGGTAGGCTTCCTTTGACTTTTCAGTTGTGTTCAGTTAAAAACATTCTAATCACAGTGGTTCCCAACCTTGGCTCTGGAGTATCACTTTGTATGCTGGTTTTCATTCCAACCACAATTGCAATTCCAGAATTTTAACCAGTTAATTTTTTTTAATTAGGTGATTTTCATGTTTAGAGGGTTTATTTATCCACGTAAGCGACATTATGTCAAAAATAGCCTTGAACAATAAAATTCCCATGTTCATATTGTGTTTATTGTGCTATATTGCAAACTATCACATAAAAGAAGAAACAAACTTTTTGGACCAATTGAAAGTCTTGGTAAATCAATAGACTCCCGAACACATAGCTGAACATGTGTTTAATTTCCTGAAATTTATTAACACAATGCAGGTTTGGCTTGTTATCATTTGCTTTGTCTTTGAATTCTTCATTATCTTCCAGATGGTTCATTTCAGTGGCCAGGTGTCCACTTAGAAGTTTATTGATTCACCGCCGTCTTTAATTTGATCAGTTAAAAATAATTAACCATTTTATGTAATTGCTTACCATGCAGTACAATAAGCACAATATTAACATGGGAATTTTATTCTTCATGGCATGCATAGCTATTTCTGACATAATGTGGTTAAAGCGGGTAAACAATCCCCCTAAATATGAAAAGCACCTAATTAAGAAAAATTAATGACTTGTTAAATTTCTGGGATTGCGATTGGAACAAAAACCAGCATAGACAGGGGTACTCTAGGACCGAGGTTGGGAACTACTGACGTGAGCTATTTGCGATGTTCTCACATGCATACTCAAATACAAATCTGGTCGTGGTTTTCTTTTCTCACAGGTAATTAACTTAACAATTAGTGCTACGGATTGGCCAGACTATATTCACACCTGACTCCCACTTAAAGGGAGGGTGGAAAACCAGCAGTTTTTTGTCCTTGAGGGCCGTGATTTGAGTAACAATGCCTTTTAGGTTTAAGGGGTTGCTGCCATCATCATTGTCCTATTGTGGATTTTAAATGGCAACCCATAAGCAAAACTACGCAAACTGAACAAAAGAATCGATGTATTTAGAAAAGTTGGAGGTAAACACGCTCAGAAAATTACTCTGGGCTGTCCGTTGTACAAAAATGGAGTGAAACCTGCCTTGGGGGTCATGTTTGTATGGTGGTCACCTGCACATGATGGACATTTTTAATTACTCCCTTGGGTGGCCGCTTTACTGTACAGTAAACTACTTAAATCAGAGGAATATGCTTTTGCAGCTCAATTGAAAAGTCAGTAATCTTATGACCACATTTGGCAGGCTGTTAAAAAGTGCCACTGTAGCGCAAATAAGACAGTCCTAGTGTACTTGCTCTTTTCACGACAATGCTAAAAATCATATCCTGCTTTCTCCAGTTTGCAGGGCAAAAGATAACAGATGCTGTGTAATTATTCCTGTTCAATGGACTTTTGCACCCACTTGCTCAGACTGCATGGTGTATTATTCCAGAACTATTCAGCTTCTGGCAGACTGGGAGAGCGGCCAGCCCATTGCTGTAATATGATGGATTATGTTAATGGGATAGACTTGGTAGGAGCCAAGCAGTTAGTCACAGAAACATTTTTTTTTGGAGGGGGGTGTGTTGGAGGTGGCTTGTGTGAGATAATATCTCTGTTGGACACCTACAGGATGTTCTGTCAGTACATATGGTGGATATAATCCTGTCTGCACTCGAATTGACAGTTTAAATGGAAGACTACAGGGGCAGTACCTACTCTTAAGCCGCGTTTCCACCGCAGGAACTATACCCCGGAACTAGGAACCTTTTGAGGAACTCAGTGCGTTTCCACCGCAGGAACTAGGGTCTAAATTTAGTTCTGGGGGCTTTGTTTTACCCCCCAAAACGTTCCTGCTCGGGGGGTAGTACTTTCCGAAAGTACAGGAACCTTTTGGGTGGAGCTTGCAGCGCTGAACATTTCTGATTGGTCGAGTACTCGTAGCATTTGTGTTGTATTTATTTTCCGCCATTACCCGCCATGTTTGAAAATATGCAGAGGCAAACCAATTTATTTTCATAATAACTTCAAATCAAACTTGTATGTTATGCGGCGCAATAGCCTACTTTTGGTTATAACCTGTCAACGTCTTGGAATTATAACGTGTGCTCTTCTGTTCTTTTCTTGCTTTAGTATTCGTTTTATAAAATGCTAAGCATTCGTGCCGGGACAGCATATTACGTAGGCTACCAAAACATTCAAACGGATTAATTCGGTTGCTGAATATTTTCTTCCGGATTTTCTTTGTTAGCCCGTTGTAATTGACTCAAAACGTTTGATACAGTTATGTGAGGTATGCGGTAGTTCTGCATAATTAACATTGGTGATACAGTACAAGCAAACTGGAAATCACCTTCCGCACTTTTTATCCGGGTAAAATAACAGGTTAATTCTAGTTATCTTCGCTTTAGCTTTTTCAGACTGCCGTAATTTTACTGCCATTTTTCAATTCCACGAAAAGACCAGGAAGACTATGGACTCATTTATGGTGCATGGTTCGCATCTGGAGGGCACACTTCGCTGCTCGGCTAGCAGTAACTTCGAAGGAAAGCAAACGGTGGCTGTACCACTACTAATTTACATTTTCACGCAAGTCCGAGTTTTCGTTCTATTCTTGTCATTTTGCAATTAGCCTCTATGGAATTGACGACGAGAAAGTAATAAAACAGCAAATTGTTTACAACGTGTGCATGTTTTCTGCTGTTAATGAATGTGTTTGAGAGGATATATGAAAATCAATAAATACAAAAGTAACCATATATAGTCATTGTTGGTAACCCGTTGTATATAAGTGGAATAAACCCCTCCGGGCTGTCCCGGTTATTAGAAAATAATGTAGGCTACTTCGGTGGTAGTATGGGATTACAGAAGAAATCATATGACAGATGGACCGACGACAACGTCAGTGGGCTAATTTGCCTAATCTTCGCGGTACTTTAGACCCCGGTGGAAACGCAGACAACCATTGGCTGAAGGAACCTTTTAGTTCCTGGTAAAGTAGTTCCTGGGACTGAAAGTTCCGGGTAATTTTGGTGGAAACGCGGCTTTAGTGTGGGGCAAATGGCATTCTTTCTGTTAGAACCTGTAAATATGCATTGTGTAGTAAACTGTGTTTCTGTATGCATAGAAGGTCAGATAGATACATTTCACATCCATTTGTGTGTGAAGTTCAGCCTCACACTCAGCCCTGATAGGCAGGTCATGTGACCTGGGGCGTGCCTATCCATTGTCTTCTTTGGATGACTGAAACCGTTGCCAGGCCACCCACAGATGACACTTTTCACCACAGCAGCAGTAAAGCTGGAGTTTCCATGGAAACCAGCTCAAGCTGCTGATGTGGAGTGCATGCTGACTAACAATACGACTTGAGCCAGAGAGGAACATATATGCATGATTCACCATTTTCTTGTGAATAACCCTCATGAAAAAGTGTCTGCAATATCTATTGTTCTCTGCTTCCCTTATAAATATGACCATATATGCTCCCTTATAATATACAGCCATCACCACTTGTTCAGTATAAAGGTAGTTGTTCAATAACACGAGCTTCCCTCGGCCCTGCTGGGTGTCCTTCCTGCATAATGGCCATCTGGTGAAATACTGGGCCCGGCACAGCTCGGGCAGTGGCTGTTGCCAAGAAACAAATTTTGAGGATGCTCAAAATTTCAGCTGCCCAGGCCTTTTGTCTGACAGCTGTATACAGGTTGGTCTGCGAACAAAATGCTTAGCTTCCCCTGCTCCGTCTACTGCCATCTTGTGGGGGCAATAAGCATCTCTTTCAGCTTCTGTTTTTGGTCCATCAACTGCTGGTACTACTTGCAAAAGTACAATAAAAATGTTTGAGTATGTTTTAAACTGTAAGGGAATCAGGTCTCTGTGTCCTCAAATATGGCTTGGGGGTATCGATGTGTGTCCAGACTCCTTAATGAAGCAGATATTATGCAGCACAAATAGGAATTCACTTTATCTGAGAATGCTTTATCTGAGAATGCTATCAAAATCCCTTTCATGTAAATCATTAAAAGCGTTGTGGCTTAAACTAACTGCAAAATGTATATCTCTGCAATACGTATTTGTGTGTACAATTGGTCTGCCTGCGGTATTAATTAGTTTCTGTTTCCCTTTCACACATAATCATTTGTCAATATCTGAAACATTGCAGTGAGTGCGCTGTACTGCCCTCTGCTGGATGGGCCCATTGCTCTACCTTTGGCTCAGTACAATGCTATTATAACCACTTGGTGGCACTCTTTATCAGTGAAGTTCTCTGAAAATGTCATGAGCATTTAAATGTTTGCAAACAGCCTTATTACAGCAAGAAAAATGTGAATTGGCAGTCGCCTGTTATTTTAAATGAATGTGATACACCTGTCTCTAACATCAGACTTATTTATAATTGTAACACTACCTTGTAAACCTGAATCGTACCAAGATTTATCAAGAGAACCACATTCTCTATAAGAATATAGCATCTATTGACAGGATCCCTTGAATGCTGTTCCCCTTTTCTGGACAAATTTACATCTGCAACCAGCACCTATGTATTACAAACATGCTAATAAAAGATCAGGCTGAAAGAAACCTTGGTTATGACTGAGAATAATGGTACTGTGGACTGGATGCAGTTTATTCAAAGATGACAGAAATTATGAGTGGGAAAATTAAGAACACACTCAGAGGTTCAGCCAGCAGCCAAACATTGATGGCCCAACACTGGCTGTTTTCAGTATAATGTCTCCGTTTGGAAAACATAGTACCTTGACATGTTTAGCCAGGTTTGTCTTTCATGGTAGATTAAAAATAGATAGAAATCAATGGCTGCCTATTAGTGACTTACATGTTGTTAAAAATAAATGCAGCAAAGAACTCCAGCATTTTTCTCTGTGGATAAAATTCTGATACTAATGCATTCTAATACCGTAGCAGAATCGGAGATAGAATTTCTTTCCAAAAATATCCAACTATGATAGGCCTCCTGAATATAAAATAATTTTAAGATGGTTAAACTGAAATTGAACAGTAAAATCCTTGAAGTGGATTCTGTTATTACATGTTTTTATACGTAATATGTACAAATTGTAATAGGCTTTGAAGTTGGATGGCACAGTGTTGACATGGTGAAATGATGATTCTTTGCTGCATTTATTAAGCAGCAGTTTTTTTTGCTTGTCTTTGCTGCAGCCTAGTCGAGCTGACACTGAAGTCTTCCTGAATAGATCAAGGTAGCTCCTTGTGTTTGTCAGCACTCACTGAGGAGGATTGTTCCCACGGCAACCATGTATATTTAAACTTGTTTTTTTAGATGACGGTAGCTTCCTTACTCTGAGCTTTTAGCTTGCCTCTCTTCTGTCATTTCATTTGTAAAGATTTCTCAGCTGTGACTGTAAGGCTTGAGTACATTTCTCATTTCTGGCAGGTCCTACCAGTATCACCCCACCAAAGAGCAAAAGGGGCTTTCTGACTGCTCAGAGAGCCACATAGAGGGTACTGAGAAAGAGGACCAACTCACAGAATAGCCCTAACCCTAACCACGCACGAATGCACACATGCACACCCAGACCCACACGCACACACACACACACGCGCACACGCACACACACAGTATCAGTCCCAATGCTCAACCAGTTCTGTGCACAGGGCTTTCACCAGGTCCTTTGCACTGGGTGAGTATGTAATCTCTCAGCATGTAAGTCGCATCTCCTTCAGACACCTCCCCACTTTTCCCAAGAATTCAGTGTCCAATAAAGCTGAGTTATTCCCTTGGAAACTGCTCAGTCCATTGATTTTAACATTGATTTTAAGGAAGCACCTACAACTGGGACACCCCTATGGCTGTACTCTGGGAATTAGTCGGTCAAACACGTTACTGCAGCTGCAGGGCTCAATCAGTGTTATAGCTTCAAACATGATGATGATGATGATGATGATGATGATGATGATGATGATGATGATGATGATGATGATGATGATGATGATTATTATTATTATTATTATTATTATTAGTAGTATTTGTATTATTATTATTACCATCACCATCATCACATTTTTTTGTCTTGTGAGTTTTCCATTTGTCTGAAAAGCTGAGCTATTTAGCAAAATTACTATTGCTCCAAATACCATATTTCATAAATATTTTGAAGCCCAATGTGAAATGAATCCAAAATAAAGCTTTCCCATGGAACACCTGATATGTTCTTATATATCTCCATATTGTCTAATAGAGTCAAAGCTTTGCTTGCTAAAACGATTAAACTATTGAACTGAACTATTGTTCAAACGGGATGAAGTGAATATAAACTTTGAGGTCATACTTGTTTCTTTTTCTTAACACAAAAATAGGAAGAATGATCTGAAATGGCTGTTCCGCTTTTGTTGAAATTTGAAAAAGCATGTCATTTTCAAAGCAGCGCTCATGGTCATGATGTTATCGGTTATTTTTTTCTTTTTGAAAACCTAGATTATGTTTCATCTACACATTAATCTGCTGTTCATTCAGAAAGGCAGTGAATAATATAAGGTAAATCAAAAGCTTTAAGCATTTTTTTTAATTTGGCAGCAGACTGTGCTCACAATGCCTCCAATATTCTTGCATCTGCCATCATGCTTTGTTTAAATAGAACAAAAAATCTTGCCCAAGTTACTGTTCTATACAATAAAATAGACTGCACTTTTATATATTTCAACCTTCACACCAGGTTCATTTATCTTGGGAAGGACCAAAAGCTTCTCTGATTACCGATATATCACAAATATAGTGGACATGGACAGGTGGTCCACTTTAAATCAGCGAAGTCCAGCAGGGAAATGCATCACACAAAATGCAACACATAGAGCCTATACATTTCATACGGCGTAATGGAAACAGTCTGTTCTTTCTTTCATAGGTCAGCTTCTTCCCCACCGTAGAGCTGAAACCTGGTGAATATGAACCGGAGCCAAGGCTGACCATGCCAGTATGGCGCGATTGCTTTTTCCATTGTGGCCGGAGCTGTTAGAGCATGACGTCACACATGCCTAAAGCCATATGTCACTGTGGGTGGTACTGCGGAGCGCTATTTCCTCAGAAACACTGGAGAGAGGAAGTTGTGCCAGGTGGCAACAATGGTTAAGCTTGAATTGTTTATGCTCTTGTTTTTCATTTCTATGAAAGCAAAATAAGTATAATGATCAGTAATGGCAATGGACTCCTTTGCTTACCTTCATCATTTTCTACTGCTGCTTGAGGCAATGTTGAGTATGAGGCATGCTGACTCTACCCGTACAGTGGGCTTGTAATTAAGTAATGACAGCAGGCTGAAGAGACAAGATCAGTTTGGCTGATAGCACTAATGTAAAACCACCTGGAGCGTGAGCTAATGCGGCCAACCTGGTTCCAGCTCTTCTGTTGTAAAATGGGTATAATGTGCTGGCCTAGTACAAGCTCTGCAGCTATATAGTGAAAAAGGGTTTAAATAATCCAGCTTGGTTTCAGTTCTTTGGGTATAAAGGGGTATAAGGTCTATGGATCTGTGGTGGGAAAGGAATACATTGAGCCAGGTTGATTCTAGACCATTAAGTGAGAAGGTACTGTATATAATGATCCAACCTCATCTTAGCTTACAATGGAAAATTTATACTGTATAGGCTGGCCAGGAATATGCCTGATAGTCAATTGCTTTGCTTTGCAGCTCAAGCAGTACATGAGCAACCATTCCCCTGATTGGGTATTATCTTGTCCTCCAATCAGAACCACCCTTCCTGAAGAAGCAAGGTGAGTGAAATTGCACTGGCATCCAATGTACAATCAGTTTTGAATTCAGTTTCCCATTCTAGACCTGGGATTTTACTCCTAATACTTTGAAATGTGATTTTTTTTGTCCCAAAGTGAATAAGTAAATACCAGTGGGAAATTCCTCCATGCAGGAATATTGACATAGGCTAAAGACTGGGCATTTGAAATATGATATGAAAAGCAAGACATGTAGCACAGATATTTTTGAATGTCTACAACCTAACAATAGACTCTAAACCACTCTCATAATGGCAAAAACAGCTGCTGTATTCATCCACTACTGTGCAATACCCTGTTTTTTTGCAGACAGCCTACACCTCAGTAGGTGAGTGAAGGTTTTGCCTCTAGCAGTGGCAAGTATCCCTTGAGATTTATTCCAAGAAAGGCAGCTTTTAGATTTCCTGATGTTTGTATCTAGCGGAGAACTTGCCTCGTGCACCTCGTTTGTGTTTGCTGGCCTGCAAAGCTCTCCAAAATGAATAATAACAACCAAAGCATCCTTGACGTTCATCCAAGCCCTTCGGCTGCATTCTTACTTTTGGTTCTGTTCCTGCAGCGTTCATAACATAAAAATAGTTCTGTTTAGGACTGCAGCCGGCCCCTAAAGCTGATGAGGCTGTTTGGGCTGATCTCTTGATATTTCCCAGGGCTTATGCACAGCTGTGCACAGACCTATTCCCAAGATTCTTTTATACTTTCCAGTCCAGCTTTGCCGTAGGAGAGGGAAATATCATTGACTGTTTTTCTGCACTTTTTTGTGACAAATATTTATTTAATAATTCACAGCTCTGCGACTCTCTGCAGATAAGTAGAAAGGAACAGACCCTTGGGGCTTTTCAAACAGGCCATGAAATAAGCAGTAAGTGTGACGTCCTTCCTCCTTCACCTGCATAAGACAGATCTGCCACTGCCACAGAGACAAACCTCATTGCAACAGCTCTCTGCATCACTTAAGAGTCTGATGGCATCAAATGGTCGGCGCTATAAAAGAAAGAAAGGGATGAACAATTTGTGAGGCACCTCAGTCTTTCCGAGCATTCCTCGGGGAAGGGGAAGAGCTCAATCAAGCAGTGATACGTGTCATCAGTGGGAAATCTTACGTAACTTTGGCTGTTCTAATCATGCAAGAAATAGGTGAAACCCCTTCCCTCTGCTACCGCTACCGCATCTGGAAAAAAAACAGGGGGGCAGAGCTATGTAGGCCATCGTTCAACACCTGCATGATAGTCTTTTAATGTTCTTCTCTTTCTTCTCTCTCTTTTTCATATTTGAGTGGGTGTAATGTGCGCTGGCAACAGTGAAAACTTTCAAAGAATATAAGGATGGCTGTGCGGATGAGTGTCTTTATTATGCTCAGAGAGAGAAAGAGAGAGAGAGTGAGGGTCTTTGTATGACTGCAAAATGAGTGATTAATGAATCTGAAAAACAGAACCCACAGAAAGAATGTGCAAGCGACAAACATCATAGTTTAATATGAACACATTTGGGTTTGCCATTTGTCTGTGTCACTGACTAGATTGTCATTGTTTGATTTTAAATATCTGAAAATATGAATACACCATGATAGAGGAAAAGTTATTTCACCAAAAATTTAAATAGTGCAATGAGGTAACGCTGCATCCCAGCTTAAAAGACGATTCAGAAACATTTGCAGAGATCACACATTTGTGTTGTAAGACATTGAATTGTCATTTGAAATCTCAATCCATTCACTTTTCAAAGCTTACTTCATGGAACACTTCCCCAATGGCTAAAAAATAAGACCCTTGATCAACCTGTGCTGCAAGCCAAATATGCAAAGATTGAACTTGTAAAATCCAACTTATCCCTTTCCCTTTAGACGACTGCTTAATGCAATGTTAGAGCAAATTAAATCTCAAAAGGGAGACATTTCTGCCTGTCTTGATGGCAGAAATGGGATTATTCATTATTGATAGTGCGCATGGTAATTAGACTGCACGCAAGCTCACTTAACTTCAACAATTTTCATGGAAAAAACAAGAAAAATCCACTTGATTGCTCAATGCTTTCATGTGAAGCGGAGTGCTGTAGTGAAGAATGGGGCAGATTTGTTGGTCTTACATAGATTTCTTGGTCTTACATAATTTCTTTCCAACTAGGTCAGTGAAACCGGCAACCAGGAGCTCTGCTGATCTCAGGGGGAGTGCTTTTAGTCATATTTTTCCCAGGGGGAGGAGGGAGGGGCGGATACAGTTGGTTGAGGGATTTGCTAGACATTTTTCCCAGGGGTTCCCCTTGGAGGTAAACCCCAGCCACCATTGAGAGAACAATGCGCCTACTTCTTGGTTGGACCTGTGATATCTGTGCAGAGGCAAAGGGGGTGGAGTTATGGGGGCTGGAGTGATGTGGAGCCGTACTGGCGCAGACCAGGGGCTGGACGTTTAATTAAAGGCATAATAACATAACAAAGCGGCCCCTCCATGGTTGTGATCCATACCACCGAATCACTGACACAGACACATATTGTATGGATACATCACGTTGTCATGGTTTCTCATTAACACCTTTGTGTTTGCTGTCTTCTCTCGGAAATTCCCTTTAAATTAGGACACAAATAAAACACCAAACCCACGAGCAATAAATAAATAGGAAACTTGCATAGAAATTACACGCCACGTTGCCTCATTATAGTCAGTATTAGATTCTATACGGTACATTTTGTCTTGCGTGTCTTATTAATTGTTAATGACAGACGTGGGTTGATGCTGTGTGTGGAATGTGACAGACTGTTCCTGCTACTTCTGAAAAATAAAAATGAACTCAGACTGAGAACAAGGGAGCTCTTTTCTTGAATAATTGTCATCAACCACTTTTCCACATAGCTGATGTGAATAATTCTCTTTGTTTTTAAGGATTTTGGGTGAAAGTCAAAGTTCCATCATTTCCTTCCCTCGAGTGTTGGTCTGTTTTTGTGTGGACTGATTTATGCTTTCGGTCTAGGAAGCCCATTGCTTCATGTGAACAGAAAGAGCATTTATCTCTGAAGTGACAAAGAGTCTGCCACCTCAGGCTTAGTGCCAGAGGTTGAAGACCCTAGGAGGGGGGGGGGGGGCTGCTTTACAGACCTCTGTGAATTGGGGGATAAACATAAATAACATATCAACAAACAACATTTCCCCAACAATGAGGCTGATGAAGCTCTTCACTCTTTTATGCTCTTTAAACAGCTTCCATGCATAATAGAAAAAAATATTGTGGTGACTCCATAGAGTATTTTTATGTACAACACCGACAGTCCATGATGGAGTAAAACAGTTGATAAAGTGACTTTAAGGCGCAATAGACTACTATACCACAGGATTCACTAGTGTAATTTAAGAATCTGTATTATTGCCGTATTATTGTGCACACAAGTCCTGTCTCCCTGCAATGGATTGGTGACCTGTCAGGGGTGAATTCCTGCCTTTCACCCAACGTCTACTGAGAAAGGCTCCAGCCCCCTATGACCCTGACCAGAAATAAGTAGTTTACAAAATGGGTGGATGCATGGAGTCCCGTCTCCATATAAAATTTTATCTTTATACCTCTGTATGCTCCAACAGAGGAATTAATAATTAATTACACCTAAGTATGTGTTAGGAAAGTAAGCAGTAATGAGTCATAACCTTAAACATTGAGTCATGGCATACAGGTTAATGAAACAAATCTTTTTCAAACCTTGCTACTGTTGGCTTTGTTGGCCATAGATTGATGGTGAAATTGTCTTTAATTGGAATTCCAAAGAAATATGCAGTTTCCAAGTTATCTCTGAAAACGGAAACGGGCTTGGTTTAGCTGTGGCTTTCTGTCTTTGATCTTGTTTATTGTAACTGATTTTCCTGTTTTCTGATGTTTTCCTCTGATAGCACGTGGCTGCTGAACTCTCTAGCGGCTGCAGAGAAAAAGCACTTGAGGCAAGAGGAGGAAATCAGTCTGTTTTCCTGCCTAGCATTTCAGCTGTTTATTCACTTTTTAGGAAATGCATACCTTCAGCTCGGCCATATCCTTTCCAGTGTGTCGCCTGAGAGTCTTGACATAACTGGAATTGTAAAAGTGGTTTTCTTGTCTGGTTTGCAGTAGTTCAAAGAAGCTAGACATTCCTTGCATGCAAGTCAATTATTTTCTATGTGATGTTTACATCACTGTTATGTTTAATACCAAACTCTGTGAGGATTCTGGAGGGGTGGTGGGATTTAATGTAAGTCCCAATATGTTGTAATATAAATAGAATGTATTATAACACAAAACAGCATTCCAGGCACTTTAAATAAAATATTTAACCCAGGATGGGCAGCCCTTCTCGTTCGGATGATCCTTCCACTCCTGCTAGCCCTGGTGCAGATAAATAATAGAACAGGCGCAACTACTGACCATTGCTCAGTGAGGCAGATGAGCCTGGAGTTATTCACAGCACAATGGGTCATATCGCATGGAGGTAAGGGCCAAATGAATGCACTGCCGCTCATGGGAACCCATAATGGATGCTGCACTTAGACTGCACGAGCAGCTCCAAATTGTCCACAGTTGGACTGTGACTGGAGAAAGATATAAGCAAACTATACAGTGCACATGCGATTATGATACCCCTTTGTTGCAGAGTTCTGGTGTCCTGAGCTAAGTCAGGGTTTCAAAATGGAGGTCTAGGAAGCCACTCCCAACAAAATGATTATTCGCAACAACTTCATTAAACACTAATTGTAATTGAAGAATTTGGGAATTTTGTAAGAATATGTGATCAGCTATGATACACACAGTGCATGTTACACACATCAACTTTCAGGTACAGATATGTCTATGCCTCTAACTATGAAATGTGCTGTATATTCTACTCATAAAAATAGAGAGATATACAGATTCTGTGTTGATGTAAACACATCTGACATCAGATTATTTTGCTTTGCTTTCCAATTGTGAGTCATGTACACATAAATACACATAATAAAGGACAGGGGAAGATTCCTCATAGTAGTGGCATTTTGTATAAGATAAACCAATATTTTTTGCTGTATAATTATATAAATGTTATGAACAGGGGAGGGTCTGCAAGTGCGCTTTGGGATATAGAGACGTAGAGTATAGATACTATAGCCAGGTAAGATGCTCTTCTAGTGTATGGACGGGTCCCAAGATTTTGCCTTGAACCCTGACAAAGCCAGACCCAGCTGTGGCTGGGAATCCCACAGGCCCGTGAATAATTGGCAGGGAGGGAGCTCAGTCAGTGGGAAATCTGTGTCAATCAGGCTACCACAGTCTGTCTCCAGAATCTGCAACTGAACTGTCTTTCTCTGACTCAATGCCTGTGCAAGCTTAACTGGTAGACTGTGTGAAAAGGAGAAGCAGATTGACAGCACACATTTTGGAAGAGTGCAGACGCTGTTTTGGGCCCTGAACTGAATGCAGAGTTTGCTGTGATGAGCTCAACCACACGCAAATTGGAGAAAATAATAACTGAAAGCATTTTCTGAGGGAAAATAGTGTGGAACGGTGTGAGTGATTAGGATTAAAAGTGTTTGCACTTAAATGGTAATAAACAATTAGCACTTAACTTGAACTATTGAAATCAGATGATGGTTTCCATTAATAATTAATTCTTAACAGTATGTGTTTGAGAAATAATGTGTAAGGCTATGCTTAAGGTGTGATGTGGGGAAATTAGCTTTTGATTTCAGAATGTCAACAATGCACCATTTCTAAATCAGATCTTTCGTATTTCCTTTTAAGGGGTTAACCTGCATATATTTATTTGATGAATATGTAATTCATAGGGTTGCTGGGAGGCTCATCCTGCTAAGGCACTGTTCACTGTGCATGGATGAGCCCCATGGTCTGTTAGCACTCCCCACGAATTGGAGGGTTTCAGTCACCTGGGATGACAGTTTCTCAACAGCAACTCCACCAGATCGATTGGTTTGCCTGTAAAGTGGCACATAAAGTATCTTCCTCTTACTCATGTCTGTGCGAGCCTGACTTATGAACTGAATTCTAATTCAATTCTAATTCTAATTCTGAATGACCAGTCATGGCTAGCTATATATATGCCTAAAGAATGCAATAAAAGAATGTGATAGCTCTGGAAAGATGGCATTATGTATGCTAAGTAACTGATGTGGCTTCTCTTAAGCTAAATATATTGTTCAAGAGTTTTGATAACTGGTGAAACCCCTGCCTTAACTGTTGGTTGTTTTCTCAGAAGTGTAATTCCTTGCCTCACAACTGAAACAAATCAAGAAGCACAAATTAAACTACCTAGAATGGTTGATTCAGCAAATGGCCCAGTATTGTAAATCTTTTGGCTTTAATAAATACGAAAGTTTCTATTTCTTTTGCCAATGTACATAGATCAACATTAGAAAGAACACAGATCAGACCTGAATGTTTTCAGCACCAATTAAACAAAAAAATGAACAATGATGTATTAACATTTCAGAACCAAACACGCTGTGTTGAAATAGAGTCCTGAGGTCTAGTGCACTTATAACACAATCGTTTTTTTTGGAAATGAGAATTGCAGTTCTTGAATCATGGACAGACAGTGCTGACAAGATATGTGAAAAAACTGAAATGGACAGCCACAGCCTGCCCTGCTGCTGCTGCATATTGTGGGGCACAATGCTGAGCTCAAAGCCAAGCTGTGCACCTTTGTCTGGTGACAACCAATTAACACATTTTATTTATGGATATCTAGGCTTACCCCATTGAATAGCATAGCTGTAATTAAGCTTTGGTTAAACTTCAGCTGGCTTCTGTGGAAAGTCTAATTGCTGCACAATTACATATCAATTAGCTTATTGTAGCATGTAATGTATTACTTTGCTGGGTGTACTGTATCAATGTCTCCTTGTGCCCTGGTTATCACTGAGAAAGCAGGACCAGCATTTAAATACTGCTTTAAATCATAAATTATTATTTAACAACCTAGTGTTTGCACAATTTAATTATGAACATTATATGCCTTAACCTATACTAATCATGTTTGTCACTTTGGCTGCAGAAGGTTGGGGGTTGCCAGGTATGCCAGGTATACTGTACTTGCACTCCCACTGCTACTCCCACTGCAGCTAATAGTACTGCATACCTGGCAACTCATGCTTCAAGTGGAGCTGCATAGCTACTAATCACTGTGCCCAGTGGATGGATATATGGGTATTTGCCAATTATAGTTCTGAATTTAGCTGCCTCTAAAACAGAGGACTAAGATCTTGTTTTTCTGTTTTTATTTTTACTCGTTGAAAACATGCAAGATGCCAGTGAAAATAACTCCGCTTCTGGAGATTCTGGAAGGTGTATTTCCCTCACTAATTAGCAAATCTAATGTTGCTTCCAACTGCAGTCATTCATAGTGGTAGAACAGTGAGCATGCAGCCCATAAATATTGTCTAATATTTTTGTTCTGGATGCACAGAGATGAAATTGATATCAATCTTATCATCTAACTATAGGTAAGATAGGAAAAAAACAAATTTATCCAAAAGTTGGACTTTTCCTTTAAGGACAAGAGCATTATGATTAGACTGAATACATGCCTCAAGTTTTTGTTACCTAAAAACTCCAATGTTGTTCTTTGTTACAAACCAAAATGTTAATGTGGACCTTTTGTTCCAACAAACTGCATTGTGCTACATGGCTAGGAATTTCTCACAGGAAGTCAGGAAGGAAGTTCATTGTTCTGAACAATGAGAAAACCTCTGATATCATCCACAGAAAACTCTACATAGATCACCAATGCTGGCCAATGCATTATAAAGAATCAGAAATGTAATGGAAAATGTTCATACTGTACAAAAATGAAACATTTACATACCATTCATATTTGCATTGTGATTTTGTATATGGCTAAATGTGTCACTGGGAGCATAGCTATGTATGTGTATGTGTGAGTGATAGTGCCGCAGTTCAATTAAAGAGAGTTCAAATTTTAAAGGGATGTACATGTCTGCAATGCCACACCTTCTTTCTTCTGGGACAGGTATGAGGAATTCAGCAGGCAGAAACTGTTCCTGATGTTTTTGTAATCACTTTGGAGATCATGAGATACTGACATTGCACTTTCCTGCTGTGACTCACAGGGAGATTATTTCTACAGCCTGCCATATGTGTGTATATTTATATGCTGTTTCATGGAGTGCAAGATTGACAAGGCACTAACTGCTACAAGGCAAGCAAAATATTGCATGACAGGCCTATACAAGAATTGAGCGCATTTTCTGCAGATATTCATATGCAATGAATGTGTGGCTTCTTTTCTTTGTCAAACTGTGGATATGTTTTGTTCAACCCATTGGTATGAGAGTTCCTTTTTCTTGTGTACGAAGGGGGAAACACTGTTGCGTGTATGATGACAATCGCCTCAAAACAGAGCAAGAAAGGAAATGTTTTTGTGGCACATTTGGACCATTCAAAGTACTGTTTAGTTCTCTGAATTCCGCTTGTTTTGCTCTTGTTTTCATTTGACAACGAGTTGAAATTTAGTAGATAAGTAGTTATATATATATATATATATATATATATATATACACACACACACATATATATATGTATATATATATATATATATATATATATACATATATTTGCATGAAACATAGACAGTTTAGATAAAATAGAAGAATCCCCCCCACCCACACACACACACACGTGATGCAATCAGACTGACTTTCAGAGATCTCCAGGAAGAAAGTCTACCAAATCAGGCAATAACATGATGTTTGAAATTTGGGCATGCAGAATGACCCCCCCCCCCCCCCCCCCCTCCCCCCCCCCCCCCCACCTCCACCCAAGCATATAAAGTATAAAAATGTTTTATATATGAGAATAAAATAAATACTAATTCAGTCCCCTTGCTTAGAAGGTAATTACTTGTTTTGTCTGTCCTGTTGTCCTTTTGTATTGACGTTTTCTTAAAACGAAATTATAAGTGTGTACCCTGGGTTTGTTGCTTTGTTGCTTGTTACACTCGTCTTCGAATGTTGTTTGGGTCAGTAGCACTTCATGCTTGTTGCAAGGACATTTCAGTCCTACATATATTTGGCTCAAAACGGTTCTCTGCAATCATTCACCAAACATACATATTGTCAAGCACACAAGAAATCTGATTTCTTGACTACAGGCAAAACGTTGATAGTAAAACACTTATTAGGATTAAAATAAGGACCCGGTCGGAATTCATCGGACTTTCGTTAAGTAAATTCTAGTGGTCCAGAGAATGCGGTTATGAGCTGTCCGTTGACCGGTAGGGTCTTGTGTAGGGGAGCATGCGTGTCTGTTTTACGATAACCCAGTGTCTCTCATCACTCCATTGAAGTATCCGGGCTACCGAGCCGCGAAAGTACGATAGTCTCGGCAATTTGGAATTATCCATTTGAGCGAGTTCAGTAAGTGACTCGGTTTTACAAATGGAACATTGGGACGTTGATTTACCTGAATGAAGACTAAGACTGGTGAACTGGAATATCGGTACGTTGACTATAACTTTTGTAACTTTTTATAACTTTTTAATAACTGTTGCCCGAATCATCCCGCAGAAAATAGTTGGACATGGGAATATCTGTTTCTTCTGTGTGCGTTTTAAACAAATCTGTCGTGTGCTGTGGCAAATTTCTGAACGACAAACTAAAAAGATAAAGTGCTACTTTTACACGAAATGAGTATGTTTTGACATTTCAGCATTAAAAAAAGTATTAAATAACATATAGTGAGACAGCAGAACATGATGTCATAGACTAAATGAAAGTTCTCCTGTCAGTTTCAAGAGTGATGTAGCCTAATTTAAGGGATATAAATGTATCAAATGTTGAAGATTATGCCGATTTAGATACTATGTTAGAGAAAGCCAATGGCCACTTATATTTTATTTAGAAGTTTGTTTTTATTTCATGACTTGGGACTGCGTTCTGGAATATTATGATTTCATGTTCAGGTTCAGGTTAGCCTACTGTATTTGTACCCGTAGGTAGATTTGTTTACCTATTGATATTTACCTATTCTAAATCAGTAGGCTATATTAAATTCCCAGTCCTGTGTTAAAAACAAGTCTCTGATCATGTGGAACGTCACCAATTCGGGACTGCCGCTTTAAATTCTTGCTACATTTTTTTCTGTGTCCAATTCGGTAGCGTACGAAATAATTGAGTTTTTCAGGAATGTTGTGCAGATTTGTGCATGCATGATCATCAGAAACACGTGTGTGCTACAGTAACTAGAGGTCTTTACTGGACTTTGCTTAGAAATGGTTAACAGTCATAAAACGAAGAGGAACTTTGTGGACCAGTGAGAACTAAAACAAATTAACGGAGCTGAATCATTAACTAGTTATCTATGGGTTTGGTGGCCAGTTTAATCTCTGTTGGTTAGAAAGAACCCAGAACCTTTTTTGTTCCTGTTCTTAAGAACTGCAAGAGTCAGGGTGTATGTGTGTGCCTATACTGCCGCTGACCTGCACTGTTTGACCTTTGTCCTGGGAGAGGTGACTCCACGAGTGTTTACATTTTGGTTCAGCTCATAAGTGTTCTCTAAAGAAAGCTGCTTTGATATGACTCTGACCACAAACCAAACCAATCCTTAATTAAAAATCTTTAACCACTGACCTGTCATGTCTCAATGAAGTCGAATTAGGTTCTGATGCTTTGTTGTCATGTTTTCAACAGTGATTTTGTTTTCTGGAAAAATGTAGTCAATCATATCCTGTTCTCATTACACTTCTCCCCACCCTCTCTGTCTGAGCCACTGTGAACATTCTCTGCAACCAATCTGAAATGAAGTGCCCAGAGCCAACTGAGAGTACTGTATACAGTGCTATGGTGGGGCTGTGAGAATTTCATAGACTTGTCATAATAACCAGAAGAGGTGAAACTGTACAGTTTGTGCTGAATGTGCATTCGTAGACTAGTGCAACCCCTCTGAAAACAGTACTTTGATATTTGTGGGTTCTCAGTAGGAGTCATCTGATTTGCAGATTTTGCCACAGGTGTTGCTTAATGCTGATATGGATATAGGTATTGCTTCATTCTGTGTAGCTTTAAGTCAGGAGTTCTGAAATCTTTTGAATGTGTGATAACTTGTGGATGAGTCAGGTTCAATGAAAGGTGAAATCAAAGAAAGGAAATTGCTACCCATTATGTGAATGAGGTGTTTTTAATACACTGGCTAAACTTGAGCCCCTTCTTGTGCACGCCGGAATTGTAGACAAAACACAAGACACGGATATCCTCTGCGAGGGCTGCTCTTGTCAAAAGCTGAGCAGGCTGCATTGTCCCAGAGGGACTCTATTCATTATGACAGGCTGGGAGTTTTCTGTTTTTTCCCCAAAGCTTGGTTAGCCTATGAGTCTTAACAAGTTGATGCCTGTACTCCTGTGTACAAATTCCAAAGGTTATGGAAGCTGCAGAGACTGTAAATCATCACAAGGTCATCACACGAGAGAGAAAGAGTGTGAGAGAGAGAGGGAAAGATTGGTGTGGAACCCAGACTGTGCCAGTGCTGACTGTATCACTGCTGAGTGTAATTTGCTGTGGCCTTTGGGCTATTGGTGTGGCTCTCCGTGGTTGTATCTGTATTGTGTGTGCTTACCTGAGGTTAGAGTCTGTGACCATTATAGCAATTTCTGTGGGAAATCATGATAAGTAGTGAACTCTGTTATCTGTGTAGTTTAGGCCCCACCAACCCGTAACTTAGTAACTAGCATCTCTGAATTCAGTGTGAATAGTTCTGTCACCAGTGGGCATGTTGTTAGACAGCGAAAATTGATGTTATTTAGTGTGAGCACCGCTGTACCTCCCATTTTACAAGTTTCCCAAGTGCTGTTCTCAGTTTAGAATACACAAAACTCAAATGTGCTTACAACCCACATGGTGAAAATTGCTTTACTATTGCTCAGTACCTCCTCGTTCCCACCTTAGTTCCTACACCAATCATGCTATAACATGCCCCTACTCTGAAATACTTTGAACTTACTTCACAACTGAACTCTTGCAGAATGTAACCTAATATTAATAATTAAATTCCATTCTCATGTACAAATTTATCAAAGAGAAGTGAAATCAATGCACTAAATTAGCTCCTTCAGGACTGAGTTTGAGGTCCCAGGTGTGTGTGTGTGTGTGTGTGTGTGTGTGTGTGTGTTCTATGTTCGGTCCCTTTGCTTTGAGTAATTTATTTGAGATTTGAAAGTTCATCCATTTAAATAATCAAGCTGGAGTAAGTCCTAGAGTTATAAGACTGATGCTTTAAAATCTAATATACATCTTCACAAGAGATTACAGCTTGATACTACTGTATTCAGTGACGATGCATTAACAATCACCACCGAAACTGAATTTCTACATGTCATAGTGACAATAACAGCAAAGAGGTTTTTTGTATCGTAATGCAGGCCTGTCTGTGTCATTTTTTCACAGTTGTCAGCTGTATATTTTTCCTTTCTTGATTCACTACTTGCCAAGCACCAGTACTAACATTTAGGCTGTGTAAATTGCATGCCTGGATAATTAATCTGACAACATATGCTGCCAGGTCTTAAATTTTAAGAGTTTGCAAATCGCCTCAAATAAGATGCTTAATACAATGAGATGAATGCCTGACTGTGCAGAAAAAAGGAACAGTGAACCTCAACAAACATTCAGAAAATACTAGAAATGCTACACAAATGAACAAAACAAAAACCTTTGGCCCTGTGTTTATCAGCATGATCCATTAAATTTGTCTCCCACATTCTTCAGCAGTATAGTTTCCATGGTCAGAATATTAATGGAACTTTTTATTATTCACAATAGGTCCATTGCAGGAATGTGTGCTCTCTTAATAATTTGATAAGTCATTAAAATTCTTAGCCAAGGTTATCAGAGAAAGTTCATTAGTACCTCCAAGAAAAAATTGTCCTGCCAGCAGCCAAATTTATAGTGATGACATGTTTTAATATGCATAAGAATTTCGCAGCTCACTGCCAAGCATGTTTACGATTAAAACAAAATGATTTCAGGTTAGGTAATTGTCCATCAGATCTGTATTAATGTGATGAGCATTGTTCAGAATATCATAATAATAATATTATTTATACATTTACCAGTGCATTCTTTCAGTGAGGAATTTTGGAAAGCTAAGATCATCACTGCAGCCTCCTCACTTTGGGAGAATGCAGGCAAGTGTAGTGTGCATTCTCTTCTAAAATGTGATGATGGAAAGTTGCTGCTTTATGTAATTCTGCAGTCAGCCAGTTAGACTTACATAGACATTGAGTTGTGCAGCTTGTGCATCCTGACTGTGGTAAAAAAGTGAAAGTTACAGACAGTTTGGAAAATTTGCAGAATCTGATGCTGAGTTGCAGTTGAATTCCAGTTACCTTGTTTAGCTTGTCCAGGAGAGCCCTATCCAGTGTCTGATCTGTTGCATAACCGTTGGGAATTCTCCTTCAGCCAGTGGACAAAGGGCAATAGCATAACTTGTGTGAGGCTGATAACTCCATCTGAACTCCTGATTCTGCTGTCCCTGCTTTTTGGGGGTGGTGGAGTGTTGAAGGACCTGGCCTTGTTATCAGAAGTTGGCAGGTTCTAGGCACAGCATTGTCCTGTCTCTTAGCTTGGAACTTCACGTAAATAAGTCGCCTTTTAAATGGGTACAATGAAAGCTGTCTTGTTTGTTATGGGAATTGCAATGATAAGCAATGAATCAAAATTATAATATCAAAGTTATAACAAATATATTTGTACCATATTCACCTAAAATGCTGAGGGAAATGGTTTCCTTCAAGGCTTGATGTAGTCAGCTTGCTTTGAGGATCATGTGGGGAATGATTTTGTTTGATGTTTGCTTACAAGTTTCACAAGAGGGCAGGAGGAGCAGATTCCCCATTGACATGCCTGAATTGATAAGTCATGAAGGACCCTGACTCTTGAACTGCTGCTATCTCCTCAGAGTTCTGCTCTGAACTGCTTTAAAAAACGTCAGCTCTCTCTGGACTTTTAAATAGACTGTTTACTTCCTATAATCATGTTATTTGGTGATGTAACTCTAGTGGGTTATTCTGTTTGCCTTCTTACAGTTGGTTATTTATTAATATCCTTTTAAGACAGGAGTGAAAAAAAAAACCCGTTGGTTTCTTATGGTAACCAGCATTTTTGGGAGCCTTCCAATTGAATTAAATAACACAATCTTAGTTATATTGCAAACTTGACAAGTTGACAAGATTTGTGCAAGATTAGATTAGATTTCTCAAGAAATTCTGCTTGTCTTTATTGAATCTCCACTTAACGTAGGACCATAAAAAATGCTAAGGGATTACACTACCTTCATCTTAATAGTAATTTACAGCTTGGAAGGCAGCATTACATTTTTTACATTACATTTATTTGGCATTTATTACATTTACATTTATTACATTTATTTTACATTGCATTGCCTTTATTTTGTAGTCGCTTTTTGCCAAAGGAGCAGTATACAGGGCATTTCAGCTGGCATCCCAGTGGCTAAATGGTAGTGACCATAGATATAATCTTTACAGTCTAATCACTGAGGACAGAAAAAAGTATTAGCCTGATGCTTTGTCCAGGCCTGTATCTGCACAGTGTCAGCATATGTCATATTATTCCAGTGAAAGAATAATAAATAATATTTTAAGCGCCTATTTTTATTAAAGACATACACAATACATATTTTCCTTATATAGTTTTATAAATAGGATGCAGAAAATGTTTGGCCCTTATGGTAGGTTATGATAGAAACTATCAGTTATTCAGGTGTGAATCGGTCTTGCCGCAGGGATAGAAAACAAAGGTATTTGCCTGCAAAGTTGAGGTTGAGTTCTCACCGTGCGTCCCTGAAGTCACAGGCTAGCATACATACCATTTTGTGCTCACAACTGTGTTTTGAGGAGATGACCTCGTGAGCACAAGGGCAAATCAAGTCCGTTGAAGATTAGAGTAACAGATGAAAGTTAGAGGTTAGGAATTTTCTCTAAACCAATCTTTAACCCCAATCCTTTCTGTTACTCCCAATTTGGGAAACGTAGTTGTGTTCATAGACTCATAGACCCATCTCATCACTGTCAACATCAAATGTCATCTGTTGTTTGGGAGAGTGCGATAAAGCACGTGTTCTCCTCTTATGTTGTTAAGAATGCTTGTTCAAATTCTCAACGTAAGTAGGAGAGGTTAAGGTAAAGAAAGTAGGATTGATTAAATGAATAGGTCATTAGAAATTCTTTACAATAATGGCGCATGTTTGTGGGCTATATGTAGGGTGTGTGTAGATGTGAAAGGCGGGTGGGTCTGTGGGTGTTGTAAGTGCAAAAATAAAAAAAAGTTTAAAAAAATAAACGTTTGTCCTGCTATGGAGAGGGGAGAGAAGGGAGGGAGGAGCGTAGAGGAAGAGCTTATAAACCCGAGCCGCCAGGGCCTGCAATTAGGGTGAGTACATTCCTCTCCGCTACCCGCTGGCCACCTAATGCCTTGCAACACATAAACGAACGGAAAAGACAGTAGGGAACGGAGAGGACTGTAACACTGTTCAACACCATCCTTTGGCTGACCTGCGCAGTCAGTGGAGTACACATCATACCCAGCTGTCATAGGCAGACCACATGTGCCAGATCGACCAGTGGAGTCCTTCCTGAGTAAGGAGACAAGGGTAATTCCTTTGACAGAAACATTCTCTCCTCTGTTCTGATTGTTGTACGTTTTTACACACAATGGCCCTTGGATTGAGGCCTATAGTTCAAGATCCAGCCTTAGTCTCCAGCTCCACCCTGGAGCCTGGCCAGACCCCTGCCCTGGTTTTGTAGTCAAAAGTACCCAGCACAATATAAAAATTGATATTTCTGTTTATAATTTTGAGTGTACACTATAAATTGATTGTGTTTATACCCTACAGTTATTGTGTTAATATATACTGCCTCTGAAAACATACTGTAATATCTTTGTTAAAGCTGCTCTGGAACTACTGCAAGTGTATTTTTGCTTTAAACTATGAACCTGCTATGTCCTTATTACGGCCAATGTAAAGGTAACAAGTGGTCAACATTTTTTATAATTATATAAAATATTCTTTATTGCACACAAAAACTGTTTGTGCCCATCAACAACATACACCAGAACTGAAATAGTATAAAAAAAAACTCCAGAAACAATATACAGGAATACATATAATGCTGTTGTTACTAGCCATTGCATTTATCTACCCCTTAGTGACTTCTGAAGAAAGGCCAGTTTGCTTAAGAGTTACAGCAAAGAAGTATGATTTAAAAATTATATGTAGACCATGTTTATTAAAGCGTATATCTATAGTGAAGATTAATAGAGGGAGTCTTTGTCGAATCTCACTGGAGCTAAACCCTAGCTCTAGTATTGGGTCCCAAGAAGAGATGGAAGGCCAGTGAATGTGGCTCCTCTTTGACCTTTGACTTGGAAGCAGAACTGCATGACATCAATGAGAGAACAAAGAAATTCTTGGGTATCATGTGAAAAGAAGAGTAATGTGATTTTGGGGCTATCCTGACATAGTGTTATCACTGAGAAGAGTATCAAAGGGGTTGTGAGGTGAAGTTTTTTTTTTGGGGGGGGGGTTTGGAGGGGGAGGGGTGGCGTTACGAAGCGTTAAAAGCAAATTGTGCAGCTCCCTTTCTTGTGAAGCACAGAGTGACTATAAATTGATAATGAAGTTTGTCAAAGAAATATTTGCCTTGAATTTTCCTCTCTTTTTTATTTCTTTGTGTGCATATGTATGTGATCACTCCTGCCCATGTGTATGTGTGTGTGTGTGTGTGTGTGTGTGTATGTGCGTAAATGTGCAATCATTATCCCAGTCACAGTTGCTGCATGGTAACACGCTGTCCATGACATGATGATTAGCAAGGGCCCAGCATGTCTCTTCAGCTAGCCCGTAGCAGCGAGCACGAGCTAAAGAGCTGCCATGCAGTCTGGCCTGCTGAGCTTGAACATGGCCGCTGCTGTGCTCTGCTTTCAGCATGGAGCCTCTGCAAACACAGGACGCTTTGTGTGACCAGAGGCATGTGCCCATGACCCAGCCGCACAGGCAGGCCTGTGACATACACGGGGAACCCGATGGATCTGTGGACAGCAGAACTCTGCAGGGGTGCGGAGAAATTGGTCAAGACCATGAGAAATAATGGCTACCTTCTTTTTGTTCACAGATGCAAAACAGCTCAGTATTACACAAAACAGCTCAGTATTATACCAAAAGTCCATACTGGTGCTATCAAGAAAACAAAAATATATTGAATATAAGAGTAGATGATTTTGGGCCTTTTGTGGTGTTTGCTTGTGTTAGTAGCATTTCTAGTATTTTCTGAGCCTCCGTTAGTTCAGGTTGACTTCCTTGTTTCTGCACAGACAGGTGTTCATTTCATTGTATTAAGCATCTCGTTTGAGGCCATTTGAAAGATTTAAGACCTGGCAGCTTATGTTGTCAGATTAATTATCCAGGCATGCAATGTACACTGCAAAAATGCCAAGACTGGTGCTTGGCAGGTAGTGAATCAAGAAAGAAAGTATATCCAGCTGACAATTTAATGCTGCTAAGTGAAATGTATTGGCTGTGCGGTAAAGACATTTTGACCAGGTTTTAACCTAAATCATTAAACTGTGGGTATGACATTTTTTGTTTATTGTAGTTGCCACATATGTTGCTTTAGTGCAATTGTGGGTGTGTGCTTTTATGATGGGATGTATAGGAAAATGCAATGATAAAAAAAGGAGCAGCAATTTCTTGGCTATCCCCAAGGAGACGTAGATAGCACATATTTTACTGAACTCTGTGTGTTTTACTTCCTGATCCTGAAGGCCATCTGTTTTCTCTGTGTGCAGATAGCCCTGCGAATGTCAGTCATGAACAAGGATGCACTTTTTTGACCAATGCCTCCAAGATGAGATGATGGAAGAAGTGTGTAGCCCCATCACTAAGCACAAAGACCCAAATGGATTTGTGAACAGGGTTTTCAATGTTTCCCTGGATGTTGCGAACGAGACGGGCACCGTGCGGATCCAGGACCGTGGGCAGGAGGACGGCCCAGTCCCCTGTCCGAACCTGGAGGATGGGGGGAGGGTGGCATCTGCCAGAAAGCCCAGAACAGCCGGGATCTGGAGGATTCTCACACGGAGGAAAACCACTATTGGGTGTGAGAGGCGACCCCACTCCATGATCCTCCCTGGGGAAAATTCCGTCCCGCAACTGTCGTTTGTTGACAAAGTCAGGTCCTTCAAGAAGCTGAAGTCCCCCTCTGTCTTCAAAGAGAAGTCCTTCAAGCTATATGGGACAAAATTCAGCAGGACTCTCAAAGATGACCCTAATTTGGTATCTCCCAGCCAGGATTACCTTGGCCATACAGATTCTCAGAAAAGACCCTTCAGGAGCAAAGGCAAAAGGCACTCTTATGCTGGTCACACAAAGGAATTTGACTGCTCAATCGAGGACATAGATCTCACAAGCTCCTCAGAAAACAAGCATCAGCTGCCTCAAGACCTATCCAGCAGCCCGAATGGTAGCAAAATGTGCGAAGGGGCAACCCACGCAAAAGAGAAAGCACACCCCAACGTCTCAAACATCAACAGCTCATCTGCCCATGAAGAGCATCCTTGGAGGGACTGCCCCAAGACGCCACAGGGTGGGAAGAGGTTACATGGAGCTGATGTCTGGAGCTACCTAAGAAAAATCTCCCTCATGGGAAAAGGGTCCTCTGGCATGTCCGAGAAAAGTTTTGACTCTGAGCTTCACTCCCTGGACAAGACGATCGATTCGGATTGTGCCTCTGCAGACTTTGAGTGCATCCAGGACCACAACGCTCCGTCCACGGCACCTGGTGCTGACAGCAAAGGTGGCCATTTCAGAGGTCTCTTTAGGTTCTTTAGCAGTGTGGCTGAGACGGCCAGGAAGTGGAGGAACTCTGCCCGGTCCTTCTCTCCTCCCGAGGGGGAGGGGTCCCATTTGGGTTCCCCCTGCTCTCAGAGGGCAGGTCTTTTTACCAGAGACATGCCTCTAAACCCAGGGAATGAGAACATGGGTGCTGCAGCTATGTCTCCTGACTCCGGTTCATGTAAGGCCATATCACTTGCCAGTCTTGAAGGAGGTTCTCCACGGGTGGTCTTGAGGTCATGGAAGGCTTGCTCAGACTCCCGAGGTCCCAACGGCCACCTCTTGGACCCACCGGGAACTCCACATGGGTCCCCCTGCTCGTCCAAGGCCTCTGCGGAACACCGTGCTAGGTGTGAGATTCCAGAAAGCAGGGTTTTCTTGGAGATGGAAACTGGGTCAGATTGCAACACTACTGAGCACGCAGGAGATGCAGGAAATTATAGGAATTTTGTGGATGTCTCTGTCTCGGTCTCTGCCAGTCCGAGACAAGATCAGGGGAATCAGAGGAATGCAGAAGGCACAGAAAACTGCTCAGATACAGACTCTGCATCAGAGGGATTAATGACCATGATAAAGGTAAGGGGTTATATTTATTTGTGTCTATTCATTCGATTAAAACCCAGTTCACCAAAACCAATGTTCCCCTCCAAGAAATCATTATGTAATTAATGAAAGTATTTCATTTCTGTTTTTCCTTGTGAAATAGGGATACCCATTAACATATATGGTAAATGACATTTAACATTACAGGATACATCTAGAACACGTTTAGGACTATAGGGATGCACACTAGGGTAGAGTGTGGGGTGGTGATTTGCATTATAACATACGTTTAGTACAATATATAGGCCATCATTTAAATGTAATTAGGAATATGTTTTAAAACGTGTAATTCTATGGTAAATGAACATAATAATCAATGTTTTCATTTCTGATGTAAAAAAGTAAACCAGTGAAACAAAAAACAATCTCACAATAAATCTTTCATATCAGTGTGAAACTAGATGTCCACAGGGGCTATTATGCTACTGGTATCACTAAATGGAGAAACATGTGCTACATTAATATTAAATCCATTCATTTTAGACTTCATTTGCACTGTAGAATAACCCTGATGGCCAAATCCTGAGATAAAGATTTTGCAATGAAGAACTGGGTAATGTCAGGCAATTTCTGTTTTCTGTGGGGAAAAAAAACACTGCCTCATAAGTCCCTAGAGACAGCTTATGTGTTAATATTGCCTTTGATATTAGTTTCCTGCACAATATAAATTATACAGCTGAAATACAGTAAAATGGAATTTGCCTGAGGAACGTCGTAAAGATGTTGAGCAGATCGATCTAATAATTCTGCTGTTCAATTAACGACCAATTTGTCTTTATTTGGCAGTGCGGCTGTTTTTTATGACGCCTCATTTTCAGAACATGAGCAGCATCATTACATTTCTTAATGGAATCGCTTCTTCATCCCATTACTGCCGTACATTCTGCCATTCATTCCTGGGGATGGTCTGTCTCATCACTGCTTTTCTTCCACCATGTTTGCATCCTGTCAGCCCCGTCAAATATTAACCATTCAGGGTAATGCCATTACCACACAGACAATGACTCATTGAAAATTCACTGACAAAAAGGAGGTTTAGAGTTAAATTTTCAGGTTTGAGGAGATCCTAAATGCTTACGGAAATCATTTTGCTCTATCTGCTGGATAGTACAGGTATATAAATCAGAACAAAGAAACGTATAGCCCACGCACACCTACATCCCCCCTCCCTCCCCCTCCCCAGTGTTTCACCCATGGACAAACCTGTAGTTGTTTAGGACCAGTGAGGACGCCGAGTCTGGTTTTGCTCAGCATAACCAGGCTCTCCATCTCACAGCCGGGTCCTGCTCTCCAGGTGTTTGCCCTCAGTCCTCACGCCTTGGTGCCCCTGCGACTCATCTCACTGTAATTAAATGGGGTGGCTGTTCATGGATGTGGAAAACGGGCCCAGACGCTCTGTCAGAATGGCTCACACTTCCCAGCCACCTGGGTCTCGGCAGAATGTTCCCTGTCGCCTCGCATTCCAGAACGCGCTGGCTGCCTCCAGTATCACTGTGCATCATTTTGCGCATGAATGTGACTTTTCCAAGGAAATGGCCACCGCTCAACATAGTGAAGTCACGCTAAGCACAAATATAAAATGGTGAGGTTTCTGTGCCGTTTTGGGGTATTTTGCTCGTGTGTGACAGGTGGCTGCCACCAGTATAGACATAGTGTAAGTCGGTCTCATTTCTGAGCCTGTATAGTTATAATCATTTTTCCCCCTTAACTATTGGCTGTACGCTAGGACGTACCGGCTGGGCTTTGTTTAGGCAGGGGCGGTCCAGCCGACCTTGGCAGTGTCCCAGAGGCGGCTACCTCTCCGACGAGGAGGAAGCGCCGGCCGGTCTCCGTGTATGCGCCGCAGTTGAGCTTGCAGTGTCCCGTTCTGGAGGAAGGGGTGGTGTTCTCGGGGCAAGACGGGCACCACTCTCCGCTGTGGAAGCGGCGGGCCGGCCCCGACGTGCCGGGCGTGCCGGTGACAAGACGACCGCTGACACGCAGGAGACCGCATTCTGTGATAGACGGACGTGTCCCCATGGAGACCGAACCCATGCACCCTCTCACAGTAAGACATGTCCCCCACTCTGCTCTCTTCCTGGTGTGTGGCCAGTGGCAGAATCTTTTCCCCCGCTGTATGATCTGTCTTCTTTCCTCGCATCAGGACCAGACAATGTGCGTTTCCATAGCAATTGGCAAAAATTATTTTAACCCGTAAAACAGATGCCTCACTGTTGACCATTCAAGAGGAGATGCCACCTATCCACAATTATGTGGTAATAAGAGGCTACGTCACCCCCACCTCCCCATATCCCCCGTTTATTTCTAACTTAGCAAACAAAAACATGAATAATATTGAACCCTCAGCACAAAGCTCATCATAGTCATTCCCAGTGGTGTCATTTCTGTGCTAAAGCAGCACTTCTTTTGTTCAGGTTTTTATTCTAAGGCTCCCAGCTCAGCACTTTGTATAATCCAGTGAGGATGTGACAAGCCAGGAGCTCTAAGCCTGCGGATAGACTTCTCCATCCTGTGCTTGTCACAGAATGCACTCGGCATGAGAGGGCTAGAGCGGCGACCATCTTGATGCTCGGTTTGAGCAAAGTTGCGTAACAGATACATTCTATTCAAAGAAACATCTGGCCCCGTAAGATAAGAACGGAGACCCGCGTCTGAGTTCATCATTTCATTTACATTGTGCATTCTGTGTGATTCAGTCCTTCTGTATTTATGCAGTGCCGCTAATGGGCATTAAAGATAGCCAAGCGGTGACCCCTGCTTGACCATTTTTATTTTTACTCTCAGTACAGTTCTTACAGATTCAGTTGAAAAGAAAAACGAATTAATCGTAAATAATAAATATATACATCTTATATGAAACGGCATGTATGTTATCCTTGTTATTGTGAGCCACGTGAATTTAAAATGACTCTAAAATAGCATGCAATTAATTACTTGAATATTCCTCTACATATAATCATTTACTGCAACAAATGAGTATCTCTCTGGTAATAAACATATGAGTTATGACGTGTGAAGCTTGTGTTCTAAACATAGACTCGGAGTCTATTTTCTCAGTCCCAGCTGCATCCACATTGCAATGCAAAGCTGTGATTTTATTGTAAAACCTGGCTGGTTTGCCGTAAACCATGTGAGGTGACTATCTGACAGTAAATATGAAACCTCAAACTGAGAGCAGTAGAATGGAGATGTCTGCCCACAACCCGTCGCCCACTCACTGACAAATATAGCATCGCCTGCTGATGAATCCACATCTATTGGCTTTAGCTGCAGTAATGAGGAGACACCAGACTCTTGCACGCTGTAACAGTGCATGCAGTGGGAAACCTTAACCAAAAGGAACCAAGTTCTGAGCTGTCATCTTTTCACCCCCTCTCTCCTGGTCACGCTCCTGCTTTTATCACTTTCGTGCTTTCGTTCCATCTTTTCATCTGTCCATATCCCAGGGCATCGAGCCAGAAAATCATCTGCTTGGAAATGATGAATGATTTCACAGTTTGTGTGTCAGGATGTAGCCATGGCATGTGTTGTGCAAAGGCCATGCATTCTGATCGACATGGACAATTTTTATGCTTTCTTGGACTGATTGCACTTATGCGTTTGAATATTATGTACAAATTCATTATTATTTAAGGGCTATATTGACCAGTTATTTTAAAGGATACATTGCGGGAGGATATGAACATTCAAATCTATTTGTCCATGTCTGCCTTTCTGTCCATTTGTGAAACAACAGTCAACCAGTCTACTATTTATGTATCATTACATTTTTATCATAAGCTGCTCCTGTTCCCATGAATATGTCCTCAATTTGTCCTGTGACTGTCAGCCCATGTCCCGCCCCCCTGGCCTGTCTCCACGGGATCCTCCAATGAGGGCTACACTGCAGAGGTGTCTGTCCCTCCCCCTGTCCCAGAGCACACCCACCGGGTTGGAGCGAACCGGCTGGACTCCTGCTTCACCGCGGCCAGGTCACTGCTCCTGTAGCACGTATCTCTACCACTGTGCCTTACATAACATTATCCTGACATTCCCATAACATTTCTGCCATATTAAGAAAATAAACATAAATGAATGCAGATAGTTATATGCTGATAATAAACATGCACATGAAGTATAGTTATAATTAGAGTTGCATTGGTATGCACATAAGGCATTATCTAAAGTACATGCACATGCAAAGAGGTGTAATGTGAGAGGAATGGAGGGTTGAACTGTACCACTTTTGTTGAAACCTACAGGCTTAATGAGCATACTGTAAAACTGCTGCACAAACACATTCTGCTTGCAGCAGCCCAAAGGGTGACTGGTTGGGATTCCCTAATCCTACAGTTCTAGTAATAAACCAAAAAAAGCATGTGCAAACAAATATCTGTAAAATACACTATGCATTTTTACCAATATCTCATTTTTGAGCATTTTGAATTTGATTCTAGAGTTTGACTTGATGCAGCAGAGCTGATCTCAGTGCAGCATTCATTTTGCCACAGTGGGACACACTTGTGAAAAGCATGGGTGTCTGGGTAATGAGGTCATGGATTACAGAGCAGAGGCCTTTGCTTGACTAGGGATGGCTGAATTGTGATGTCAGTATCTTTCCCTTGCAGTAGACGTTGCACTGAAACTTCAGTCGGATGCTGCCTGGCTGCGTGATGGACACACGGGCACCACCAGGAGGAGGCTGCTCCGGCCTGGGTCAGAACAACTGCATGTGAACATCGTGAGTCCTGCCCCACCTTAACTGCACCCTCCCCCCGCCCAACTCCAGATCACCGTCACGAGTCACAGTCCTGCCCCCAAATTACTGCTCCCCCTCTCTAGCTCACCCGTCCCATTTCAGGCCAGCATCGTGCCTGCAACAGTTCAAAAATAGCTGGGGAGATGGTTCTTAGGATGCAGGGGAACATTATTAATTGATCCTATTTTTACAGCACGCTGAGTGGATTCAAACCAAGCAAGTGCGATGGCTGGTCCTTGTGAATACTTAATACATATACGCAGGTTGTTTGCGAGGTAGAGAGGAGACACTTTTCTCTCTTTTTGAAATATTTATTAAGGGTTTGATATTATGTGGGTGAGATTTATCTCAAAGTTGCTGTCTTCTTTAAAAAAGTATACTCCTACATTTTGGGTTTGGTCATGGTGACCTTGGAATTTGGGTTATAAAGGTGAGCCTGGGGGCCCCCCTGTTGATGTACTTCACTCAGTGAGGCTAATTGCATATGACATGATATCCAAAGGCAGCATCCACCCCCCGGTCTCTCTCTTCCACTGTGACGTCTCAGGCTGGGCGATTTTAAACTGACGGGACTGCCGTCTCACTGGAATAGAGCACGGCTTCCTAACAACTCATTATGCTTCACAAAGGCTCTGGCAAATGAGGCGGAGTATTTGCAAACGAAACATACCTTGAGGGCTCTTTTTCATAGTGGCACAACAGATTTGCACATCTGCAATTTGCGAGTGTGTATGTGTGTGTGATTGTGTGTGTAAGTGCGTATGTGTGTGCGCAATAGAAACTGATAGTCTTTCATGAAGGAGACCTTGTTTGAATTTGATCTTGAAGTGATTGAACGTAACTCAAAGGTCTCTCAGAAATAAACAACATTATGCCAATCTATCGTTAGTAAAGTGGCTGCCATTGTGCTTGGGTTTTTTTTACAAAAGCATTAGTCATGTGTAACTTCTGTCTTGCCCACCATCGGTGGTTTTATTCATTTTAATCTCCTGCCTTTTAAACTGCCACTTCAAAGGAACTCACACTTAATTCCTCCCTTCCCCACAGTGTACCCTGGCCACCTGACTCAAAAACGAGCCTCACTTATGAACCACCTGATTACCTGCTTCTCAAAAAGGCCCTGTTGCCATGACATAGCAGCCTTGTTTTCTTTTCTTGCTTCTTTCTTTAGAATTCCTGTGTGAATGTTTGAGAGGGAGAAAGATTTGTTTTTATTTTAATTTCTCTCAGTCTTTCATTTTCAAATGGGAAAATGGCAACTCCTGAAGTACTGAAGTATGTAGGGTTGGTATGTACAGCGCAGTGCCAGAACTTTAAACAGCTATGACTGCAGGCTGCAGATCAACCCTTTTCTAGCATTGTCGTCTCGATTCCTTTTGATTGCTCCACAAACCTGGGACACTCATTTTCTGATCTGTCCTCTGTGGTCACTCAGCGGTGCTGTAAGAAAAAAGAGCCAGTTATTTTATAGTGTTTGTCAGCAATAGGTGTGACAAATTCTTTTTTGTAGAGTTTGTCAGCGTCAGAGTCAGTGTGCCAAGATATTTACATTCAGTCTACTCCAGAACATCTTTTTGGGGGCTTGTTTATTTGTGTTTAGATTAAGTAACCCTGTTAGCATTAAATGTCTTCATTTTAATTTGTGAGTTATTTAAGGACAATTAAACGCGATTCTGTGGTGATCGTATTATGCAACTGTACTTATTAACAGATGAGTCAGCATCGCACAAAGAAACACATGACAGAAGATGGGGAAAAAATGAAGAAAAAAAAAACATAGGGATGGAAAAAACCCTTCTCTTCTATTCATGCGTATTAATTTAATAGCTCGCTGCCCAGATGTTAAGGTGATGCCTGCCTCCTAACAGGAACAGTCATGTTTCTGAGGTCCAGGCCATCAAAATGCCTTTGAAGTGCCAACACTAAGCACTCCGGTGTCCCTTCTGAAAATAGGATTATTGTCCGAGGGAAAGCATCACCGTGCGACAAAATATCCCAACCTGCACATTCCTGTGACGACTCCGCGCAGTTTTGGGATGCTTCTTTACTGTTTGGCTAAGAGGCTGTCGGTAAGGCACTGCTCTTTATTTCCACTTGTTTCTCTCACCATGTGAGCGTCATGCCGTTTCGTGTCTCGCGCGCTCCCTTGTATTTACAGCCTGCTGATTCCCGTTCCTCATTTGAAGTGCTAAGAACATATTCCCTGTGCATAATGATGTGAGCCGTGCTTGCTGTCGAGCTTGATTTGATTCCTGTCTCAGTGCACTGCATTGATTTTGGCTCCCTTCACTCACACTGTTCCACTTCCTGACTGCATCTGTTGACTGAATCCTATTTTTAATTGTGTATTGTTCAAAGTGAATACCCAACACTGGGACAAAGCTAAATTATACCACTGTGTAAACAATTCTTTATTAGCTTATTGTTTAGAGAAATACAATATTCAGCCTATGAGTATGTAGGATTTAGTAATATATTACTGTAATATATATTTTCTTCAGGATATGTAGGATCTAAAACAATACAAATGCGGTTTATCACATCATTTCTGTTTACTTTGTTTCAGGCAAGTGTGCATAGCTTTATTGCTTTTGAAGAATAATTTATAACTGCAAAATCATAAATTTAAACCTCCTTGCCACATATAACATTTACATGCTTATATTTGTATATTTTCATTTAAAGAGTGATTCTCCAATAATCTGTCAAACACTGATTTAATAAAACAATTTAACTTGCATTTATTTGAGATTCAGCTTGCACAGAGCGGGTTCACTATCTAGTTGTGCCATCTGTGATTTATAGTTCTTTATTTTTAAAAAGGGGTTTACTATAATAACCTGCTAATTTAAGGTCTGTAACTAGCTACTGATAATATATTCAGCAATCTCTGAAACATCCCCAGTGACTGTTCACCGCTTCTCTTATTCATGTTGCTCCTCCATCTTAAAAATGGCTATTCTGAATATTTGAACATATTATGTAGTTGTGTAATAGTGGACCATTGTTTTCAGTAAAAAGCTAGCTATCCACATTAGCTTGCAAGAGGTGCTGTATGGCTGCGGCAGCTATCTTCATGTCTCTGGGTCCTATACTCTGGGTCAATAGTAGGATATTTTGTTGTGTTTGATTTAAGAAAATGCAAAACATTAGACCCATATCCATTTAATAATGTTGGCATGGGTTTGATGTCAAAATTGCAAATTGGCCCTGCTATGTGTAAATTTGAGCCAAAAGCACATCTGTAATCCTCAGCCTTTCCTGTAAATTCAGGAATGTGCACTCATATACTTATGTATTTGTTCATAAGTGCATAGTTAGCAGCCATGTCTTTTCGGTTTTAAATCCACCAGGTGAGTTGTACAGTGATTGTGTCGGAAAAAAACAAACAAGCAAAAACAAAAACGGATTCTTCAGAGGTCAGGTGCACTCAAAAGTACAGAATATCTTTTTCACTAAAACCCTCCACCCCTGGGTCTACAGAAACACGTACGCACCAGTTCTCATTATAGACCTCATTGGTATCATCTGCATCTGATTCTGGACCATGGTGTGAATAACTGCTCTAAACTTAGCCCCATTTTTGTAAACTTTCTTTTGGTACTTTTTAGCACTTATATACTATGGGATTTTTCAAAGTGAACAACAAAGTTAAATGTGTGTGTCTGTAGAAAACTATTCCTTGCTTGGTTGACACAATATTACCTAAACATTACAAGAAATGAATAATGTGTTGATGCCTCCCACATTCTCGGACTGTTTAAATGATTAGAGACCTCGGCATATATTAATTAGGAAAGTATTGTTCTGGTAATCATATTTCCATCAGACTGAAATGAGTAACTGACCCCCAGCAACGCTAGGGTGAAGTATTGATCCAGTGATATCATTTGGTCTGCAAGCCATTGCTCAAGATGCAGAATCTACGTACATTTTCCAAGCATGCCGAGGAAGATTGTACTCATACATACACTTTCTCTCACACACACGCGCACGCACACATGCACACACACACAAAATGATAATGTCAATTTCTTTTCAAGACTGACAGCCTGGTGAAGTGGCAAATTTTATGTGAGCACAGGACGTCCATACTTGCGTATGTGGTGCAAGCTCGGATTAATAGATCTCTATAGTTGAATGTCATTGACTTTTAGATACTGTCAAACAAGGATTAATGAATTTTTCTAATTCCAGAATGCTGATGCTGAACAGTGCACAAATTCACCTCATATACTGTAATTATTCTGTGACAGCCTGCAATCTGTTTCCTTGTCATTGCGTTTCATGTGGGCTAATTTTGAAATATTGCCGCTGATGAGTTAAATGAATTTATTTATGTTTACTATTTGATTTATTGTTTCACAATGTTCATTTTATACCTATTTTCCCATTGAAAAATAATATTTCATAAATAAGCCTTTTCAAAACGATTTGTTGAATGAAATAATTTTTGCATATTCACCTTATGCAAGCTGTCCAAGGGTCTGAGTACTTTTTAAAGGCAGATAAAGGCAATCGCTTCTTACAGAGTTCCCCTTTCAGCCAGCCTGAAAAGTGTCACTCTGGTTCTGACAGACTGGCAAATGTGACCTTCACTGGGATGTGCATAGAAGACAGTGAGCTGTGGTATATTTGAGATTTCTGAAAATATTCCTACCCAGAAAGCTCAACCAGGGTCTTTCCTTGCCTGCTCTACCATGCAGAGTTCTTTGATCTGTAGATCTGTGACACTTCTGTCTTGCCCCCGCTGGTCCACGTTACAAAGCCCCTCAAAGCATCTAATTAGACATTAATCTTCAATCTACTCTGCCTCATTGTGACTGCCCCTCTTTCATCCCCACAGCTAAAACCTATGCTTTCTTATACATGAACACAATTTAAGATAAACCAGGCTGTCTTTTTTTAAGTAAAGTGAGTTGTTCATTTAGAGCCATGTTGGACCTCAAGACACTTTATTAAAATGACTGGCTTTTGCAACTGTATTGTAAAAGCAGTTGCATATGATTGTAGGATTACAAAATGTGTTTTGAAGGTGATTTACAATAGTGCTAGTGGAAAATTGATGATAAAGTCATTTATTCTGAGTGCATTGACTGGGTGTCTGCCATCTTCCAAGCAGCAAGCATAGACATTGATGCAGTCTAATTGCTTGTGCTACATTGCTAATAATATTTACATACCTTTTCTGAACTTTCAGGTTGGGAAGCTCATTAGTTAATGATGGAAGAGGGAAAAATAGAAATGCTAAGCCTCCTCTGGATACTGATCTAAAGACGCTTTGATGACAGATGTACACCAGTGCAGTGGCTTTAAATAAACTGGCTGTCAAAACGAATCATGCACCTTCTGTATAAATGTGTACCAGAACAGAGCGCTGTTCTTTTATATCTGAAATGCATAATGGACTCAATGCTTTTTGTTAGATTAGTGAAGGCAGAATATAGTATTTACTTTTTGTAGATCACACATAATACGCAGAATTGTGGCAAATAGATTAGGTTACATGGAACATTTCACAAAGGAGTAATACATAAGTGATCAAATGGGTGACTATTCACCTTCTCTGTAAAGTGCTTGATCCATGAAAGGTGCTAAGTCATATCCACATATGATTATGATGATGGTGATTATGATTATGATGATTCTTAATAATTGCTGATGTTTCTTAATAATAATAATAATAATAATAATAATAATAATAATAATAATACTTATTATTATTATTATTTTGTAAAATAATATTTCTATATATATCGTAAAGATACTTTTTCTGGCTTAATCTATTCTTTTATTAACCACAGTGGAGACCTATTATCTTTAATTCAGGAATACATTTACACAACTTTATGTGCTTCTGAATTATGGATAGACAGTTTCATTTACACATGTAATGAATTTTATATATGTTTGTCTGTTTGTGTTATATCATTCTGTTTTTTTGTGAGCTGTACCTATTTCCTGTAGTATAACTGATGCACTATAACATGGTCAAATAAAGTTTTAGTTTTTTGTTTTTAAAGAAAAAATCAGAATTATTTTAGGATACAAATTGATTTCTCTGTCAAGACATATTAGAGATAAAAGCCAAAGTGGAACTGAGTTCAATAGACAGGTCTCTGGCAGAACTTGCTTACCCAGTGCTCCTCTAATAGAAATATTCATAGGCCCAGAGACATGAATGTCCTATTTTAAAATTACATTTGTCAGAACTTGAGTTTTTTCATTGTAAAATCCTCTCCCCTCAATGCCGGCTCATCTTTTTTCTTGCTGATGATGGCCCATGAGTGCTGTAGGGTGCTGGAGATGTGTTTGCCGTGATTATTATCACATTATTTTCACACTTACGTAAATAGATTTTGGTGAGATTAGCTGGGTGAACGCAGCAGATTAATAAATGATGCCCTTAAAATACCAGGGATGACATATCAGCTGTATCTTCTCTGCTCTTATACTGTGGAACCTTTTATATGTGTATCTATGGTGTTATCCAGAATGCACCTGCATTACATTTATCACTGTGTATTATGACTTCGTGGTCAGCAAATGGATCTCTACACAGTCTGTAGAGATGCGATTTTGTGATTCCAGCAGTTTTTCCTTTATAGCCAACTGGAATAGCTGAAGTGTTATTCAAGGTTTAACAGTTTAGGTGTTTACTGTGAGAACATTTGATGCTTTTAGACAGTCTCACAGTAACCATGGCTGAGACTCCACCTCCTTATTATAGTGTCTCACACATAGATAATTTTGTATGTTATCGTCAATTCACCAAATAGCTTGTTGGTTGTTTTTTATACATGTGACAGTATGCTTACTGTAAATACAATTACAGTACCCATCTAAGTTCTGTATATTGTGAAATGTATTACTGCACCTTGCAAGCTAATTGCTGCCAGCAAGTTACTAAAAATTTTACAGTATTCCTATTGCAGTGTATATGTTGTCTTCAGTTGCCTCTCCCTGCCAAACTTTCTCAAACTAACCGTACAAAGTGCCTTCTCCAGTGAAAAAAAGTTATGCTAATATTTTATGGAGAGCGGTTTTGTCTTTACATATTCAGTCTTGATATAAATATCAAAAGAACTGAGTTCTTCTAGAACAGTCCTAAAGTATACATATTCTAAAAATACATTCTCTGTTTATCAGTACTTATGATTTGCAGTTTTCACTCAACTTTTGAGACATTAAAAAATACTCTAGGTAGAAGTTGACAAGAATATAAACCATATTCCTTTGAAAGAAATATTTTGTAACTAAAGCACAAATCAAAGAAAGCTGATTTGCACATGAAAACTCTCATGAAGCACACTTAAATTCTTGTATTAATGTAAGTTCCACTTGAATGGACAGAACACTCATTATTGTGCTACTGTAGGGGATGCAATTTTAAACCAAAGCTAACACATCTGTTAATACAGCACCCGCCGAACAAAGGTTATAGAGCACTTTTAAGGATGGAGCAATTGCAAACCCCTATTTCATGACATGCCACACTCCTGTCTTAGATATGTGCCATTCTTTGTATCACTCAAGAGAACTTCTATCACTAACAGTCTCCTTGCTGTATGTGTGGTGGTCAGTGCCTACTACCACATCTCAGAAAGCTTTGTTGATGATTTTGCGTACATTTTCTGGAATGCAAAGCTAATCCAAGTCTTCATCACAGTAATATGACACATATTTACGACACGGCACTTAGATCAGTACTAAAAGGTTTGCACAGTTTCTCACACTTTGTTTTGAAAATTCTCTTATGGATGGATAGAGGCTCTGTTAGCATATTATCCTATTATGCTGAGCCATCTCATTCTTGGAACAGGAGCTTAACTTATGTGTCTACCCTTTTATCTTTGATTATTTATTTATATTCTGAATATATTGATGAAAACTGTTACATTCTGAAAAACCTCACTAGTCCATGGCCCTATGGTTTACCCTTACTCTCAATGCTTAATGCATTTATTTTGTATTTTATTTTTATTTTAAACTACACTTGCCCTTGCTGCAAGTCCTTATGAAGAATAACATGAAGTCAGAGGTCACTTGCCTCAGTGTTAAAGCCAGTCAGTCTTTGCTGAAGGGATAGACAGATGGATACACCCTTCAACATAAAAGCATAGAAATCATTGCTTTTATTACGTCAGGGTGACCTGGCTTATCCACTGATTTCATGTCACTTAACATTATGTTTGAACTAAGCGTGCTAGCCATTTGCATTCTAAGGTACAGTGTTTACAAAAGAGATAAAAAAGTAATAAAATCCAGATATGTCACAGGTTGGCCTACGGCAGTGAGAGTGAATAACAGTCTTGAACATTTGGATTTTTTAACACCTGAAGGGTTACCCATTCTGCTGTGGTGCCCATGGTCTCTGCTTCACAGCCCTGGGTACTGAACACTGCACAATGCTGCAAGCCTCATTTATATTAATCATCTCTCTTGTGGCATTGTAGCATACTTCTGGTGCAGAACCCATGTGCTGGCAGCTGGCTGTTTAATGCAATCTGTTCCTGTGTTCCTGTGTCTTTAGATCAAATCTTCTGTCTCTAAATCCAAGACTTAAAGTGCTTGAATGAAGCATCATGTGAATACCATGTTACATGCACTGAAAACCATTGTTCTTCAGTGGAGCCCTGTCACTGGCTTACTTTTCATTGTTTGTATTGATGCTTTTGTCTAAAATATTTTCTCACATCTTTTGTGAGCCAAATTACTGAGCTTTGTGATATTCAGCCCTTCTCAAATCAAAATGTTGGGGAATACTCAGTCATTAGAAAATCGACAGAAAATGTAAACAAAACTAAACAAAACAAAATGGTAAATTTAGCTAGAAAGCTGTGTGGCAAATCAACATATTAAATAGCAACTTTGCAAGGAATATTGATGAAATGATTACATGCATAACTAGTCATCACTAATGTTACCTACATGAAGTGAACATTAGCTGTTTAGCTAGCTAGACAGTTTCATATCCGTCGGTTAGTGTTAGCGCTATTCTGTAGCTAGTCAGATGTTCTGTGGTACCTATGCTGATTTAAATCTCCCTGAATCTCCTCACTGGCAAACATGTAGATGCACCACAGATATCAGCTGCTTAAAGATAAATCTTGCGGGCTGTGGGGTGGCGGCATTAACTAGGCCACACACTCCAATGTCCCTTTTCTACTGTGGAGCTAGATCCAGGCTGTCTCATTATATCCTTTTTCAACATAACAAACTGGCCTGTTTTAACTCTAATGAAATGGGATATAATGAGCCAGGTGGGTTATAATGGGATATAATGGTTCCAGTTCTACAGCGGAAAAGATGTATAGCTGTAGGTCTGGTGTGTTGTACGTCTTGGCACAACCACAGCCTCTCTGTTTATGGCATGACACTAAATTATCATACATACAGCGAGATGTGTGAGGAAGACTGACTCGACCTATGCTATTCATCTTTTGTTAACTCATCCTGTGTGCATTGCTGGGTTTGTTTGAAGCACTCTTATCTTTAGAGATTCAAGAAAAAGAGTGTTCTTTTTGATTTGGTGGCTGTGAGCTGTACTTCTCATTTGCTTGCATTGCCTCAGCAGACACCAGTGCCTCATCTCTCTTGTGGTATTACATAATCGCCCTATTTGTATCATTATGTCATTGTAATTTTTTATGGGCACAGTATAAAGAACCTGCATGTGTCTGTGCAGTGTGATGCTCTCCACCAGGGACCTCTTTTTCCAGGATTGCGAGAAGGATATTTAAAATGTTGAAACAAGAAGGCACAGCAGGCCACCTCCTATAAATAGACATTATTGTACACATCACACATGTATGCGTTGGCAACATTGTTGAGAGAAGAGCTCCTTTATATGATGGCAATATATGGATAAGATATGACATTATATTGGTTCACAAGGCTCCATTTTATACATAATGTGATATTCATTATATACAGCATGGTATTTGCTAATCAGAACAAATTAGCAATACATTTACAAATTTATAAACTAAAGTCCTGGGTTCAAGCGTTACATGTAAATTGCATTTAATCATTAGTGACATTTAAGAAGCAACTACACAGGCTGCTGAAATAGAATGCAGTGGTGCCATGTTGGCTCCAATACTGCACAGTTGAGAATTGCCATAGCTACTCGTAGCTGAAAGCTCTCCCAGTTGGTCACTTGTCCAAAGTGAACAGCAGCAAGCATGGCACCACGTTCAGTGGGTTCTATTTTCTACCAGCTACAAGGACGATACACGTTCCAAGATTTCCCATGGCCACCTGTATTTTAGACTAAGGGGGAGCGGCTCACTGCTGGGCAGATAAGCAGTTGGAGCATCTCTTCCAGGGAGAGTGAAAATGTGCTGATTCTCTGTTCTGTGAAGTGAGGGATCAGCAGCTGAGCACAGGGAGCGATGTTTTCTCTCTCCCCCTTCTCTGTAGTTTGGCCTGATTTACATACTGCAGAGATACATTTCCATACCTTTGTCCTCGTATCGATCACTGGCGTACACAACAATGATGTGAAATCATCGCTCACCCGAGGGTCACAGCAAGGTTTCGCTCTGGACTGAGAGCCGTGTCACAGAAACGGAGAGAGCCTTCTGACACCGAAGATAAAGCTCCAAAAGGCTTACTTCACCCTTATTGATCACGTCGCAGGGCTGTCTATAATGGCTCTGTGAGATTGTGGCTGGCCTAAGGTCACCGTATGGTCTCTTCTCAGACACCGAGCCGCACGCCAAAATGGAGAGGGCCTTTTAATGCGAACTTAATGAATCTAAAAAAAAAAAACCCTGGAATTTTACCGTGATTGAATCTGACTTCAATAGTATTTTGGGGCAAACATTTTGCGCAAATAAAAAATCCCTAACGGTCACCTTGGAAATGTAATACGCATCTCTGATAATCAATAATGATAATAAATCTTCATTCCGCCATTATTACCCTCACTCAGTTCCAACTCTGCCAATAGTGTCCCCTCATTTTAATTAGTGATGTGATTTTAAAAACAGGATTTTGGAATATTGCTTTTCTTACTCAAGAGAGTAACTAAAGCAGACTGGCATGTATAATGACACATTATGCTGATGTGGTAATAATATGCTTCAAAAATGTCCCATAATATACAGAATTAAAAATAAATATTGGTTGCAAGTATAATAAGAATGCAGCAAAAACATGATACCTTTTTGTGAATGGTAAGGAATTATTAGATCTTGAGTAAATTTATTGTTAGGCATGGTTGTGATATGAAATTGAGAGCAATCTTGCATTTGTGTATTGATAGTAAAATACAAATGTACAATTATTTACATTTCAGAATATTTATCTCCCATCAAAATTTTTGACCCCTACAAATCGGTTTTACTTATTCAGTTGGTCATGTGACCTTCCATACAGATTTTTTTAATCGCAACAGTGGTCATTACAGCTGTAGGTATTGTTTTATAGTAATATGAGCCCAGCTTTCAGATTGGAAGCTAAATATCATGGTCTGTTATGCCAACAACTTTTTCATGTGTTTATATTTTATATTTGAATTGAGCCCTAGCTGTTGTGGTTTTTATTCTTTTACTTAGCTGTATACCCATAAAATGAGTAGGTAGTAGATATGAAGTGATCACGCAGGATAAAACCAAAGTCCACTGTGATATATTTTAAAAATAGAATTGGCCAAATACAAGAGATATATTTAAAAAAGCTTACATGCATGAGAAGGTTTTAAAAAATGCCAGACAGGACAGAAACAGTGCGCATGTGTGTGCCTGTACAGGCATTTGTGTATGTGTGTGTGTGTGTGTGTGTGTGTGTGTGTATGTGTGTGGAAGAATGAGGTGGCAGCTTAAAATGATGGTCCAATACTTGTCAGGAACGTACGCCTGAGGTTATTCCTCTGTCCCTTATAAGGGAGTGTTTAATTTTCACTTCCAAGATTGCTTCACAGCGCAGGCAGCGGCGCAAGTACAGCAATAAATCTGCGACCCGCTGCCTCTCTCCTTCAAGCCTCTCAGCAACAGCAATAAAGCTCAATAAAAAAGGACAGTGATTCATATTACGCCAGCTGCTCTAATAAGATAACTGTTTCTTGTCCCATAAATAATGAAATAAAACAATGCCTTGCCAGCAGAATTACCCGGTCAAGCATGATGACCATTTGGGCAAACCTTCTACAGGGGATGTTAACCACTGGCTGTTGGTCTTTGACCTTCTGAATAGCTTGAATTGAACAGCAGCCATACTGTATGGTAGTAGCCCCCCTGTCATTTCCTGTCTTCTGGTTCTGTCTTCAGAGCTACATGGTGAGCATTTTGAGTGCTCGATCAGTTGGTGTTTTATCACCTTTGATCAGAAAAGACGGTCTTCATGACCAAATATTTACTACATTTTTGTGTGACCACCTTATGAATTGTAGTCATCAGCCTAGAAGGCCAAATGTCTGGGAAAAATCAATGATTCATCTGTTACCCTGACTGAGGAACATTGTGATGCAACAGTTTGGAAAAGCTAAGGCTTTCTGAACATCATGTCTTTGGTATATAAATGTTGAAAAAATATTCACTTGTTCATTGTAGGCATGGCACCTTTCATAATTGCCATTTGAACAATTGCCCTGTTGTTAAAACAAGGCAGGTAAGTTAATTAGATAAATCATCATTAAATATCATCATAAAACGATACGAGTCTGAACAATGTATATCTCAGTGATTTTTATGGTCTCATTTTCCCATCACCTCATGTTTAACAGTGTTTACCATTAACTGCAGTGCTTAGCTGACCTGCTCACATAAACACAGCCTTTGGGTAATAAGTGAACTTTTTATTAGGGTTTATACTGACCATTGGCCTCAATGTTTTGATGGCTTCCTCCAGTTTCAGTGAACCTGTATTAATTTTGGATTCTGACCAAAATTTGAGTTCTTCATAGTCAAATGACTCTTGAAGCGGATGTGAGAGTTTCATTTTGGGGCGAAGTATTACTTTGATGACAGCCACTGGTTGAAAAACTTGTTGCAAAGAATTCACTTAAAGTAGACCAACCTGGCACATGACAGCATGACTTTCTGATTCATGTGCTCACGATATTGTCACATAAAAACGACATTTTATGACTGCATTTCCTCCAAGTGCCTTGTTGGAGAAATTTGATGGCAATAAATCTGGCTTTACAGTCACAGAATATAACCTTGCTGTTCCAACTTCTCTGTCTCTTCACACTAGTAAAACACCACCCTCTGTGGTAATGAATGTTTAAGTGTTAACCATAACACAAATTGCTGTAATAAAAAATCTGATTGGCTGGAGTAGACTCAGTGAAATATATATGATAGGTATAGGAATGAGTATAGGTTGTATATGGTAGGTATAGGTATCAGTGTGTGAGTGAATGGTAAGTGAATGGTGTGTGTGGCAGCCTGTCCCAGGTGTATTCCTGCCTCTCACCCAATGCATGCTGGGATAGACTCCAGCATCCCCCGCGACCCCATATGTGTGGATAAATTTGCTGTGTCTTGTCTTGCTGTGAGGAATGTCTCAAAAATCCACAAATGAGTGCCGGTGATATGTAAAGGCACATTGAGTCATTGTCAAATGAATGTCCACACATTGGTAAATATTATCCAAAAAAATAAAACATGTTAAGAAATTAGAATGTATTGTTACATTTTTCTGTTTGGTGTTTGTGAGAGCAACAACATATGCAAACTGGTTATTTTTTATTTGTGAACAAATTATTTTTGTAAGATACGAAAAATATTTGTGAATCTCATTTTATTTTTGTAAGATTCATTTTATTTGTTTAATGATTTATGAGACAATAATAGCATCGTAGAAATGCGGTTTTCAAAACACTGTACTTTGTAAAAAATATCCCGTAAAAAGGGTGAAAAGACTGGCAGCAATGTTTGCCAGTGAAAAATCCTTTAATGAAGGGAAAAACTCAATATCCTGTAATTTTGTGGGATGGCAGTTAAATAAGAGTTATTGCCTTTTTCTATATGACTATATAACTATATATGACTCTGCAAGTGTTTTGAAATAAAAAATAAATTTTTTCAATGAACATTTTCCTATAAAAATAGTTTTTTTTATAGTGTAGTCCTGGTTTCTGGGTATTGGTGATGATGCTTGTATCCAGGATGATAACAGCATTAGTGATTCAACAGCTTTTTTAATGGAAACATTATTTCTTGGGTCATCTCATTATGGAAATATTTAATTGCATACAAATAGTTCATTGTCACTAATGACTGCTGATATTTTGATGAGACATTTAAGCAGAGGCTAAGACGGCCTCTGCTGCATTCAACTGACTTGCATTCATTTTGCATTGAAGACTTTAAGAGCTGACCTTATCAACTGAAAGAAATAATTTTAATGTAAGAAGGGGAATGTTAAAGTTACATTTTTGGGGTGATCAATTACTTTAACAGTTCAGCTGAGAGCTGTGAATTAGAAGCTCCCCAAAAACTCATTTACTGGACACAGTAAAATGTTCTCTGATAGCATAAATTTGATCCCTCTTGAATTACAGTTAAATTGACACTAAAAATTTTACTGTGTGACTACTGTGGCTTGGTTGAACCCACAGGCATTTAGTTCCAAACTGGTACAATCAAAGGTAATAACCAATGAAAAAAAACATTATTCTGCCCATTTCTTTTAAATATATAATCTTAGAACATATGCTAGGTTTCTAGTATCAGAGAATATGCTGAAAAGCATCCTGATGTGCTGAAAAGCTTTTTGTGCAATCTGAAATATCTAGAAATTGGAATATTATTAACTTTACCGAAGGTGGAAATATCCTAAGGGCACAGCAGGCAATGCAGTGGTGTTAATAAGGTACAACATTCAGAAAGATAAGCCATAAATGATCAATTTAGAGCAATATATGAACTTGCAGAATTGTCATGAACACAAATTTACAATATACAGTTTTTACAGGAGCAAAATAAAACTGCCATTTGGTTCAAAATTATACAATTTGAAGTGGATTTATATCATTTATACTTTTGAAAATGAAATCAAAAGCATATACAATAGCTTGATCCTCTCTGTGGAATTTTCTATGAGTAGGCTACAACAATTCCAATGATCGCTAGTAAGCGGAATTGTAGTGCATGTGACACATTTTCATTTTAAACATTGCATGTTGTTTGCAGAAAATTGGGTAAGATTTAACAGAGGAAGAAACAGAATGGCTGGTTACCGCAGTGGTTTTGATCAAAGCAGATAAAACTGTTGAGTAAAGCATATTTTATCCTCACCATATGAATGCATCAATAAGAGTTCCATTATAAAAAGGAACGGTTGAGCAAGGCCCTGTGGAAGTCTGTGGTGCATGTTTCACACGGTCATGTTTAGTTTTCCAAACCCAAGGGGTTTCTGCCATTTCATTTGGCTCTGGCTGCTGTTACTGAATTAACCTCCGTCCTCGTCTCAGTAGTAAAACACCACTCTGATTCTGCCTCAGGGAGTTTTTTTTCTTCTTCTATATTTCAACTTATCTGGAGTGAGGTAAATGCAGTACATACTGTTCCGGGGGAGGAACAAAAAGTTCCTGTTATCTGCGCCATTGAAAAATTCTGAAGCACTGGGATAATACAAATGACTTATAAGTTATGACACTTGTGCTCTTTCATTCAAATATCATATTACACTCGTTCATGTCTTTTTGAGCAAGCAGAAATAGGGATACAATATTTTTAAAAGCATTCATTCAATCGTAACTATCTTTATTTTTTAAAAAGCAGTCTTTAGTGCGTTATCATGCAATCAATACAACATACATAATCATCATGATCTTAATTTCTTTTTAAAGTGGCCTTATTGGGCACTTTATTTGTGCAAATTACCAACGATGCTACGATTCTTTTTGCAATGGAACACCAGAAGACTTTTGAAACACTGTTTTTACTTAAAATATGAATGAGGTACCCTGTAATAAAATACTGTAGCAACATTCACTGCTGTAGAATTATTCTGTGTCATTAGATTGCAAATATTTAATTGCAATGGATTTTTTAATCACAATAACACTGCTCACTTGTGAGTTGGAATAACATGCAATGGGAAAAAGATCATAGCAGCCCTATGTTTATTTGTATTGCTTTTAATCAGTTTTATTTTTTGTTCTATTGTCCCACAGATGCAGTTAAAAAAAAAAATGTAATACCAAATTAAAAAACGTAAACATTGCCCTGTGCATTTCATTATCTGGTTCATTAATGTCTTAAATCTTAAATCATTTTATAAAATGGAGATAAGTTAAACTCCTTCTAAAAGGGCTCGCCATTGTTGGTAGTCTGTGCCTAGCAGCCTTGAGAGCGGCTCCTCATACCCATCCGGTATTATGTAATTGCCAACCTGACTAATTAGTTTCCACATCAAAGGCTGCCAGTTCCCAACGTCAGCAGCACAGAGACATGTATTTCCCATGTGTGGTGGGTTACCCTCACTGCATATCGCATGCTTATAGGAATCTTCCGCTGGCTCGTAGTGGAAGACTGCTGTTGCCCCTTCTCACCTGGTTTCCTTGCCAAGTGTGTGTCAGTCTCCTTGGTAACCAATCCAAACCCATAACCAGTATGTTTTTTTAATTTGTTTTTAAAAATATCAAATGCCATACAGAGAAGGATTGAGGAAGAATTTGCTTGGGACAGCAGTGCTTTTTTTGGTTAATGTTTTATGACCAGAAGGTTGCAGACTAATTTTCTTGCATCTTTGAGAGATTTATTCAACATGAATTGTTTCAACCAGCATTTAATTAGGTAACCAGATTATACATATAATGTAAAGTAAGCAAGTATTTAAAGAAAGCAAATGATAAATCGTATTACATTTATAATCACTTGTCCGATGCTCTTATCCCATATGATGTATGGAAGTGGAGAATATGAGTGTAACTCAGGAACACAAAAATGTGATATAAGAAGGCACCTTAATAATCAATTGCAAAATAAGGTCAAAATAAAAACAAATGTAAAAAACTACAAAAGCTTTCTTTTGAGTGTCCAGTAAATTCAGTGAATGAATAAGTTAGCAATTCAGACGGGATTGCATGGGAGAGGGGCTGTGCTTGTTATTTTTAGGCTCTTGTAGATGGCCTAAGAGGCCCCAGGGCAGGAAGCAGGAAGCTGGTGTGGGAAAGTAGAAGACAGAACTGGAACAAAAGAAAAGAAAAAAAAGACTGCTATGCGGGCAGGAAATGGGTGGGGTAATGTTCCCCTGCCACCCATACCATTATCAAAGCATTATCGGGGGTGAAATCATGTATTTCCCTTGTAAAGAGTAAAATGCTTATGATGCATTCATACAGTCCCATGTGTCTGTATAACCTGAAAGTAGTCGAGTTCCCAAGCAGTCTAGGATCCTTCCTTGATTCAATCAAATCCTTGATTTGTTGTTCATTTTAATTTGCATATTAATGCAAGTGCTCATTTTTCCCATTTCAAGTACAGTTTGGAAAGTTCAGTGATCACAAAAATGTATTTATTAAATGTTAGTGAAGAATAACAGAAACAAAAATGTGCTAGATTTGTTAACAATAATTAACATTTATTGGTAAGGACAAATGTTGAGTGTGGATTCCCAGTGCAAACATGCAGATAAATTTGTTTCCAACATGTTGTGCAGCTGCAATGGTTTTTGAGAACTCAGTGAACACATTTCCATCAAGTATTAACCGCTAAAAGAAATAGGCAAGTATTTTCAATTAACAATGATGCTTTTCTTTCGTTGAACAATCCCTCTGTTGTGATACGCTTGAAGCCACCTACTTATCAAAGGCCTGGAGTTTTGGATTAACTGATTTTTCTGCCACTGAAAATATGTCACAGCCATAAATGCTAGTTTCGATCTATAATGTGTGTCGTTTGGTCTGCTTTTAATCATTTGTTTTTATAAAACCATCCCAGTGCAGTTATATCCATGTATTACCTTGTCCAATCCCGAACTGTCCTAACATTTCAACAAATCCTATTTTGGGATAGTTGGAAAAATAGCAATACTTTCAAAACTTATTTTGCCCATTAAGGAAACATAAAGTCAGACTTAGTCACTTTTGTTTTGTAATTATATTTGAGCTATTGTTATTGATATGTTTAGGAGGGTAGAAACCCTGAACAACAGTGGTGAGGTAGCTAACATTCCCAAATAAGCTTTTTGTCTTTCTATGTGTCAAGAATCTACTAAGAGTTGTTGTAGAGCATTCGTGCCCTGCACTATAGTGGGGAGGAATCATTAAAAAAGGAAATTCCTGTTTTAAAGTTCAATATCAGCTGAAAATTAATATTTGATTGTATCTAGCAAGCTACTACAGTTGTTGTAATAGTAATTGCTACTGTGGTACGTATGTACAATTGTCTGTGTCTTTTCCTTTATACTCTCCTTTAAAAGCAGACAAGGGAGAAACAAAATGAATGGAGCATGTAGTAGAATGTAGTTCTTTCATATTGATGTTTGTGCATCTGCAGTGCTTCATTTTGGGGACTGGACATGGCAATGTATAGATATGGCTGCACTGGAATGGTTTTAAAAAACAAATCAGAAAGAACAAAAATTAGATCAGAAACAGCATTTAGGCGTTAAAACAATGAATAGAGTTGGGATTAATCCTGGTTTATGAGGTCAGTTTATATGCATGTGCTCATGTGTGAAACACCACACCTGGGTCTTAGCCAGACAGCTGAGGAACTGTCTACTGCAACATGTCTGCATCACAGGCTCCAGGGTCACCAAATCCGCCGTTCCCCAGCTCTCCAAGCTTATATAATGTGTACAAATGCATTATCTAAACCCGCTTTACACCACCAGAAAAAACATAAAGGCAACTTAACGCACGTACCTAACACCTTAAGAAAATAAATAAATCAATAAATTAGTTAGTAAATAAGCATAACTTCATGTAACAATACTAAAAAAGATAAGTTGCCTATCTTTGATGATCCTGAAAAAAAAGGCAAAAGAGGCAATGCATTCTTTGGAGAAAGGCTTGATTTATGTGGTTCTCCTGTTCACCAGAGAAATGTTCCAGTTACTTGTAAAAGAAAAAGCATCATTCATTTGTGAAAAGTACATTTTCCATAACATAGAGTTCAATCTATCGGAAAAGCCATATATGTGTTTGTTTGCAAAAACATATTAGCAGGACTGTTACATTGTATTCATGTTTTATTACGACATAATGCACTGCAGTTTTATTCACTTGTTTTATCACCTTCCCTGCTTATTGCCAACTGGGTTTTTAACTGGTGGCCCTTGCCCTTGGTTTATAACTGGTGTAATGTGGGAGCACTGTATTTTATGATGTGGATTAATATGCAATTACAGACAATATATTTGTATATACTGTATGCATGGTAAAGAATATCTGTACATGAAAAGTGCCTCATCACAGCTGTACAATTATTTCAATATCCAATTTTACTGAGTTCAACGTAACGTTAGCTCAAGAGAAGTCTATACATTAAGTTTGCTTTAATAATTTGTGTGGTTTTGGAAGACCTTTTTTCACACCCAGTGTGTACCTAGAAAATCATACCTAGACAGAAATCATAGTGTGTCGTTTATATCAGTGTAAATCAGATGTTTTACAATGAAAATAATATCAGTGTAAATCAGATGTTGCTTGGCTAGCAAACTAGCTGCATTGCATTGCAAAGATTATGGCGCAAATGAAGATAAATGCTTCTGGGACCTGAGTTCCTGGAATCAGTACAGACCTCACAGAACATATGCAACATTCAAGGTCAATATCCTGGACTATAGTACCAGAAGAGTCAAATGGTCTTCAGAATCAGGATCACAACATTGCAAGAGGTTTCCATGACTGATTATGGGCAAAAAATAGTTTTTGTAGATAGCTATTAGAGGAGGAATCATACACGTAAGAACATTTAATCTTCTTACTCCACTAAATTAAATCAGTGGTCCCAGATCTGTGGATGCAGCTACGATGCAAGGCCTCCTTCTGCTCAATTCGCAAGCCATATGCTCGTTCCTTGTGGGTGCACATCGCAGACATGCGTGCCGGTGTATGATCTTGTACATTGTCCTGTGAGCTTTATAGAATGATCTTTAGAAAAGAAAACTTGGTGTAGGAGAAAGAAATATTCGAGCCTGGATGCATTGTCTAAAATAGTATTATCACGCCACTGTAACGTAATACTTCATACTGGGCTTCGATAGGAAACCTTACATTTCCCATCATTCTTATTACAGATGCAGTAACTCCCTGAACCACAGGGACTTGTGAGCTTCACGCTTATATTTCCCTGGGCTCTTGCACATTTCATGTATTCTTAAAGCCCCAGACAACCAAGCTGTTTATTGGGAAACTCATTTTAACTGTTTTAGTTTTAGTCAACACATTTTTCTGAATGCCCCATCACAGTTAATCTAATACTGTCAATCTTTGTTTATGCTCAAGGTAACCGTTTTACCTGTCCTTTGAGGGAAAGTGCATCATACAGGCATTCCCAGTTATTACTTCTGGAACCACGCATGGGTGTGACATCAGCAGTTTGTTGCTGATCAGTAGCTTTTGACATGATCATACATGAAATCAGTGGCATTTACCTCTAATAAAAATGCATTTATGAGCTTCAGTGCGGATACAGAACTTAACATCATACCAATGATTTGCTTCACACCCTGTCAAGAGAAACTGTCTCTTCCATTAACCTGATCTGCACTTTCTGCAATAACTCTTGTAGGCTTGAGTTTACAGTTATTGGAATTTGTTATTTTTCAAAAATTTCTTCATAGTTTGTCATTGACCTACTGAAAATAGATACAGCTTACATGGACAAAATAGGATGGACTAACAGCATGGAGAGACTAAGAGGGAGAGAGCCATTCTGTACACTGACTAGCCTCTTGGAATGCGCATGAAATATTTTAGTGCCTGTATAATGATTAGCATATTTATAAGATCTTTGATGGGTTGTCAAGAATTTTCTAATTGATGTTAAAAAAAGGGGGGTGGGGTAGGGGGAATGTAGGTAGAGAATAACTGGTTGTCAGTGTTATATGAATGAGGGCTATGTGTAATCATTTCTTGTTCATGATTTGAGTAGTTGAGACTTTTGTGTCAGAAATCGTTTAGATTCTTTCTGGGGAAACATAGCCACATTGGACGCTGGTACTGCTAGAACAGCTCTTATTTAATAATGTTCCCTTTTCCCCCTCTTCTCTTCCCTGGTTTGGTAGTCTGGTGGTGATGGCATTAGCATCAACCTGGCCTAATAAAAATATTCAGCACTGTGCAAGTTTGGTGTCCAACTGTCCACCCATAGTCAGACCATCTGTTAATGGAAACACTGGTGCTATGTGCTATATTGGTGGCATTACCAACGTATGAACATTGAACATATTGAACATTGAACACTTACACATTTCATTATTCTCAGAAGTAACAGTGCAGTTACTTCAGTTCCTTGTGCTGAAGTGCAGTGTGAGAACAAGAGGCCCTTGGCCTCACAACTGTATTGATGCATAATCTTGACGAGTCAGGAATCAGTGCTGCACAGGTACTGGTGGACCAGAGACTTCACCTTGTTTTTAGAATCCGTAAGAGTAGTTCCACTAAATAAGCTAATATAAATAAGCTAATATATTATATATATATAATTTAATTACTCTTTATATTTAAATTTAAGGGATTTTCATTTTGTTATTCCCTCTAAAACCTATAGCAAAATACTGCCTTGATGCATTCAGGAAAAGGGTGATAAAGGAATAATCTTATCATGGTACATTCAGATGTGAAATAAGTATGCAGATTTTTCTCTACAAAACAAATAGCCCTGGATGTGTGTAGCTCATGAAAATACCAATAATATTATTGGAGTTGTATAATATTATAATTTCAATGTATCACATAATAAGAACATATACATAATCCTTCAGAACCTGGGGTATTACGTTAATGATGGATATACACCCAATACATTAAAGCCTAGTGATGCTATGCAGTTCCTGGTCTGTTGGGGGAAACGTGTGAAGTATTTATCCAGAATTAAAATAGCTGGGTGCTTCTTGATACCTTTCCATTTTTACTGTTTTTGGAATCTGTCATTTTAAGAGGATTCACATAGTTGTATATGCACTAATATAGCAATCAATTTGTGCTCATGCAACAATGTGTGCTATTTAATGCATGCCATTTTGTACTGCTCATCTCTGGATGAACTGCATTAAGGATAGCTCTGCATTGTAGTCGACACAGGCCGATTGCTAATTAGCAATTAGGGCTGTTGTGCCTGAAGGAATGTTGGCAGTAGCTTTACTTGGGCCTGAGGCTGGAAGTGTTGTTATTATTTTGTCTTGTTTTTTCTAGAATGTTCTATAAACAAGTACAGTGCTGTCAGAAAGTTGTCAGCACCCATTGATATTTTCTTATTTTGCTGTGTTACAAAGCCAAATTAAAATATATTTAAATGGTATTTTTTCTACTCTTTTATAACTCCCTATGTGTCCTCCTAGGGCATTTGATTTATAATTAAATACAGTATTTTGAAGTTTTCTGAATTATTTAAAACTAAAAATCTTAAAATGACTTTATTTACTGTATACTATTTTACAGTAAGTATTCACCCCTTTGTATTAGCTACATAAATTTGGCCAGGTGTATTTCACTTTTTTTGAAAGATATCATTATACGTAGATGTCCAAATAAGTCCATTGTAACAAAATGGAAAAAATATGGTGTTACCCAGACACTACCATCCTAGCAAACTGGATGAGAAGGGCAATTGTAAGAGAAGGCTAGCTACAACTCTTAAAAATTCTAATTTGTTTTAAAGAACTTTCAGACAATCACAAAACGAAGAGATAAATAGTTTCCAGTAGAACTGAGAAGGTGTGCTGAGATTATTTATGGGTTGCTCTTTGGTAATACCAGTTAACCTTGCACAGCCAAAGTCTGCATCAGTGTTCCCTGACCACAGTGTCTCCAGAGGTAACACATTTTGACAAAGTCATCCTTTGCTGTTAGTTATATTCATGAATTCATTAGCATTTGCTGGTCTCCTTTGTAAATTTAAAATTTCAGATGTGACCTTTTGGCGTCTAAATGTCACGAAAGAGCTGAGCTGGTATCACAATGAGGGGAAGCATGTTGAGCATAATTCAGAGCTTACATAAGAGTTCCCTGCCTCACAGGGGAGAAAAAAAGAAGTGTTTTTTGTAATGCAAGCACATTGTGGCTGTGATCATTCTGTCATGCATTAAATCTGTATATCCCCCGTGAAAGCTAAACTGATTTTACAGTTACATCATCTATTTAAATGAGACTAAAATCATGCTGGAAGGTGTACTTAATTGGATCTGAATTCATCTGATACTTGCTAGTTCGTGCACAGTTAGTCTACGGTATGGAATGTATGACCTGTTGGGGGTGCGCATGCATGTGTGTGTATGTGTGTGTGTGCAGGAGGGTGGGTCTATGAGATCTGAGGTGTGACTACCAACAACGCAGATGGTATGTATGGAAAGGGAACCCCCCCACCCTAGTCTAATGATGTCAATGATAATGACTTCATGAGAGGAAAAAGACATCTTGGCAAAAAAGCATCGCCCCCCCACCCCCAACAGGCCCATCAAATCTCTGCTCATCTTGGCAGTTTACCTGAAAATGAGCAACCCCCCCACCCCTTCTCTCTTTCTGCTTGTAAATGAATGAACAATATAAAATAAGAAGGTTGTATAGTCTGGACTTAGTGCTGAGATAGAATAGGGCTGCATATGCATTTGATATAATCAGTGACATTTGACTTGAATTCTGGTGAGCAGTAAGGCTCTTGAGCCTTACATGTAGATGAAATATCTAATTCCTCTTCTGTGCATGTCAGGGGGTTTTAGTGAGGATAGTCTTCCCTCGAGCGACAATTTACATGGGAAAAAAATCAGCTTAATCCATGGCCTTGAATATTACCCTCTCTGAACTCATCCCTTATTCTGTGTGGTACTGATTTTATACACTAATCACTGTTGGTTTGCCCAGATAAAATTTTCTACATTGAAATGAAAGTGACTACTTTATTGTTTTCATCATGAAAAAACCTTAGTGTTGTAGTACTGGCATGACACTGGCAAGTTTATTGAAATTGTGTAGATGTCCGAAAACATCTGAATAAATAATATCTGAATAAATCTACTTGTGAAAAATATATTTTTTTTGTTAGCTGAAGGTTGTTAGCTATTGTTAGCTGTGTGGTTTAAATGTTTGCCAAACTTGCCTAGCATTGCTCATGAACTTGCATGCCATTTAGTTTGTGTTTTAAACAGGGGCTTCAGAGGCATTTGCTTAATTGTACTATGGATGTGCAGTATTCATGCGATTGAATTGAAAAGCCAAATCTTATGCCTTACTTTTACTGTTTGTCAAAGAAAAGTTTCTTCAGATGATGAAATATTATTGGTTTTTGATTAAACAGCAAAGGAATATGTGCTTGGTAGATTCACCATTGCTTTGGCTTTGCTCTCAAATAACAGATATGGAATTCAAGATGAGCTGGAAGGAAGCCTCTGCATTCGGATGCATGACCACCAATTCTGAGATGCTCTCTTCCCCTTTTTAAAGAAATTGCCGGAAAGCTGTCATGTCAAAGCTTGGGCCTGACGGCCCGGATCGGGTCAGGGCTCACGCATTGTCAGCAGTGTTGAAAGCCCCCCCCCCCCCATCTCTGTTCTGGCCCCTCCTCATGCATGGGAATGTGCATGAAACTTTGGAGGGAAGATGGTGTGAAAGGACAACAGCTGCTCTGTCGGGTACATTTTAAGATTTTGAGGCAGGAATCATTATGTACGTTAATGTTAATGAGATACATACTCAATGGCTGTCAGGAACCAGCTTGAATTTGGCAAGATTTGACCCCACAGAATACCACCAGATGTTGGGGCCGTAGTGGGTTTGGATTTTAAATTACTTCTCTCAAAAGTTTTCATGCTTGAATCCGTTCAACCAATGAGAGTGGAGATTAGTACGAAGTAGGTACTAGCATTGACTTCAGCATTTGCCATATCGGAAAGTCAAATATTAGTTATTGATGTTGATCTTAGAATTCACATGCCATGCTTAAAAAAAAAATAATGGTAGAGTAATGCAAATGACCATTCCAATGAAGTACCCATATTCAATTTAATGTATTTTGACTTCACGTTCAAGCCCACAGTACAAACATTTCAGATGTCTTAACCTACATTGTTGAAAGTTTTGTATCCCTGATGTCTTACTGTATTTAATGCCATTTGATTAGATACCATCTGTATATAATGGGTTTTCCTGTAAACTATGATTTTACAATACTTGAAAGATGCTTGGATGGCTGTTTCCATGGGAACAGCAGGATGACCATGAGGGCCTGTGACCAAGGGTTATAGTTAAGCTTTCTTGTAGATATAATAAAATTTACCTTTTACTGTCTAATAGAGGGTCATCTGGTAAAATGACGGGTTCTCCACATGCAGAAAATGAGATCTTTTATTTTTTTCTCAGAAACAGAAATATAGCTATTTTGAAGTTCACATTTGCTATGGTCAGTCATTATTGCAAATTGACTACAGATCTAGAGGATTAATATTTCCCCCAACTTTTATATGTAGAACTATAAATTAGCCTCTTTGAACCTTCTTAGTATCCTTTTGCAATTTAATGAAGGATCATTGGAAGGAAGTTAATCTGAACCATGGTGAATTGAACTCTTGGATCTATTGTCACCATAACCTTCTTACCTAAATGAATCTTTAAAAATTAGCTTTTGCAATGACTAAGAAAAGGAAACTTGTTGAAGTGTTGATAGAATCCGTCAAAGATCATTGTGTGTGTGGGTGTGTGTGTGATTGTGTGTGCATGTTTGCAAGTGTGTAATTGATTATTATTATTATCATCATTAATAATTATTAATAAACATAATTCTAGTCACAAATATAGACATAAAAGTGACTGATACCATTAAATTGGACCAAAATACATAATAAAAATACAAAAGTACATAATGTATGTATTATTATTATTATTAATAATAATAATAATAATAATAATAATAATAATAATAATAATAATAATAATTATAATAATAATAATAATAATTATTATTATACTTGCTTTATTTTCGGTAAAAGTGTTCATTTTCTTTAGGACAGTGAAAAAGAACAGAACATCACTTCGTAGCACACTATACCCAGGGCAGTTTTTATTTTATTTTTTTATTTTTTTGGGACTAGATGACTTAATGGGTTTGGAATTTTGGGCCTGATGGCTAAATATTGGCTGTGGAACTGTAAAGACTCCCCCCACCTTTCGTATGATTGACGGCTGAGTCCTCGCTGCCTAGCTGCCGGTTACTGATTAGCATTCAAGAGGAGCCGCCTCGACTGCTGTTCACTGCTACACACAGGGAGATGCAGTAGCGGCCGCAGCTTCTTTGCGCTGCCGTCAGAGTAGTGCACGTCAAGGTTCGCGCAGTGGCTGTAATCTACTGTATTCACTGCGTTTCAGTCCCCGAGTCGGGAAACCAGCGGACGCCGGGTTTAGACTCGAAGAGACATTAACGGTACTGAATCTGATGATGATGATGGTGAGGATGTTGATGCTTCTGTTGGCGAGATTTTAAAATGAGCTACGATAAGAAAGAGTAAGAAGAAAAGCTTTATGAGAACAGAAAAGGCTGTTGGTATTGTTTTTTCCTCCCTTCTATGGTTATAATGGTGGATGTATGGACAGTTGCACAGAACCCAGGTTGACAACAGAAAACAACCTGCCAGCCCGACACCGTGATTATTTCAGTCTCCTGCATTGCACCATGACCTTGGACGTACAAACGGTGGTTGTATTTACCGTGGTCGTGGTGCTGGTGATTGTGAACGTCATTTTAATGTTCTTCTTGGGTTCTCGTTAAATGGATTTTTTTCGCTTGGGCCAGTGTTTGCCTGCCTGCGCTGAGATTCATACGGCAATTATACAGTGGAAGTGAGGGAGCGAGTGCGCGTTCACTCTGAGCGGGGGGACTCCCAGCGCTCCGACATGGCCACACAGTGATATGAATGACGTTGGTATCTTATATCTCTCCCTAAATCCTTTGTCCTGTCTTGTCTTTTTAATATGTCTGTACGCGTATAGCTGATGGTCGTGGTCGTCGTTGTGATAGATATATTAGGTTTCGCTTGTCGTACGGCTGTCATAACGCACCTTTTTATCGTGTGTGTTCTTTCTCTGATCTATCTCTCCACCCTGTGTTGTTAATTCGTTTGTGTGTAGATTACGGTGTGCATATAAAATGTTTTATTTCGTATTTATTCGTAATGTGAATTGATTGAATATCTGCATGAAATGACAAATATGTGGCCTGACGTTGTTATTTTGCGTTAAAGTGGTAACAGACAAAGATGCTGATCTGATTTGCATGCTTAGTCTACTCGCGTAGACGTCTTTCGCCTAATTGGCAAATTTGTCTTTTATGAGTTAGGCCCATGTCATATTATCACATATCAGTGTGGTATTATTAGGAAAAGGCTGTGCAGTAAAAAAGACTGTAATGCAATGATTGACCATTAATTGTTGTTTGGTCCTGAGCTCTAGGTTTAAAAGTGAAAATGATCTAGTCAAAGGAGGTTTCTGGCTGCCAAATAGGGTAGCTTTTAGTTGTTACAAATATTGAACGTGTGCGGGTGGGTACGGGGGTGTTTCTGGTTAGCAACGTAGCAAGTTTATGATGCCATTATAAATTTGCTACACTGCCAACACTCCTGTACAGTCCTCTCAAAAACATATTTTATCCATTATCCTTTAGAGTAAGTTGGCTCCCTTTTCCAGCAAGCAATTTTAACCCAAATGTGGTCTCCATATTTTTCATATATTTTATTTTTTGCTGTAGAATGTATTACTTAAGGCTACTTTATTTTAACTATTTTTTGTGACCAACCTTTGCTATCCAGAAATATCATCTACAGTATAGTTCATGCAGACACAGGTTGTAAATAAAAATAACTTTCTAAGATAGCTTGCATATCTTGGTTTTGCCTGAATTTGGTTGAGAATTATTAAAATATGTGCATGTTAAAGAGCTATTCTCATAATACTGTGGGGAGACATTCACATAAAAATAAATTGGTAAGTGGGAAGAAAACCCATAAGTTGCCAAGAGGAGGTCATCATCCTCATCAATACAAAGCTAGACTGAAATTAATCTCTTTCAATGATGTCTTGTCACGGTGATGTGCATATCATTTATATATTATCTGCCGTGATTTATGATTTGTCAACATGTATGTTCTCTGGGCCATTCAGTGGATCTTAGTCTGAGGGCACGCGGGTGGCTGTAGTAAAGCAGAGGCATGCATATTTGATGCAGACAGTGGTGCTGTCACATGTAGTTGCATGTGGTGCTCAATATACCCTTTTTCTGGAACATGTAGCAAAGGTAAATCCGATTTTTAACACAGTCGAGCGGAACATTGAGACCATGTCTGTATGAATTGGTGTGTGTGTGTGTGTTTGTGTGTGTGTGTGTGTGTGAGAGAGAGAGCGAAAGAGAGGGTTTGTGTGTGTTAGGGGGAGGGGGTGGCTGGTGCATGTTTTCAGAGATTTTTCTGCATTTACTATTTTTGCTCCCTCTCTGTAAATTCAGGCTAATTGTGCATCACTTCGAATACTTAGTAGCAAGAGTTTCTATCCAAAATTGCACTAAAATGAAACAATCAGCCAGTACATACTACTGAGTGTGTTTGCGTGTGTTTCCTGCTGGCTTGAAGCAAAGCAACTTTGATTGGCCTTCATACTCTGGGCATAAGCCTATTACATAACATTTTGCCAGACACAGGCTAGAGATTCAGAAATAATCTGCAATGCTGAGAAGAGCTCTCTTTTTGCCAAACAACTTGCTCAATGATAAAACTTCAGTTCTTTTAAAGGATGATGTTTTATATTTTCTGCTTTTTCCTGCCTAACAAAATGTATACATGTTCCTGCCGCCTATTTATCCTAATTGCAACTGTTATGTTATGGACATTACATTCACTTTGCATGTTTTTGAAATCTTTATGTGTGTTGCTGGGATACCAGCTGAATGCATGTTGATTTCTTTAGCAGGATAATACATTACCGTTGGTATTAGCTTTATCTTTTGACAAAAACTACCTTCACCTAACATACCTAGTCTGTATCTTTTGTGTTTATGCAGCTGCAATAATATATATATATATATATATATATATATATATAATTTTCAGCTCAGCAGCTTCCACTAGTATATAGTGAGCTCCATAATGTTTGGGACAAAGCATTTGTTTTTGGCTCTGTACTCGATAATTTTAGATTTGTAATCAAACAATTCACATGTGCTTAAAGTGCAGATATTCAGTTTTTATTAATGGGTATTTTTTTAATACATTTTGGTTTCACCATGTTGAAATTACAGAACTCTTTATACATATTCATTTCAGGGCGCCATAATGTTTGGGACAAATGGCTTCACGGGTGTTTCTGATTAGTCAGGTGTGTTTAATTGATTCCTTAGTGAGGGTATAAGAGAGCTTTCAGTATCTAGTCTTGATTCTAGGCTTTTGATTGGTGTTTGTCGGCATGAGCAGCAGGGTTGTGCTAATGAATTTCAAGGAAGCCATTATGAAGCTGGGACATAAGAAAAAAAAAACTGTCAGACACATAGGGCATACCTTAGACTTACCAAAATCTACTGTTTGGAATGTCATTAAGATGAACGAGAGCACTGGAGTGCTCAGTAATCGCAATCGGCCTGGTAGGCTATTGACTTGTATTGAGTTGATGGCAAGAGTAAAATGAGGAGGCCAAAAGGAACTGCCCAGGATCCAAAGCGCCCACATTCATTGGATGGTGCTGCATCCTATAGCAAGACAATGATCCCAAACATACTGCTAAAGCAAAAAAAAGTGTTTTTCAAAGCCAAAAACTGAAAACTCTTGACTGGCCAAGTCATTCACCCAATCTGAATCCAGTTGAACTTGTGTTTCATATGTTGAAGATGGCTGCAGTACAGACCTGGTAGAGCAACACTAGAGAAGATACTCAGCGCCTGGTGATCTCTATGGGTTACAGACTTCAAGTAGTCATTGCATGCAAAGGATATGCGACAAACTACAGATCATGACCACTTTCATTTACGTAACATCCACATAATCCAAACATGATGATGTCCTGAAATAGTGCGGAGAGGAAAGGGGTAGGGGGTCATGTTCTAAAAGTGCTATCATTTCTACATGTTGAAGCTAAAATGTACAATTTTGGAGTACAGGGCCCAATCAAGAAAAAAAAATGTCTTTGTGTCTTAAAGCGTGTCTGTGTGCTGGTGGGTTAAACGTTTTAAGGATGGTTAGAATTTAAATTTAGTTTTCATTTTAAAATATTTTTTCTGATTATATTTATTTGACATCACCATAACTTAATTGTTTGGGCATGTTCCCATTGTGACAGGGCAAGCATATTGAAACTTGCTCTTGAAAACGTTAAATAAAATAATATTCCTCAAAAACATTATGCGGAATTGAAATGTGTATGTAACATATAAGCTTTAAATGAAATAATTGCAGATTTCTTTTCAGTTATGAGTATAACCAAATGAATACTGTATGTAGAACTGATTAATTCAAATCCATTTGTTGAAATATTTGCTTTCTTATTTTACACAAGTGTGTGGCATTTCTGTGATCTTTCAGAAAGGAGGAGTCAAAAAGCCCGCTTATGTAACTTGTTAATCTCCCTGACCTGTTCAGTGAAACAGAGGAATATTTAGATTGGGCAGCACTGAGCAGAGTGGTGAAACATTTCCTTTTGAAGCGGGACTGGCTGAGAATGTAATGCAGAACAAAGCAATGCTGCACGGATTCCCAGGCTCGGTGATCCTTAGATATCATTTCCACGGAAGATAAAAGTACCTGCCGCGTGCTTGCGGTATGATGCATACAAACTCCCAATTTGCCCAGAGCTGTAACTGTGTCTCTAGAAGACTTGTTACATTATCTTCTCATCTATACAGCAGTTGGCAGTTGTATTTCATATGGCATAGTTGCTATGGTGTTAGATTGAATCTTCAGCGACTACTGAGTGGTTAGGTTTTTTGCTGCTTAGGCCTGGAAATGTCTTATGAGATGTTGAGGACGTCATTGGGTTTTGTTGGTGTCAGCTTTATGCTGGATGGCAATGCTGTTGCATTTTTAAATTTAGTTGTCTCTGTAATGCAGCTGCAAATCCTGTTTTCTTTTTAGCTTTCACTGTACAATATGTTACTGTTAAAACTGTGGCAATATCTCAAATTTCCGACATTTTGTGATGATGAAAATAATTAATTTGCGTAAAATTGTAATATTAAAGGCATATTCAAAAATAGTTTGATTATATGGTTCAGATATTAAGCAAAACAGCTGACACACTGTAGCCCAGTGCATACAAAACTCAATACACAACAATGAAGAAACAGACTTGGCCTTGGCAATAGAGAAACACAGTGGCTCCATTGTTGGAGATTGTGTGGGTCGTCTCAGTATTCATTCTGCAGTGTCTACAGTGTAGTCGCCTGAAGAGGTCTGTACAAAATGTCTAGTTGACTGTGATTAAGCTTAAAATCTAAGCAGTAAAGTCAATATAATTGTTCCAGCCATGCATTAGCTACTTACCAATATTTTTTAATGACATGGCAATGACTAAAGAATAGCAAAATAAAGACATTGCTTCAGCACATGGAATATTCTTGTAATACTAACAACATGAACAACCTAATAATATTATCAACATTATTGTTAATAATAATAATAATAATAATAATAATAATAATAATAATAATAAGAGGAAGAAGAAGAAGACGAAGATGACTTAAGAAATATGCACATACTGCCTTTTCCTGTTTTTAAAATTCAGTTGTCAAAGTAGATTTATCAAAACACCACCGATGTCTTGCAGATCAGGGTGTTGTGCACCACCCATTTTAACACTCACTGCCTCAACTAAGGTGGAGATGAAGGGTTCTGTCCAACAACTAGCACATTTTTTGAATTCCAGGTTATATTTTATCCTCATGCACCTGATTTGTATCTACAGCTTATATTCCACAGATAATACTGTATACATATAGGCAATTCCAGGATGAAAGGTATGTGGTTAACCAATGGATTAAATGCTTAAAACTAAACTTATAACTGCAGATAAAAAAGGGCTATATAGCAATACTCCAGCTGTCCCTAATACCCATGTTACATGACGTAAATTACACATAATAAAATTTCAGACCCAGATTACATGATGTAATCACATGCAATTTTTCCACAATACAATTTCAAAGTCAACAGCAGTTTAAATCACAGAACATTTTAGTAATATATTTTAAAATAATTTAAATATATTTCACGCATGTGAACAGAACACATACAAGTTAGTATACAAGTATTGTTGTGCCTAAATTAAATATAGGCTGTTGAATGTGAAATAAGTTTGTTTTTTATGTAATGTTGATTGCATTATGTGCTTTAGTTTAGACCTGACACCAACTGGTGATTGCCAGTCTGAGAAAAAGCAAGGATGTCATGGAGGTCACTACTTTATATGTCAGTATATGTGAGTGAATCACATAAATCAGTTTTTGCATTAAGCATAAAGTTGCATGGTATACAGTAGACCTGACGTCTAGTCTGTGTGTGATGAATTGTACCAGAATTGAAGTGCATTGCAGATCGATTGTACTGCATCTTTGGTGGACTTGGTTGGAAGTGTACTTGCATATAAATTGCATTACATTACATGGAAGTGAATCTGCCCACAGTTTCAAAAGGTTGTGGTGTTTGTTAAAAACCAGCGTTATTCATCTTCAGATTTTTTAAGCGAAGCCTTTGGACAATTCGCTATGTCGGCATATACAGAGCTGTATGTAGTAAGAGCTGAGACCTCAGAACTCAGCTCCTCCTGGCCACGTACTTTATGTGAAGCTTGACCTGACCCGTTAAAGGTCGTTGTATTTCTTCTGCTGTCGAACAATTACTACAACGCACGTGTTTAGTGGGTTATTGATATTTTTGTGAACTGCGCACCAGAAGATCAGAATTTCTTATCTGACACCATGCATTTGGTATAAAATGTCTGCTTTAACAAATGGCCCAAGAAATATCTGTGTGGAATTCTGCCAACAAGAAAAAAAAATGGTTTGATGGGAAGAGGCAAAGAATATAAAACACATTCTGTACAAGGGGCTTTCGTTGACTTTATGGCTGAGGCCATTTGTTCCCAGGAGCTCTTCAATTGCATGGGCTCTGGTGTAACTAAACTGCTAGAAACTTTGGAGTATGACGTACAACCTTTAGTTAGCCTACCTCATGCACACTACAGGGTAGTGCTAACCAAAATGTGGAAATGTGTGAGACCCCACAAATAGTGACATATTTCACAGATTTTTTTTTTTAAGTAATGAGTCGGTGGGTCACTCGTGTAATAGGCAGAGGGAGGGGCTAGAGCTTCCTGTTGTGTCTGCTTGGCGGTCTTGTGCTGCTACATATTTTTGATGAAGAAATTAACAGCATTGCACTGTGTGTTTGCCATAGGCTATAGCCTATCCTTTAAACTGTTACAGTTTTGTCATGACATAGATTATTATTTGTTTGCCACTACTTACACTACAGGCCAGCGAGTGGAGGATAGGATGGTCATCTATAGCTGGGTTCCTTGCGAGATTTCATCCCTTGGGGTAGTTTCTTCTTGTCGATTTCTCTCGATAGCTAGCTAGTGAGATAGATCACCAGCAATAGCTTGCTAGTTAGCCATATCTCTTGTGGTGTAAAATCCAATGTGTGTTTTGGGGTCAGTGTGACTGATTTTGGTAGAGCCACAAATTTGCCATATAGCCTATGCTTTTAGTTATTGGCTGCTCCTCCATTGCAATGAGTGAAGCCAGGTGAAACAATTATTCATGAAATTGTACATTGGTTGAATAAATAGGAAGTGAGAAACTGATTGGCTGTTGGCGGGTGTTGCCCCCAAAAAGATAAACTGCAGGCAATTTTTCTCAGGCAACTTTTGTTGCTCAGTTGCCCAGGTTGCTGGCCATCGCTCAGCTTCACAGAAAATGAATGGACTTCTGGCAACTGGTCAACTGAATCGCTCGCTGTGTGATTGGGGGTTTGGCTCCATACTTCACAAGTTTATCAAGGGCACTTGACCCAAAATGATTTTCAACTTGCATTCAAATCTAAATCCCTGTGGGGTCACTGTAGACACTGGGTTGTTGACAACAATTCCTGATTAGATGTGACCCTCATATGAGCAATATGTTGATGCAATACACCAGGTGAGGAGTGTGTCATGAATGGAATGCCAAACACAGCAAAGTCTTTCATCAACCGGGTGCAAGCGTACCCTCCTTGTACACTGCACTTCAACAGAGTCAATTTACTTTATGCAAGTTGCGATGAATTTGTACAGGTACAAGAACAACTACAAATTGACATTTACAGACAAAATACGAATCATAGTCTGGAATAATGAGGGGGGAACCTCTGTCAGTTAACAGTGAACAGATGGGTCCTTTTTTGAGCAAAAATATTCCACTTGGAAAAAGCTGACAATCCTAAAATCACTCACATTTTTAAATATGCATGTAAGAAATGGTGGGGCTATTCCCTCTGTGAACAGATGCCAACTGCAGAACAATACATCTCTTCCTATGGATAGGTTTACATTAGGTCCGCCACTGATAAACAGCTGACCTTCATTAAATTTAATTGTGCTTAATTGCAGGTAATAGAACTGTCTTCGATAAACTGGTGTCGCTAATTTTATGTGTTTAAATTTGTACATATGTGTAGCATAATGAGACCATGTTTTTTTGCCATTAGCACTACATTGCATTTTGGAAGGAAAAAATACATATTTTGGGCACAAGAACAAGATATGAGCATTGAATATAAATCAGGCATATGAAATAGCACAAGCATTGTATGTTCGATGGATGTCAGTCTCCAATCTTATACATATTTCTTTACTTGTTTTTTGAGAAATACTGAACTATGCCTTACAGTATTTTTTTTTCTTTCATTTTCTGCTAGGCCATCCTGTCTAATTAATGACCAGCTTTCTTGATGGCTTATAAATGGCTTTTTGTTCAGAGGAAGAAATAATAACATGTCATAAAATGAGTATCATAGACAGATAAAATAACAAGGAAACGCTGAATCACTCCAGATCCGGGCAACTGCCCAGCTGTGCTTGGATCAGTGCTGCTAAACAAGATGCTTTGTATCGAAAAGCATCAGGACCTTGAGCACGCTGGTACAGTTCCAAGGCGTGTGCCTGTGCCAGTTTTGGGGGGTGAAATAGGAGCTTCTCCTTTCGGAATGGGCCTCCCCTCAGGATGCTGTGTGTCTTGGCGAATGCAGGGGAGCGGGCCGCAGCCTTCTGAACGGGCAGTGAGAGCAGCCTGCGGATGAAAAAAAAAAACCTCTTCAGAGGAATACAAATGATCCTGAGCAGCAGACCCTCTCTAATGAGCTCCCCTACCACCTGCGGAAGCAGAACTATACCAAGACCTGTTCGTTTCTTTCTGGAAAAAAAGGGAAGAAAGAGCAATGTATGGGATGCTATGCTCTGCCTCCTTTTCTGTGAATTAAGGTCAGGTTTGTAATTGATGGCACGGTGTCCGGGGTGGGGAATAGGCGAGTGGGAGCACGACAAAACTGAAGTGGGGTGGGAATCACCGATGTGTGACCCACACACGCTGAACACTCGCTGTGGACAATGTGGGTGTGCAGTCAGGGGTGGACGGTGCCGGGGGAAGGAGGGCCCCCTCCACATTATAAACAGCGAAATCCTAAAGACGTGCAGACGCACAGTTGACATTTAAATGCCTGGGCTACAAATTCAATTTTTTTTTTACTACTTCCTTTTTAATTTGCTTAAACCTGGAGCTGGAGCTTAAAAAAAAAATCTGTACCCCCTCTCATGTTAGAAGATAAAAGTATGGCCTGATAGGACTTAGGACAGCTGTCTTCTTATTCATTAATATATAGTATATCTGAAATGTCCCTCTGGCCCGAAGAACCCGTGTGGGACATCACAGATACAGCTGGTTCTGAATTTTGGCATTCATTAGTCTTCTGTCAGGTCTCATGGAGAATTATCGGACAGACATTGGGCCAGGTAAGCCTGTGGGAACCCAGGAAAGACCACGGGCCAATCTGACTGTGTTAATTCCAGCAGTGCGATTATCCTCCAAAGAGTTTATTACACCAATGAAATGATGTCATAGTCAGGAGTGCCAGACCTTGCCTCAGGTCCTGGGGAGGAATTGAGCTGTAGGTACATGTCTACAACTTTGTCACTATGCTGCAGGAGCCTATTCATTCTGCCATGAAGCAGTGAATAAATACATTCCCAAGTATGAATTACATTTACATTTTTTAAAGATGGTAGCTAGCAGACATGGAGCATGTTGTAAATGGATGTAGTTAATGGATGTATTAAATGGGTAGCAAGGTTCCACCTTCAGAGTGTGCAAATAAATATGTGTTTTCACATTTTACTTATCATACTGAATGTGATTTTGGATGTTTTGAAGAAGCATCATGTTGTAACACTGATATTACACCTATTGGAAAACCAATATTCAGGTATTACTACTCGTATTGTTAAGAAGTCAATTCAGTTAATTAAGCTGAACTTAATTTGGAAAGATAATTTGATAATTGCATTCAGTTATGTACTATATGTCATACATTCATGTTACATTTTGGCATCTACCTGACATTCTTATGCAGGGTGACTTACACAGATTGAGGTTTTACGTACAATCCCTTTATGTAGCGGGATATTTACTGAAGCAATTCAGGTTAAGTGCCTTGCTCAAGGGTGTAACAGCACTGCCCCAGCTGGGAATCAAACCCACAAACTTTGAATTACAAGCCCACTACCCTACCCATTATGGCACACCGCATGCAGTAGATGTACTGGGAATTGGTGATAAACGATTGTAAGGTTTTACTCTGAGTCGATACAGAGCTGGGTATGGTAATCACTTTCATATTTATTTTCCCCTCAGGTAAAACCTGTCTCATTTTCTTATTTGTTATTTTGCTAAAGTGGAAATTATTCTGTGCAGGAGTGTGCAGTCCCAACACCCAGGTATTAAAAAGAGTAAGGATCCACTGCGGCCTGTGTGTGTGCATGCATGCCTGTGTGTGTGTGTGTGTGTGTGTGTGTGTGCTCACGGCTAATTTAAGGTCCCACAGCTCTGCACTATGCAATACAATCTAGTCACATTATAAGACAAGTGGCATACCAAAAACCAAAGTGGAAATCGTATTACCTATTTTCTTCCCACTTACCATCTGTTTTTAAAAATTAAGTTATGCTTTTCTACAATCCAATAATACCCCAGATCCCCTCTAAACTGATGTGCAGTGAGCGTTCTGCTACAAAATGGCTGCTGTGAATCCACTGGGTGGGTGCTGTTTTTTTGGGGAGGTATTGAAGTGAGTCACCTTCCCCCACCTCTTCAGTATAGAATGCATTAAGATGCCCAAAAAGGCCGGAAAAGCTATGTAAATGCAATTGATTTGTTACCTCATTTATATTTACAGTGCACTAATCGAATAATACAGTAAATAGTATGGCCTAAAAATAGAGAATGACATATACTGATGCTGTGTGTGGGGGGTAGTCATTAGCATGCAGGGGGCATAATGAATGAGTGTGTGTTTTGGACATATTCAGGCCACTGTTAAGGATTTTGTTCAGCAATTCTGTTAAATAGAGCTGCGTAGAGCTGTTGTGGAGAAAAAGGAGCTTCTTAGCTTCATAAAAACCAGGAAAGCCTCTTGGAACTTGTCAAGCATTGAAAATGTCTGTTACAACATTTTTAGTAGTATAGCTTCTCTGTGAGAGTGTCATTTGGCAGTTATGAATGCATATAGAATTAAATTGTCTCTCAATTATGTCATCTCTCAATCACTAATTCAAGTTTTATACAGCCATGTAGTGTCAATTTATTAACCAATTCTGGGGTCTTCTGAAGTGTTTTATATGCATTTTCTACTGCATTTGCACCTACGTCTAAGGCACTTTGCCAACAGAGAATAGGGAGAAAAGTGAAAGATTCGACAGATGCTTGTTGGCCTGTAAGGACTTTTTTCATTTCCTGTTTTCCTATAAATCCTATAAAAAATAATATCAGTTAGATATATTACTTGGGTTCATTGTGTTAATCTCATGTACATGTATATACTGATTCATTGTCATAGTTACAAAATGTACTTTTGTTTCGAATTCTGTTGTGCTCAGCAAACTGTCGGCATTGCAGTTCAATTCCTATCAAGCATTTTGCCAGCATCACATAGCATCATAGACTTAAATTACTTTAAGTTTGGAAGCTTGAGGCAAGGAAAACATGAAAGTGGCTGTGTATGCTCTCTTCCAAGGTAAATTTTAAGACAGGAGCCATATTGATCCACCTGATTGTTGTCAGAGAATGCTGAAAATGTTGTTATTTAACAGAGGACAGTTACCTGCATGTACGTACATGCAGTCGATAATTGATTTTGAAATTGTCAAGACAAAGATAAGTAGCTGAGAGCATGAAAAGGTAAAACATATAAAGGTAGTTAACATATATACAGTGCAGTATATAAGTATTTTGATAGTAAAATAATTTTTTGTTATCCAGCACATTGGTTTTCAAATGAAACAATATATATGAGGTTAAAAAGCAGACTGTTTGAATTTGAGTCCCTCCATTTCAGGGGACTAAACATAATTGAACAATTGGCTACTCAGTTGTTTCTTGGCCAGATGGGTGTCTTTGCATCATTAATTAACGCGAAAGAAAGCTAGAGTTGCTAGAGTTGATTTATCTAGAGTTGACTCTATGTGTTGCATTTGCATTTGGAGTCTGTTGCTGTTTTCTCAACAAGAGAACCAAAGAAGTGTCAGTGCCAGGAAAGCAGGCCATCATGAGGCTAATCAAAATAATCAGAATAAATTGATCACAGACAGCCTAAATATTGGGTGTCAAAATCAACTGTTTGGTACATTGTTAAGGAGCAAGAATGCACTTGTGAACTCAGCAATAGCAACCAACCTGAAAGACCACAGAAGACCACTGTGGCTGACTGAATAATACTTTCAATTAGAAAAACCTTTTTTAAACTGCTGAACAGGTCAAGGACACTCTCAAAGATGTAGGCACAGATGTGTAAAAAAATGCCATAAAGAGAAGGGTACACTAGCATAACCTCAGAGGGTTCACTGCAAGATGCAAACCCCTGGTAAGTCTCATGAACAGATATACCAGGTTATAGTTAGCTAAGAAGTACATTTAAAAACTGTAGAGTTCCACAACAAAGTCTTATTGACTGATGCAATGCATATTAACCTGCACCAAATTGCTGGAAAGAGGGAAATGTGGAGAAAGAATGGAACTACTCATGGTCCAAAGCATACCATCTCATCTGTGAAACGTGGTGGAGATAGTCATGGCTTCAGCATGTATGGCTGCTTCTGGAACTGGCACGCTTATCTTCTTTGATGGCAGCAAAAGGATGAATTCCAAAGTGTATAGGCATGTAATATTTTCTCAGATCCAAGTGCCTCAGAACTCATTGGGTGGCACTTCAGCAGGACCAACAAACATATTGCAACTCGAGAGTATTTTTAGGACCAAAAAGTAGAATGTTCTTGACTGGCCAAGTCAATCACCCAACCTGATTCCAACTGAGCATGTGTTTCACTTGCTGAAGCCAAGACTGGAGCAAAACCCCCCAATACAAACGGGCTGAAGATGGCAGCAGGACAGTCCTGGCAGAGCATCACCAGGGAAGATACTCAATGTTTGATGATGTCTATGAGTTACAGACTTCAGGCAGCCGTCAAATGCAAATGATTGCAACCAAGTACTAAATATGACAACTTTTTTTCAGTTTTACTCATTTGTCCAAGTACTTTTGGTCCTCTAAAGTGAAAGGACTGTGTACAGAAAAGGCTGTAATTCCTACACAGACCACACGGTATGGATGTAAATACCCTTAACTTATCTGATAGGTTGAACTATAACCTCATATTTTTTGTATTCTATTTTATATTCTCAAATCCAATGTCCCAGAGTACAATGTCCCCATTACAGACTAGCTCTTGGTTGAATTTTTCCTTTAATATTTTCTCTTGGACAGTGCTTTGCTGGTCACAGATAAAGTTTAGCTTTCTCCAGAGTGCTGCGTTCAATATGTGGTGTATCCATCATTTTTTAAAGTTATTTATAATTTAGTCCTTTAGCTGATGCTTTTAAACAAAATAACCTCCAAAAGTGTATTCCACATGGGCTACTTCCCTTATATACTAAGGAAGACTTTCAATTTAAAGCAGTTTCACTATACAGGTATCCACAGGTTGTTTTAATCTATTTATTTTACATTGTTTGCTGATTTGTTCATGGAGGAAAATCAAGGATTTAGTCACTGCCAGCGTTGGCATTGTGTGTGTTGGCAGAAAGGTGATTGATTTGCCAACAAGATTACTGTGCTGAGAATGGAAAGCAAATGGATATCTGCCATTGATGATCATCTTATGGGTTATGTTAAATATGAAAAATCTGGCAGTTGTTTGGTTTGAATCTAAAAAAAGCTAAGTCATTTACTCAATGAAAATATTTTGTCAAAAGCATAACACTGTACCAGAATATTGTTAAAGAAGATTGCATTCCCATCCGTATGTTTCTTCTATTTAAAAGATTACCTTTGTAGAAACTTTGGTCCTTAGGAAAGAGTTTAATCTTATTATAAAATATAGGCCTTAGATACTGTAACCTTAACTTTGACTTATTCATAAATACAAGTGTTCCTGAAAAATGTTTTTGCACTATGTATTAAAATGAAAGAAAACAACTGCATTGTTGTAAGGAAAAGCAAGGAATCCAATCAAGTTTAATCGGATGATTGTGATTTGGGATAATTTAGACTAGTTTGTTTCTGAAAATGATTTGTAAATATTTCGCTTGGTGGATGTCTGTCAACCTTCAATGAGAAAGTCCTGTACTCAGAAGAGAAAAATGTACTGAATAGTTTTATTTATTTTGGTGCAATAGTGCTTTTCTATTTTTGCCTTTTTTCTAGTGGTTTCCTCTATGTGTTAACTTTAAATTTCGTCTTGCTTTCAGTTAAGGAGGATACATCTCTGTAGATGCAACGGAAAACATTTTGAAAGGGTTAGCTTGTGTTTCTTTTTACCATATCATAACGTAAGTAGCCTTATATAGAAAACAGTAGAAATTTGAAGGATTTGTATGAAGTTTTAACAAAACTAGTGCAAAGAAACCCTTTGTTTTAAAAGCTCTTTCCAGTAGTGTGACAGGCAAAACTACATAGATTTATTACACAAGTAACCCAGCAAATTTAATGTGGATTTATTTCAAACTGTAGCAGTCCTGCTACAAACAGCGTAATTTAATTTGCCTATTTCATTCACCGGAGCTGCTGCTCATTGCATTATCTCGGTCGTGCTTGGATGCTCATGACACGGTCAAGACAATTTGGTTTGACCAACTTCTCATGTGACTTTTGTTGGCAGTAAAAGAAAACATTTTACAGTAATTGCATTGCTTTTTGGTTGAGAAGCCCTTTGTCTTTCCAGAATTTTGCAGGCAATGTGCAGGAGAGAAACTGGACTTTCTCAGCACTGCCATGCTATATCTGCATGTGGGCCCCTCAGTCCTGCTGATTTAGAGCATATTTTGTTTATTGATTTATTTATTTTGTTTCACCTAAACAATAATAACTATATTACTAATTGAGCAAAGCATGATCGCAATAATGGGCAAAAGGCTTGGTAAGGGATAAGACTGGTTCCTTGATATTGTCTCCAGTTGTTAATACTTTGCTATACATTATGCTAAATAGTGTTGTGGTCAAATGATTATGATGATATTATTATATATCTTCTTCTATTTCTTCTTCTTCTTCTTCTTCTTCTTCTTCTTCTTCTTCGTAGTTATACTAGTTGTAGTAGTAGTAGCATTGTGTAACATTTTCTTTGTAGATATCCTTATGTGAGTTTTATATGTAATTTCCATGTTGTCCATTGCTTTTTTATACTCTGGATAGGCTGGGTGTGCAGGGTATATTCTAACAGCAGAGTGAACTCATCAGTCGTTCTTTGTCAGCAGGTGTTAAAAGGGTAACTGCAGTGGGAAAAATGTTTTTAAAAAATTTTAATTTCAAAAAGTTTTAAGAAGTATTTCTGACCTTTTCTTCATCCTGACAGAGGAGAAAATGTTTGCAGCACCACAGGAAAAATAATAAAGCATTAAACCTATTTTAGGATGTATTCTTTTGGGACATGCTTAGATCTACAGTACCTTGCCTTGCGCTGACACTTTCTCAGCAAAGTCCCACTTGCGTATGATTGTCAAGTTGAGGCTGAGAATGTTGAATAAAAGGAGCAAAGTTTCTGAGAGAAAACTTTATTTCAAATACCCTTGGGTTAATGCATAATGAGCAGGAGTGGAATATTTCACAGTATTTCAAATTGTGTGTGATCACGATTGGTTTGGGATGGGGTAAAATGAATGTATGGATAAATGTTGACATGAAGCAAGAGTGCAAAAGAAAACAAATGATGGCAGTGCAACACTAGGTATTTTTACAATCATTCTGTGTTTTGGAGTCTTTGGGCATGCATAACATCAAGATGCTTTTTTTTAGTTTTTAGTTTATCTATTTGACGATTCACTTAAAAAAAATTACATGGTTGCAAACACCAATGTACATGCACAATTAAAAGAGAATCAAGGATAATGCTTTCTTCAGGTTACAGTTGCATAACTGAAGTCAGGAGATGTTTTTGACTGTTTTTTGTAAGAAATGTTCCCCTTTGTATAACAAGGAATTCAGCAAAATGTGAAGGCCACTCTTACCTGCACAGTTGCATTAGCATATTCTTTTAGTGGGCGTTAGTGTCTGCTGCCGTTAGTCCATTCTGTTCTTGCAGATGACTCTGTTGTGTCTCAGGCTGTTGTCGTATGTATGTTTCGGTCTCGTATTTACTGCTACTGTGTTGTCAATGGCTGTTACTTTTTTGTATACCGCATCTAGTAGTCTTGTTCTGGTATTACGTTCTGTGTATGTGTCCAAACATCCATGATGATTGAAATCTAAAATTATTTCATTTTAAAGTGAACAGGTGCCTGCAATGTACAATTTGTCCCCTCCCCCAGTTCAAGTCAAGGGGCAGTAGATTTAGTATTGAAGTAAACAGAATCTCCCTTCTCAAAATTTTTACTTAAACCCCATTACTGCAGTTTTCAAAATTGTGCTCTATTTTCAAGATCAACAGCCTTCTCTTTCATAGGAATGAGTCAGGAATGCATGAAGGATATTCATAGCCATATAGCTTTTCAAAGTAATTTTTCTCCCTCCTCCCTTGGCCGGCACCGGCTCAAATTTGATTAGAACTGCAGAGACCGTGCTGAGGGGAATGCTGTGGACTCAAAAGGGTCTTTCTTTTCTCACCTCCAGTTGATTAGCGGAGGTTCAATCGTCAGTGCCGAGGCAGTATGGGATCACGTTACCATGGCCGACCGAGAGTTGGCGTTTAAGGCGGGGGACGTCATCAAGGTCCTGGATGCTTCCAACAAGGACTGGTGGTGGGGACAAATCGACGATGAAGAGGGATGGTTTCCGGCCAGCTTTGTGAGGGTGAGTGAAAGCCGCGTTAAAGTGTCGTCCCTTAACCATCCAGCATACTTCATCACATCGCATCAAGAAAAGGTGAAAAAGAAGAAAGAAAAGCAAGATGATCTATGCCGTTGTGCATCGATGGTTTTCATATACTGTCATTGTCACATTTTAGGAACGGGTTCTGCATTTGAGGGCACAAAATCATTTCCATTATAGTCGCGTTTTAACTGGAGAAAATATAGAAGAAAAGTATACTGAAGACAGTAGTGTCTAAGGTCATACAAAATCATGGGAATGCATGATTTGTTTTAAATCTTAAAAAAAAGCTTTTTTACTCTAAATTTAACCAGATTGAGAGCATTTTCTACTTACTCCTTTTGATGCTTTTATTTATTTTCAAAGGTGGACTTATTATTTTTTTTTAATTGACATATTTCTTAAAGAATGGAATGATACTGCAACTTACGGGAGGATATTAGCTAATGTATATGTAGTGTTTCGCCCATCACCACTCTTCCATCTCCATTTATATTGCCATATATAGCTTTTGAAACCGAAGTGTATTTTTGTTGTTCTTTTCTAAGGTTGAACCTCACCCTCCTCAACCTCAAACAAAACAAGTTTTCTATATCAACCCCATAGCAACTCCACGGTTCCAAAACACAGCTTCAAAGGTGCGTTCTGTTGCCCCTAAATCATCACGCTCCCTTGGGTTCGTCATGGCAACCGTTATGTCTTCGTCCACAAGCATCCTTGCGCATTTGACCCTCCCATGACCTCTCCATAACTGCAGCTCACGAGTCATCTATTTCTAAAATAATAATAATAATAATAATAATAATAATAATAATAATAATAATAATAATAATAATCTCGCATCATTGCTCAAGGTTATTTTCAAAAGGAAATTGAAGTTTAAATGTTTTATATTTATAACCTTGATCATGATCTAACAATGGCATTGCTTAGATTTTTATTATATGTTACAGTGAAAGATATATTTCCTGAATTAAAGACTTAGTGTACTGTCTGAAATTTAACATGATTTGACAAGACAGACTGCTTCAGAAAACTGCATGCAAACCTTACTTCAGCCATGTTTCTTGAGATTTTGCATGTTGAATTTTTTATTAATGTATCTGAAGCAGACTCTTTAAACATAAAAACAGTAAACATGACTTTAGCCATTTAGCATTTCACAAAGTAGTCGTGCACCATGACTCATCCAGTGCATAAATATTTCTGTTCCTTTTTATGTCTGTGAAGTTCCTTTACATTTTAAGTGGATGTTTCTGCTAGTGTTTGTTTCTCTGTTAAATACTCAGAAAACATGCTGCGATAAGGGGAGTTGTTTCAGAATGTATATGTAATGTCCTACAAGGATTATAACCTTTGCTATGAAAAGAAGATAGTAGTTGTTAGAAGCGCTGATATATTCCCTGTCATCCACTCTGGATCCCTTTTTGAGTCTCTGGACCGCATGAACATAGATCTGTGTGTTGTGCTGGGGCTTAAGGCCATTGTGTACAGTAGGTCCTACAGAAAGGGACACATGAGAATGCTAGCAGTGTTAAATTACATTACATTATAGGCATTTAGCAGACGCTCTTATCCAGAGCGACTTACACAACTTTTTACATAGCACTTTACATTGTATCCATTTATACAGCTGGATATATACTGAAGCAACGCAGGTTAAGTACCTTGCTCAAGGGTACAACGGCAGTGTCCTTACCCGGGATTCGAACCTACGACCTTTCGGTTACGAGCGCAGTTCCTTACCCACTGTGCCACACTCCGTCCTGTAGCAAAACTGCAGTATGTTATTTAGGGTATTTTTAGGGACAGATCTGAGGATTGTGCAAAGTGACTTTTCTTGAGTTCCCTTGACTGTTAATCACACACATTTATATTAAGCTCTTGGATCCAACACCTTGAATGCCATATGACTATTCAGTTAAACACAAGGCCTCTGAGCTGAGATATAGTATGTTTATTTAAAAGATTTGCAACTCAATATCCCAGACAGTCCATCTATAACTTTTATATTTTTTACCTTGTTAATACCACTGAGACAATCTTTCGAGCCAAATTTTATCTTACTCCTTCTTATTCCTGCACAGTTTCCTACAAATTCTACTAATGGAGTAAATTTCAATTTCAGGTTGATTAATGAAGGTGTTTGCTATGGCACACCTGGCACTGGCTGTGGTTGAAAACTCAGATCCAAACAATGCTAGGAGATTTGGGGTGAATGAACAAGACACATGTTGCAGATTTTTGCTTCAAATTGCTAAAATTAAATGTGAAAGCAAGATGATGTGAGTTGATTAAAAACTCTTGAAGGTTCAATATAAGGTGTACTTGAGTCCATAGCAAAGATAAGCCAAATACTGCATGTGTCACCACGTTTATAGTGTGATGTAACCAGTGGTGCTGTCATCCCTATGTATGGATCACCACATGTGCAATGTCACCAACAATGCAGTCAAGGGTCATTTTGTGCCATACCACAGTTCCCATTAAGTGTCTCCAAAGCATTTTAGCTGGGTCCACCTTTGAAAAGGGAACAAATGCCATGCTTAAGCAATCCGAGTTATGTTAAGAATCTCGGAAGCCCCCTGATCATGATCTTAAAATCATTGAACTGTGAGAGTGCTTTCATTAACTCTGTGTGTCCTCTTTCAAATGGCCCTTTTTTGGCCCAATTAATAGAGGCCCACATGTGTTAGTGGATATGACAAATACGGGGGATTTTCTTCCAAGGCTTATTTGGGATTAGCAGTATGTTGAAAGGCTGGCATGTGATTGCGAATGAATGCGGGGACAATGTGGGCTTGTGTTGATATTGATTACCCATGTTTAATCTGGATGTCTGAATGGGAGAATGTCATGCTGCTGCTGTTACATGCAGTGAATAATAAATTGAAAGTCTTACAATACAATGTTTTTCCCCCATCAATTTGTTTAAACTGGGGGTCACTGCTGATGTGCTGTACTTGAGAGGGGTCGGAGTATCGTGTCAGAGAACTTAGGGTTAATTTAAACTTAACGCAGCTTCAACAGGACCCCAAGATCAATTAAACTGTAGCATTTGATAAATACAGTGAAGGGACTGAAAAAAGGGGCCAATGCTTAGCCATGCCATGTTCGTGGGGTGAGCGGCAGGGTAGGTAAGGAGGAAGGCGTTGAGTGGATGAACTGAGCGTACTCTGACTCCAGCTCTGGTGAATGGACACGAAGCGGTCCTCAGACCGAGCCACACTTTCACGTTCTGGTTTGATGGACACACACTGAACATCGCTCAAATGAATCATTTTCCCACTTCTCTGGATGCATGACAGTTCAATCAGAGAATCAGAAGAGGTCGTCATTATTGAACAGGAGATTCCCTCGTGGTGAGATCTTTGAGAAAATATTGACGGCGCTGAAATGCGAACACAAAAACCCTCGCTGGTTATACATAATGGCTGCGGTTCTTTCAGATTTGAAACCTTCTGTGTGCTTTTTTTGTTGGCCTCGCTCCCGCTGTGTCTGAGTGTTGCTCCATGCGCGGTGTGCCATGATGGTGCTGCTCCATCGCCAGCGTCGTACGCATCATTCCACATTCTGCTGAAATTGTACCCGCTCTCTGCTGCTCATGCTGTGCTTTTTGAATTCAGGTGTAAGGAGCATTTTTTGTGGTGTCTTCATCAGAGCCTGATCGTTTGATGTGCAGCTATAGATTATGTAATGTAATGTCCTAGACCAATGAAATTTGTACATTCATTATGCTTATGTCATTACCAGTGCCAAAATATTGATATTCTCAATATACGAACTAATCTGTTTCTTAAAAGAAAATGTCTATGTATTTCATTTAACAAAAAACCATGCTTAATATATTACTGAATGTATATGTGACGTACATGGACGTCAAAATATAAAATAGTACAGCATTTAACACAATGTTATTGCAAAATGTGTTGCATGCATTTACTGTAGAATATTTGTTTCATGCATTCATAAAATAAGTTCCTTTTTCTATGTAATTTATATGACAAATATTAAAATATATTTCATGTATATTTATTTTTGGTTTGGGACATTTTAAGTATTTATTTACTTGTGTATTGACTAAATGAGACTTTTCTTTGACTACAGCCACCATGGTGGATTTTGATCAGCATCTCTAACGTCTCTAACGAGACTGTGATTCTGTGGGTAGGTGGTGACAATGCTGCTTGCATCATTTCCTGTGCCCCGTGCTCACATGTGCTCTCTGATGTTGCCAGCTATGGGTGAACCAGGAGGATGGTGCTGCGGAGCCAGCGGAGGGCACCAGCGAGGTACAGAATGGCCACCTGGACCCTGGCAATGACTGCCTCTGTCTGGGCCGGCCGCTTCAGAACCGGGACCAGATGAGGGCCAACGTCATCAACGAAATCATGAGCACAGAGAGGCACTACATCAAACACCTGAAGGACATCTGTGAGGTAACGCGCTCACAGAGCCCTCAAAGATGAATGCAGTCACAGAGCCCTCACATATAGCATAACTCAGAGTTCCCTGTATCTGAAGCACAAATACTTGTTATGCCAACAGCCATGCCACCATTTGCCGTGCTCCTATCGATTGTTTGAAGCTAAGCTGGGTGTGGGCTTGGCTTGGATGGAACCAAGCCTCCAAGCCTCCTGGGCAAATCCTGTTGCTGTTGGAAGCGATGTTGGTGGGCTTGTAGGGGGCAATCAAATAAACCCCAATGCCCCAGTGCAGTGATGGGGACCCTGTGCTGTAGGAGATGCTGTCTCTCAGATGGGACATTAAACTGAGGTCCTGACTCACTGGGTGCATCTCATTACTTTTCACCTCACCTCCTTTCCTCCATTCCCACACTACTACTGGTCTCCTACCCAGAAGTATGTGTAGGAAAGGAGAGAATGAGGAGGCTCATTCCAATTGCTTATCTTATCAGTACGTTGTTTCTTTATTTTGTGGCACAACAAACATTTTGTGGCTTAAAATGCATTGTGTGCACAAAATTCTGCATGTTACATTTGGCGTCCCATAAAAAACCAGCATGGCAGGGGTCCCCCAGGACTGAGTTTGTGAACCACTGCTCTGTTCTGTGACATCAGCACAGAGGCGAAGGATGTAAGGTTCATTTCCACAGCCTGTCTTACATCTCTAGTAATAAATCATTTCCACCAGACAGAAATGCCCCCCCCCCCCCACAAAAATATCGACCTGGTCGCTGACAATATATCACCACAGTGGTAATGCAGTCAGGGTGCACTTGGATTGTGATGAAATAAATCAACAGAGCAACATTAAGTTTATGCATTTTCTTCAGAGATTGATTTCATAGTGCTCCTGCAGTAGTATATCAACTGAATCTGCAGGACCAGTTGCTTTATTATTATGAAATATATATTATTCACATATACGTCATTGGTATTTTATACATTTAAATATGAAATTAGTGGGTGCATGAAGTATTTTATGGCTTGCAGTGCATTGAAGTAAATTAAAGTAAAGGAAAAGTGTAGAATCATTTTAACATCCATGATGAATATTGTTGTGTCATGCTTTTCTGAACTGATATTTTGCTTGGCTATTTTAAATGGACTTTACCTTCAAAAGACTGACACAGAGGGACCAATTTATATGTAGGTCAGGTTGGCACAGTATTTGAGATATTTGCAATATTGGAATACTGCTGCATTTTACAGAACAGTCACATTCAGAATTAAGGTTTTGCAGCAAGTTATGTTATGTGTTCTGGGAAACCCGTTTCTTACTTGTTGTTTAATTTAAAATATTTCCTGAAATTAACCAGGAGCAGTTAACTGATACCTACTTTTTTCCTGTGAAAATAATATTTTTAAATTGAATATAAGGTAGTACATATACTGTATACATACCCTGTTTCCACTTAAAACAAATAAAACAAAATATGAGCTGACATGGTGCCTGCTTTGTGAGAACAGTTTTCTTGCCATCATAAGCCTCACTTGAGTCAGTAGCTGCTTGCTATGAAGCAATGGTATGCACCTGTCTTTCCAAATGATAAAAAAGTTGTCACATTAAACAGCTGGCTGCTGTTAATAGAATAATATGTTTTAAACGACTCCTAGATGTGCAATATCACTCCAAGCCCTTCTGCCAAGTTTTTAGATTTAATGTTTCAGCACTAAATAAGGAGCAATCCCTTCTTATATTATAGATATGAATTTGAATGACCCTGTGAAACAGTTAAGCTCAATCAGCCAGTAATTATAGCAATGGGTTTTCATTCAGAGTTAACAAGGCAAGGGAGGTGACCTTTTAATGTTGTCAGCATCATATGAATCAGATGCTGGACATAAAAAGCAGTAATTGAGAAAGACAAATTTTGAAGCCCAAAGCTTCTGGAAACCAACCTATCCATCTCACCGGGACTTCTTGCCAAGCACTTCTTGTGACATATATAGTAACTAGCACTTAATCTCTAAAGGCCTTGTCTAAGGGAGACTACACAAGTGTCTTTATTTCCACAAGTTCAAAGAAGGATATGCTATTTGCTAGGAATAGGACCTCTAGGACTCGTCATTCTGGAGATGCATGCTCCCAAGGGTTGCAGAGATGCCAATCAGGCAATAACACACAGGTGATTGACACCCAATAGAACAGAAAAATTTAAGCTCCAATCAGTGGCTCCATCCTAGGCATGTAAAAAGTTGGGAAGCAAAGATATTCTTTTTGCTCCGCAGATATTGTTCCATGGCTTGCTTCACAGCTCCACTGCTGAAGTTAAAAGTGTTCTCATTTTCTGTGTTGTTATGAATATGCATGAAGGGGAGTTGCCAACAGCAACCAGAAACCACTGGTGCCAGAGGTCTGAAGAGATGTTCAGTGGTCATCTGCTATAGCATTATCATCCTTGAATTTACCACCAACTGTGACCTCCCCATTAAATTAATAGTTCAAATGAAATGTCTTGGTTGCAGTGTGGTGCAATACTTAAGAAACTGGACTGGTTAAGGGTTGCGAATTTGAATACCCCATAAGGTAGCAGCCTCTGCAACCTCATGCAAGGTACTTAAAAGGACCTTATTAATGATCTTCATCAGCATAAATGGAGAGCAAGCAAAATGCCATTAAGTGTATTTGCCAAGCAAATAAAGAAATATTGTATAATGTAAAAAATGATATTCAGCTTAAGAAATGAAAATGTGTAATATTAATATAATATATTGAGTATCTCCATAATATAAAGGAACAGGAGGCTTACAGGGAAGGCCCCAGCACATTATTTTAGTATCTCAGTGTGGAAATCATCCAGTTTATCAGTAAATGAACTGTAATAACGATGAGCGTGCTGAGGTACCTCACTGAAAAGCAGGCGTCAGTACATAATGGGGACCCCTGGACAACTCAGTGTCTCCAGCCCTTCCCACATACCCAAATGAAATATTCATGGAGCCAATGAGCTTCCAGGCGTAAAAAGAATGTGATGAGATCGCTCAGCATTCAGTGGTGATTTGACCCCAATCTAAATCTTGTTAGGAGGGCAAGCATACATGCACTATTTGCTATTCAGTCTAATGACGTCTTGATCAAATGAGATGAGATTTTCACCATAAAAGATCATTTTCCTTTATAACAATATGTGCATATAAAACTTGAGTTGGGTGTTCCTTTCAGAGTGCTATTACGATTTTCCACTTCTTTAAGCAGTTTCTGACTTGCAATTTTATTTCCTTCATTTAAGGGCTATCTGAGGCAGTGCAGGAAGAGAAGAGACATGTTCAATGATGACCAGCTGAAAGTCATATTTGGGAATATCGAGGACATCTACAGATTTCAAATGGGGTTTGTTCGAGACCTGGAGAAGCAGTACAATACTGAGGAACCTCATCTTAGCGAAATTGGACCTTGTTTCTTGGAACACGTAAGCTCCCTGGTTCAAAATGTGTGGAGGGTGTTGTATGTAACAGAATATATATCAAGTGCCATTTGACCTCACCTTAATGAAAACAGTATGTTTAACTCATGATTTGTTGGGTGGCAAATGTGTCTTATGTGTCTTCTGTTAATGCTGTAATTATGCGTTATGCAATGCACTCTATGTCGATCGATCTTCATTGTCTGTTGTACACTGAAATCTCCATAATAGTCACAATACAAGACAAAAGCATTTTACAACAAACAATAGTAGACTGGGAATGCAATGCAGGTTAAGGCATCACAAGACATTACAGAGTATTTGTCAAGTCCTGGATCTCCACCTCTTAACTAGGCTTTATAACTCTGTGACAGTGTGTCTTTTGGATGATCTTGCTTAACTGTATAAATCAGCACGGTGCTGAATAGATGAATGATGGGCATTTGTATTGGCTTTTGCATTGTTTACTTCATGGATACCTTTAAATAGAATTCAGTTATCTTTCATATTGTTGAATTTGTGCTGTTGAAATACATTTTCTGCAGGCTCAGATGTTATGAGCTAATTTTTTGAAGTGTCCGGAAATTAATGTCATCAAAACATTTGCAGTCAGGTGCAAGTACTTAGATCCTTGACTAAAGGGGGAAAAAAAACTGGCACAAGATTAAAAGCAAGTGTTCCTGTTTTTCATTACAAACACAGTTTTGTGAATTCATGTTGGCAACTGCTGAAATGCTTGTTTTGATATTTAAGTTAATTAAGGATAAATGTTAATTGAGTGCAGGCCCGAATCAGGAGAATCTAGGGCAAAATTAGATTGCTAATTTACTACCCTTAGAAAATGCTCATATAGTGTTGTTGTTGTAATAGTAATGCATCTCTTGTGTTAAAGTGAGAAGCTATGAAAGAGTTCTGGAGTAAGTGGAGTGACATTTTGTCTGCACATTACCTTGGAGCTGGGGAAGACTGGTGGCTGGGGAATTGATTAGTCAAACAGGGCTTTGGGCCCTGTGCCAGTTTAAAGGACCAGCAGATGCGTTGTACTTACATATACATGTGAATCATCAGGGATGTATAATACCCCTCTTTCCTGTGGGGTCCAGGAGCTGAGTGTTTGGTCTTTTTTCCATTATACCCAATTCCTCCAATCTTGTATGGTTAAAGTCTAAAATGGACAGATTGCTTAATATAGGGCCCTCTGAATGCTATCAAAAATGCAGCAATAGGGAGATGTGCTTAGATGTGCAGTTTTATGCAAAGGTGGTTGGGATTGCATCATGGTTTAATTTTATAATGCATTTGAACAATTTCTTTTTTTGTTGTTGCCATTTTTCTCCCATTTTCTTCCCAATTTAGTCGTTATACCAATTCCCTGTGTGTATCACGGTCCTGGTTGATGCGCTATCCTCTGTCGGTTTGGGGTGGGTGTAGACTACCACATGCCTCCTCCGATACACGTGGAGTTGCCAGCCATTTCTTTTCACCTGACAGTGAGGAGTTTCACTGGGAGAGCGTAACGCGTGTGGAGGTTCACGCTATCTCCCCCAGATCCCCTCCCTGCTGAACAGGCGCCCCGACCAACCAGTAGGAGTCGCTAATGTATCGATCAGGACTCATACCCTCACCGGCTTCCTACCCGCGAACACTTGCCAATTGTGCTCGTAGGAACGTTGGTTTCATTACCTGTGGCACCTGTGGCCATTCTATACAACCTGCACAGTTCCTTAAAAATCCCTCATATAAGCCCAGAAGACTGTTTGGTGATGACAGAAGGTCATTCAGCCAATCTACATTCCTCATTTTGCCTCCCGAAAGTTTTGATCACTGTGTCAAGGCTGGTTTGAACAAACCAAATGTCTCTGCTTCTGATATGTATTACCCTACTAAAATACCTGTGAAAAGTACCTTCTTTCTGATAGCACAGGTAGACATGCCTTAACATCTGGAAACAATCTAGTATTTCAGTAGCTATATATCAGCCTATATTGTGTGATGTGCAAAACTGGACACAGTACTCTAGATCAGGTCTGACCAAGGCATTGTATGATATAACTGTAACCTCCATCGATTCCTGTCATAGCCAATGCACTTTGCTGTACAGTATATGTCAGCATCTCGCTTGTGTTTATCTCTGCTATGGTGCAATGTCTAGGTTCAGATAGACTACTGTGATATGAGGTTACCTCCTGCTGCTCCAGTCCCGCCAACTCGTCCGTCTCATTTGTGTCACACAGCAAGACGGTTTCTGGATCTACTCGGAGTACTGCAACAACCACCTGGACGCCTGCATGGAGCTGTCCAAGCTGATGAAGGACGGGCGCTACCAGCACTTCTTTGAGGCCTGCCGGCTCCTGCAGCAGATGATCGACATCGCCATCGACGGCTTCCTGCTGACGCCCGTGCAGAAGATCTGCAAGTACCCGCTTCAGCTGGCCGAGCTGCTGAAGTACACTGCCCAGGAGCATAGGTACAGTGTACTACAGCGCCGAGCCGGCCTTCACCGCCATTAAAGGGCACCCAGGGCTGTTCTGCGGAGTTCTGCCTACGATCGTCCTTTAAAGTCAAATTTGAAGCTGGAGACAGATGTATGGAGGGAGATTAAAAAAAAGTTGACGCTTGTTTGAAAATGAACCCCAGGGACAGTGTTTAGTGGGATTTACTGAGCAGGTCCCACTGCGTGGGGGGAGATCACTTATTATTAGTGCTTTGGTATGTCCAACCAGACACTCTTCCTGGGTCTCATTTTCTTGCGGGAACTGCCCTAGGTGCCTCTTAATGGATGCAGCCAGTGGTGTCATTGAGCAGGTAAAGTGAAATGACATCGCTTCATGACTCAGAAAGGACAGATTTCCCATTTCAGTCATTAATCTTCATCTGTATGCACTGCCCCATCGCTGCATAACAGTATCCCATTACTACACGAGGCTCTGGTTAAAAAAGGTAAGTGCACATAATTCTGTCAGTCAGTGTTTGCTTTTGAGTCGGGCAACATAATATGTTCAAGTACCTACTGATCGTTTTTATTGTGTTTAATTGAGTTATAACTTGAGTTTCAGTTGAGCTTACTCTGTTTATTTTGTCAGACTGGCATTTAAGTTTTGTACAGAATATCAGCGAATGTAGTGCTTAATCAATCATTTTGATAGTTTATTGAAATTCAAATACATTTTAATACATGATTAATCAAATACATGATTAATCAATGTAGCTTCACATTCTGTTAATTACCAGGGCAGGCTTTGTAACGGCCACTGTTGCATCTAGAATTTATTTATTTATTTTCATTATTACTTTCATTAGGGAGTAAACTTTTTGTTATTAAGTGAAACTTCAAATTATGACTTCAAACTAAAATGATTAAAGTAATCCCCGGAAGCAGTGGGAAATAAGCACAATGCCCGGTGCATCATTTTGTTTCTCTTGATCAAAATTGCCCATGATTTGATTATCTGCCCTTGGCCAAACAGTATTATTTCTGTTAAATGAGATTGTAGTGTAATATCACCCCTGTAATTTGATTTATTTTTATAGGCTTCAATGTCAGTAATATAATATCTCTTTCAATATTGCTGGGGATTCTGGAATGGTCTTTGGCCGAGATTTGTTTAATTTTTGTCCTCAACTTTGAATTACAAATAAATGCTGTGTTATTGAGTGAAGCTTCAAATTAAACCTTCAGAATGAGGTCATTTCAAAATAATATATATATATATATATATATATATATGTGTGTCTTTATCTAATATATGAGGTATCATTTTGTTACACTTGTCTCAATAATTTGCACAATACTTTTGATTGTTTTCCTTTGGCCAAAAAACGTTATATTTATGAAATTATTGGACTGTATGTCTTCTTTGTAATTTTATTTAAATGTGTATGCTTGAATGTCAGAAATATTTTGTTCAATATTGCTGGAAAAGCTGGATGCCATTTCCGTGGATTCAGTCACCGTGTGTCTCTAACTTCGACTTGCACTTCAAACACATTTTTCATCAAGTAGAGTAGGAGTAGAGTAGAAAAAGAAGACAAAGAATAAGAAGAAGAGGAAGAAGAAGAAGAAGAAGAAGAAGAAACGTTGCTCCTGTGGCTCTACAGGGTTATTTCGGAACAGCTATGGCTTTGATGACATATGTGGCTTTAGTTGATTATGGGCTCCTGATTTCAATAATGATATGTCAGATATCTTTAGCCTGTTTTCACCAAAGACTATAATTGAAAATAAATAAATTAATAAATAAGTACAAAAAATGAAAGAATTTTTTTTCCAGTCTCCAGTTTGAGCAGCAGAAATAATGCCTCCCAATTAAATCCTATCAGACTCAATTTCCCGTTGTCACATCTAATCATATTTCAATAGCCCTGTGCCTTCTTAAAGCATAAAATTGTGAGCAGCAGCCAGAAACGGTGTGCTATTCACGGAGGTGTTTGTGCTGCGATTTGGCCTCTCTCTGTTGTTGCCATAGACAGTCTCCTTGATATCTTCACCAGATGAACACAGTGGCCTAAAGCGATCATCAAATATCCGGCCCGATATTTCAGGAGCATGTCTTAACAATGCCGCTCGATGAATTTTTTTGTGCCTTCATTTTACCTACCTAATGCGTTTCAGAATAGCCCTCCCTCTGTGGATTTAGCCTCCCCTAGGATTCTCTGCAGGAAGTGATGTGGTAGGTTGCCGTGGTTACCCAGTGAGTAATGCTTAAAAGAGCTGCGCTTTGTCACCCTGTAGGGAATCCTAGGCCTGAATGTAATATTGAATCATCCATCGTCTCTCAGAGGTGGGAGTGAAACCAATCAAACTACGCATCATGGAACCCTAAAATTAACGTTATTCACTGAATATTCAACTTTGTGCTTTTTTACTGTGCTTGTTTTTAAAATAGCCATTTTTACGAAACATCAGCTTATCTCCTTAGCTGATGTCTTAAGTAAAATGTCTTCCTAATGCTTAACCTTGTCTCATCTCTAAATATGCTGTGAAATTTGACTCTCTGTTACCGGGGAAGTCCGGTGAGGGGAATCATTTTGGGGTGGAGAGCACCGGTATGTCAGAAAATCTTTGTTCACCTTGTATGACTTATGCAACACATTGACATTAGATTGCGAAAGGTAATTATTATTTTATTTTATCTTATGCATGATATTGTTCTTGAATGATTGTATTTCAAGCACAACCTCAGTAGAAAATGTCAACACTAATACCTGCTGATGAGGAATAATTTTGCTGTAGTATATACAATGAAAAACCTGCTCCAGTGCTGAGGCATGTGGGGAATGGGTTATCAACTTCCATGGTCCAAGTGCTGCTTTATGAATAACGTGACCTGTACTCTATTGCTGAATTGACATCATACGAGAATCATCAGTTTATGACATGTGCATAGCATATAAATAGGAAGTGAGAATTTGGACCAAATAAGCAAAATAAAATACAGCAAAAAAGGTCCAGATGAGCTGCAGTGGAAGTGCTGAGTTGGATGTACCTAATACACACATTGATGTCTGTGTTCTAAGATTAACAAATCAATATTCAATTTATGACGTGGTAAGATGGCTGAGTACCACTTTCATGTAAGATGAAGGCCATTTTGATTGAATCATTGAATCCACGGGCAAGTGAATTTGACTTTAAAGGCAGATTTATGGGACGTCCAACCAAATGCTGTTCCTGTGTTTTATGCATCGTGGTTATTATTTATGCCACAGGGTGATAAGGAATGGTCAAGGGGGGGGGGGGGGTACGACCAGATGGGATATTGGGAATCCATGGATTGACTCGAGCTGTGTGTCCCCACTTCTCCAGTGACTACCGCTATGTGGCCGCAGCCCTGGCTGTCATGAGGAATGTCACCCAGCAGATCAACGAGAGGAAGAGGAGGCTGGAGAACATCGATAAGATTGCGCAGTGGCAAGCCTCCGTCCTGGACTGGGAGGTAGGGATCTGGGGTGTCGGCCCGACTCAATTATGGTTCGCTGTGTCTCATTGGGGGCGGCACGGTGGTGCCGTGGGGAGCACTGCCGCCTCACAGCGGCACTACTCGCCTCGTGGAGTTTGCATATTCTTCCTGTGTCTGCGTGGGTTTCCTCTGAGTACTCCAGTTTCCTCCCACAGTCCAAAGACATGCAGGTAGGCATGGAGGCTCTAAATTGCCCACAGGTATGAGTGTGTGGGTGAAAGGATGGATTGATTGGAATGAATAGATTGGCGACCTGTCCAGGGTGTATTCCTGCCTCTCGCCCAGTGCATGCTGGGATAGGTTCCAGCCCCTATAAGCAGGTATAGATAATGGATGGATAATTGGATGTGATCACTTAACCTATTTATTCCTCCCTATTTATTATGATATGTGCCTGGTAAATTCTTAATCAAAGTTCTCAGAAAATCTAAGAAAACGTTTAATGGGGATGTGCGACATCATACACAATAGCCAGGCGAACAAATTGATGAAACAGAAGGTATGATGGTCATGATGTTGATAATGATAATTATTACATCATAAGAGTTTGCTTATTTCCATTTTCTGAATAAAATGAAAAACTACAGGCATATAGATATAATTATCTCAGAGGAAAGGTAGGACAGATGCATGTTTCATCCTAATTTTTTCTTGAAGCTTGAATAAAGAATCAAATTCCAAACCATCTTTCCATTAAGACAGGTTTTAAAACAACAGAACCAACACAACAACAAACGCAATAGTGGCGAAGTTATTAAGGTGAGGATAGAGAAAACAATGTCGCATTTCATTGCATTCAGAAGCCAGGTGTTGCGGCACCCAGCCCAGCTATGATTTTGCGAAGAACACCAGCTTTCAAAGCACATTTGGTTACATCATAATGGTGTGGAAGCTTTTACCCTAAGGGGTGTTTTAATTGAATCGGCTTGAAAAAGCCAGAGGTTGCAGAATTATTTTATAGGCCAGGAGATACTACCCACGATGCCTTGCATTTCCTAACATTGCTGGGCTGTAAATGCGTCATCAGCATGAAGTAATTTCACATGCCTTCAGGATCACAATGTGCATGTGCATTTAGGCCAGCACTTCTGTTTGGGACGCTGTCACGGCTCTGTGTCTCTCGCCTACGATTGGTTCGCAGAGAGGGTTGTGAAGACAGTACGCCTGAGTGGAGAGTGGTCTCACACACACACACACACACACACACACGCATGCACACACACACAAACACACACACACACACACGCATGCACTTATTGTTGTGATTATATATGCCACCTGGTGGTTAATGCAAGAAGCACTAAAGATTGTGATGCCATCTGCAGAAAACTTCCCAAGGCAAACTGGGCACATTCTTGTCTCAAATATCAGCATGAAATTCCCACATGGCATGCCTGTGGCATCCCAGGCCAGTAGATACTGCATACACAAACACATCCACACAAGCTCACACCCAGACACACACGCACGCAGGCGCGCACGCAAACACACACACACACACATGCACACCTCTGCAATCAACCTTATCTGATTATTGTAACAAGCCAACAAGGACTGAAAATACTTTCATTGGAAATATTTAGAATATTCCCATTGCCTCCTATTTTGTATCATCATATTATTCCTAATGATGGTTTTATGTTCACAATGTTGTATTTGTCTATGGTTACAGATGTCGACCCAGTACATAATGAGTTGATGAGATTTATGATTTCTGCTTTGATTATTTTGCAGCCAGCAGGGAATTAGTATAGTTTGTGTATGCGTCTGTGTGTGTGCGTGTGTATGGGATTCACACTCGCTGTAAGCCGAAGCCCTTAGATGTCCTCAGCAATTAAAATAAAAGTTCTGGAAATACAAATGTTATGGTACAAATAAGGAAGACAGGGAATCACATTCACAGTGAGTCACGTCCCTTCAGCTGCACTTCTCTGTGTTTGTTTAAAGTGGCTCCGGAATCTCTGCATGCTGTCTAAAGAACACAGACCTTCTCAGCTTCTTACTGCAGAGTCTATATATGGATATGAAGGACGAAAAAAAAAGTGCCTTTGCTGGAACCCGTGGTAGTCTTAGAATGCACAATGCTCAGTAACTGATTAATTTATGCTAAAACATTTGAAACAGATGCCCTATCTCCCTCTGGCACCAGTGGTGTGTGACTTCAGCCGACATGGGAAAACACGTGAGCCGATTACAAAGCACACACATGCGCGCGCACACACACACACACACACACACACACACAGGCACACACACTGCACTCAAACAGAGGTTGAAGGTGACCTTTCCAATGAGTGCCGATCATGAGTCCTGCATTGGAAAGCTGTCCATGGTGGATAACAACATCAATCACTTGCCCTGATCGGGCAGGCAACGGTGGCGTTTATCCCTTAGATAAGCCTCGCGAGGGAATAAAGCCACACTAATTATGGCATTTATTTACATGTACTTACTTGATTATTTGTCTAACTTGTCATATATATTTTTTTTAAGATTGCACATTTTTCTAAATGTTGTGTCAATGTAAAACTGTGCTATTATGCTATTATCAAAACTACTCACGTATCAACACCCTGTAATCAGTGCAAAATTAATACCTGTGAGTCAACTGTAAAATGCAGCATGCAAAAGAAATTCATAGCATCACAACATCAACATCATTTTCCTATTCATTGAAGCAAAATAATATAAATTATTCTCTAATAAATAATGTCATAGAACATTAAATTTTGTGCTCAGAGGGTGGGGCGTAATTATTAAGAAGATTAAGTAAATGAATGTGTCTTGAAATATTTATGATAGTCTAATTTGACCACTGTTTCTCATTGCAAGACAGCTGACAATGATAGTCAGTCAGTCCATGCTGAAAGGTGATGGTCATCTACTTTGTCCAACTGGGTGCTGGCCAGGTGGGATGGTGTTTGAAGATCATAAATTTTTATAGTTGGTGTTGAAGATTCACAGTGGCTGTGAGTTATAGCAAGGTCATGTAACTGGTTTTAAACTGGGTAAATTTTAGCTTATAGTAGTTCTATGCATCTTTTAGCCCTGGTTATAAAGACGTGTCATGAAGCCCAAAGTGGATAAATTGAATTTTTAATGAAATTTGTGTTTTTCTTAGTGTGGCAGCAGATGCCTGTGTTTGCTGGAGGAAGTGAAACCCTCGCATTATCAGTTCTGTTTGATCAAAGTGGAAGCTTGCGGCTGCCTCCCAGCATACCTCACTTCCCGAACCCTCCGCAGAAAGGGAGCTGCCTCCCCCCGAATCAAACAGTTCTTCTCAGCGCTAATTACCCTTTCTGTTTTTTTTTATATTTCTTTAAAATAGTATACCAAACACACAGGGAAGGATGGCCCTAGCTTAAGGCTTGAATAAAAAAGTTCTGGCTTGCCTTTTGATCTCTGAATCAGATCAGCTGAAAGTTTTTGTTTTTCATGTGCGGTGTGTGTAGGAAAATACACCTACGTGGTTTTGTCATCGAAATGCCGAAAATGGTGAATTCATTTAGTAATGCTTTAGAGTTCAGTTATGGAAAGAAAGTCTTTCTGCATATTCTACATGCCTGCAGCAAGCCCATTGCAATTTACACAAAAAGTGTGTAAAAATGCCTTTAAATAAAATCTGAGAATGAGTACTGACGCAAATTAAGAAAAAATATGTCTTTGTCCCAAATGTTATGGAGCTCACTGTAAGTGAATGCACATTGCAGCGTGATTGGATAAGATAATTTACAGTACATGCCGTGCATGGTGTTCAGTGTGTTATGTTTTGGCAGCATACAATTGGTTTTATTTTGGGTTATTCACATTTTGTAAGTGTCCTTATTAAACCTGACTTACAGAATATGTTGTAGCTTGAGCGTCATTCACCATCATGCAGTCCATTACATAATGAAATCGCTGAATACACTGAGCTTAAATCATAAAAGAGGACGCCCAGAGCACCCACTCAGCCAGGAAACTGTTTTGTGTTGCTCTTTTGCCACTTACAAATTGCATAACTTAAATCACAGTTTTTCAAAAGTCATGTATTTTGAAGAGGTATGAAGCAATAGCATACATAATTTCTTAATTTAAGAAAATGGATTATTATAGATTAGAATAGAAATTAGATTTTTAAAATCTTGCTTAGATGACTCAGCTGTAAAGGGCTTTATTGTCTGTTTTACCTTAATTAATGAATGAATTAATGAATTAATTATTTTTAACCTGTGTAGGGGGACGACATTTTGGACAGGAGCTCAGAGCTGATTTACACTGGTGAGATGTCATGGATTTACCAACCATATGGGAGGAGTCAACAAAGAGTCTTCTTCCTGTTTGACCACCAAATGGTCCTATGTAAAAAGGTTAGCTTCACTTTACGCCTTCTTCTTTTTTCACAGGAATGTACAGGGAAAATATATCCTGGCCCTAGAGAACAGGATATATGTATTTATATATAAAGAGACTGTTCACTCTGGACCCAGGAGTCTGGAGAGTTAAGATATCATGCCTTCGTACTGGATGACATAAATGCGTTTTGTATTCGCATTGGGATGACAGAGATCAGCATGCCCGTCAAGAGCAAAAATAAGGATCACCATATGTGTGCTGCCTGCTGGAGTTATGCATATGAATAGCATGCTCTATAATATGAAAATGTCTCTCAAAGGTTGCGTAACTGGGAAATTCAGAAGAATTAAAAGACCCCATCTAGCTACAATTCTTTTTAAAATGATGGAGTATTTTTGATTGCAACTGCTTGACTCTTAACTCTCCAGTTCACTGCCTGAACTAGAGAGTTAAGAGGTGCTAATGGAATAGCCCTGCCAGACATCATGTTACCATTATGCTTAAAGATGCAAGGGTGTTCTGCAAACATTGCCAAATTGCCCAAACTGGATGAATAGCAATCCAGTGGTGTTATTTGGAAGGGATACCTCCAAGTGGAAGTGGTATTTTGTAGGTAAGTACTGTATTCCCTCTGTACACATAATATCGCTTCCTCACAACTCATGCACTAATGCAATGACATCCTGTACAATGTTACAGATTAAACTATGGTCCTGGCTCATTGTGGTCATTACACACCATGTGGCACTTATCACAAACAGTGGGAGCTTTCTGGCTCCCTGTCAGGCTCTGGCTACCCCACACCAATTGGCTAAATAATTAATTCTCTGTTGATGATGCTAGAGGTCTTTCCCAGATCATATTTTTTGTGATGACTTAATAGTACTTATTCATCATGGAGACAGAATGCCTTTTGGGGAAATTATTACTGACTGTGATTGGTTCACATGAATTTATTGGGTGTGCTGCGTGGCATAGTGGTGAGGTAACTGGAGGTGTCAAATATAATATTTATCTCTCAGTTGCAGAGGGGTACTGTAATTGTATCATTGACCAAGACATTATACTTCATCAGAATTCCCTCGATAAAGATAATGAGTAAATGCTGTGTGAATGCAATCTGCAAAAATGTAAATAGCTCTGGACAAAGGCATGTGCTAAAGAACAGACAAAAAATGTGAGACTATGTTAAACACACACCATGAAAAATCCAGGGCAGAACTAAAGAGTGTATAACAGATAACATAATAATAATAATAATAATAATAATAATAATAATAATAATAATAATTCTTATTATTATAAAACTTGGCATGTCTTAATCAGGTCCCCAATGCATTGGGCAATTTTTTGCCAGTTAATGTCTGTTGGACATCCTTAATTATTTACCGCACAAGTCTTTGTTCTTCAGTTTGTTTCTGACTTAGCAGCGGCAGTGGTATAATGAGCACCCCGCAGTCTTTTAAACAAGGCTGTTTGTTCCTCTCTTTCGTCTTCCTCTTATTCCTATTGCTGCGTGATCAGCAAGGAGAGATGCCGGGTCTCCTGTGCACTTTTTAGAAACAGCTGCTCCACTGCTTTGACTAGAGGAGTGTGCTCATGTAAATAACATTATATAAGCTTGCCTGGCTGCCTAGGTGCTGTTAATGGGGAAACACGGAGTCTCTCTACGCGCATGATGGTTATGGAAATGAAAACTGCTCATATGGTCCTTCTGAAACTGAGAGCTCTTACCATTACATAACATTTCTTGGAATGGTAATCTTTTGACCCATTCATTTTTAATGTGTGTGTGTAATTCACTGTATTAAATGGTTACCTACAGTATAGTACATTATCCAACCAAATATAATAATGATATTTCTGTTTTATAGTAATAATTATGAATTAGATAAATAAAGATTTTATTTGTTTTTGTTTTTGCATTCATATTGGTTTATTCTTTTGCAGCCAAAATGCACTGACCAAAAAAAAAAAAAAAAACATACCAAGTGTGTGGACAAAGTTTGACAAGAAATTTTGATGGGCTCTTTATTTTTGTCACGGTGCATCATGATTGGTTTAATTACTCTACAAGCACATCTGTTTGAAGCTCCTCATTTTCTCATGCATAAATTTAAGATATCTGAACAGTTTTCCCATAAGCATCCAGTGCCATGCAACAATGTGCCTGATTAAAAAAAAATTAATTAAGGAGATGACTACTGCAGTCTTGTCAGTAGACTTCAGTTTGATAATTGGCCTAAACTAATATTCTGTCTTTTGCATTTTAATCTCATGCAATGAACAAGTTTGGGACTTTTAATATAGATTATGGCAGGCATTCCTGTCTCTGATAATTCTGGTAAGTATCTGAGTGGAAGTGAGGTGATTATGTGATTATGACTGAGGGTTGAATTTAATCTGAATGATAATATAATTGCCGCCAATCATTGGCTTTGAATGCTCTATTTCTTTTCTCCATTACTTGTTTTTTAAAAGCCGTAGCATAGGCTGCTGGGTGGCTCATCACTTTAAAACACTGTTCTAGTGCATGGTGTCAAATCCAGACCATGCCAGTGCCTATTGTAGCCAGTGGCCCTGCAGGGGACTCATGCCTGTGTGGTAAGAGGTTGACCCCATGCGCTTCAGAGGAGAGACCATTTTATATTCATCTGTGCTGCCCCAAAGTGATAATGCAGGCTACTGGAATGAGTGCTGATATACTGTATAAGATTAAAAAGCTTTAGGACATTTTAGGACTGGACTTTTTTTTTTAAAGGTAACTGAAATTAATCACAAATCATTAAAAACATATTTTCATTAATGAAGTGGACAAAAAATATTTGGAAAAAATGTAGTTGTAAAGTAGAATGGGAAAGAGAATCTGTTGCAATATCATTTACTGTATTCTGAAGAATGGTGATTTTTGATGTCTCTAGAATGGTTTATTTTGAGTATTGTGTGAGATATGATTAATTGGGTAGGACAGTATGAGGCAAATGCCATCTATCTGTTCAGAACCCAAGGGCACAATAGACCATTTGAACACAAATCAGCACATTTAAAGAGAAGGAGAAGTACAGGCTCAGGTGATAGCGATGCAGTCTCGCTCAGTTTAACATGTTGGTGTTAACATTAACATGGTTGGTGTTTCCACCCGCAGGACTTGATACGCAGAGACATCCTGTACTACAAGGGCCGCATCGACATGGACCGGTACGAGGTGGTCGATGCAGACGAGGGCCGGGACGAGGACTTCAACGTCAGCGTGAAAAATGCATTCAAGCTGCAAAACAAGGACACGGAGGAGGTGCACCTCTTCCTCGCCAAGAAGCTTGAGGAAAAGATTCGGTGGCTCAGAGCTTTTCATGAAGAGCGCAAGATGGTGCACGAAGATGAAAAAATAGGTAAGCGAGCCATGGCCTGCTTTCCTTCACACACACTACATCCATGTAGTTGCACTGAACGTAGTGTCACAAACCAAAACCTGAACAGAGCTGCCATGCTGTCAGCAGCTCTCTGATTTGAACCAAACATTGCATTTTGCTGTTGAGTGCTAAAACCTTTCATTTTAGCTTTACCTATTGTCGAGTTTGTGAAACTTCTCTCAATATTACGGTAACTAACAGATAGTGTGTGAAAGATAATTCGGGAAAGACAAGCATTTTTATTTTCCAAATTGTCTTGAAAGGATAAATACAGTGAAATAATAGCATTTTTTATGTAGCTACCTAGAATAATACTTTCTTTGTTTTGAATGCAGTAGGACATGTTTTGCTTTATCAATATGGAGGTGCAGGTATGCCTTTCGATGTTTTTCACCAGACATTTTTTTCTTTTCAGGCTTTGAAATATCTGAGTACCAGAAGCGGCAGGCTGCCATGACTGTACGGAAAGTGACCAAACAGAAAGGTGAGGCAACAAAGAGACACCAGGTGATCCCCAAAAACTTTCTCTGATCTCACTCAAATTATCGTCTTCAAGTCTCATCACTGCTGTTTCTGTGACAGGGAAAAGGGAGATAGCTCATTTCTTTTCTGCCATCTATTCAGGAGTACAAGTGACTTTAGAGGCATCCAATGTGTCTTTTGAATCACAAATTCCTTTTTGGTGTTTTTGGTGATAACCTTTATTTAAAAAGCATCCAGGGAGCAAATCCACCAGGGTTGTGCTACTTAGAAGACTGTCTCAAAGCTTCTCTTACAACAGTCATGTATCAAGGTAGCTCTTATTTTTGTTTTCTGAAAGAAGCGAACTGTGTGAATCTGTGAGCTTGGAAATGCTGTGACAACCTCTTTTAAAGCTGTGTGCTGAAGATGGTTTACTGCACTGTACATGCTTGCCGTGTACGACCAAATACACTCCTCAGATTACTGTATATGAGCTTATATTATTTTTTGTTTTAAAACGAGTATAAGCTTACAGTATATACAGTAACCCAGACATGTTAGACATGTTATATTACAATGCAAACTTACTTCAATTTAACATTTTATTATTATTTCATTTTAGAGAATTACTGAAGATTATGAGAATTTTAAAAAGGCCTAGGGTGCCATTCTCCTCTTCATACAGTTGAGCACTCGGGTGACATTCCAGCCCATTAACAGTATGCTTTTCATCTTAACATTTAAATCAATGAAACAGCAATGAAAAGACTGAAGGACCTCACGGACCTGTTTATTCGTAAAGAATGCAATGTTGGCCTGCAGCATGTTCTGTTTCAATGACGTTTAAAAAGACTTGTAAAGTGGGGAAAAGGGCCTTGCTCCCATCTGTGGTATTTCCTTGTGTTTTCCATTTTCTTTCATCTTATATTGTTAATGGAAAGCAAGGTGTAATAATAGAAATTGTAATAGTAATAGCAATGCTTATACAATGAATCTCTAACACTGTTGTGTTGTTTGTTTCATGACTGCTGATGTGGTGTCTGATTCCACTCTGCTGGAATGTCTGTTAGGGCAGTTTGTTATTATTATGAAATATGTGTTTAATTATTTATATATGGGCAACACAAGGTGAAGTATTCTTTTAAATTTTCAGATTCGTTTGTAGATATCATCTTGAGAAAGATGGACAATTTATATGGACATGGTATGAAAATTATAAAGGTATATTTTTTAGAGCATTAAGTAGAGTATAAATTACTCTATAAGATGCCATGGCAGCTGTTGACAGGGCAATTTTCATTGCCAGAGTAGAGCCTGCTCTTAATCAGTGATTTCTGTCTGAAAGAAGTATAAACCCATGGATACTGTTTAGCTCAGAGAAAAAAAAGCCAAAACATCACTGTAATGTTGTTGGTTCAATCATTATAACATTTGAGTTAATGTACTTTGATATGACTTATGCACATGTGTAATATAAAATCTAAATGGAAAATGTAAATGGAGGAATTGTGGAAACAATCAATGTGGAAATAATATGATCAAGAAATGTAATAAAATCTAAAATCAAAGGAATGCTGTATTTACCAAGATGCCATGGCAACTTTTGTCATATATTTTTTTATTCCAGCTTTTTAATTATCAAAATTTCTGTTCTTCTGAACTGTTATTGGCTTTAGTGCAGTGTTGATTTCCAAACAATCTAGGAATACAGTAATTTACCACAAAAAATCTGGAGTCTTAAAATCTGCCCTCTTGTGCCATTACTGTATCTAAGGGGGTGATTCAATCCAGCCGCAAAGCATTTGGTCATATTTGTATGACTCGATGCAATTTGCCGGGACCTCGTTGTGCTTTGCATGTGTCAGTGCAATTCAGTCTTAAGGTTTTGAAGCCTTCTTACCGCAGCCATGCGCAGATATCTCACCATGCATGTGTCCAAATACAGGTAGGCTGCACCCCTACTTAACTAATGACATGGAAAATCCTAACCCCCGGTCATCATCCTAAAACCCTACCTTTGTATTACTTTTAAAATGCTCATCTTTCAATGGCTCCATCAAGATTAAGACTCTGTTCTTGTTTCAAGAAAATAAATAAATATTTTAATTGTGTGTAGTAGTATTTTACACATACAATTTTTTTCAGTTGGCCACATGTTAATGTAAAACAACAAAATCATCAAATTGAGGTTTCCTTGAGATATAGTTTGGTTCAGTTATAGAATTATATTGATCCCTTTTTCATTGGGAACGATACCTGCAAAATGTACTATATAACTTATCCAGTTCAGATGAATGAAAGTTTCCACAGTACAATTATTATTGTAAAAATAAATGTGAACAATAACAGTAGACACTGTTCGGATCACTCTCAGAATGATCTTTAGAACACATCTTCATTGATAAAACATTTCCTGCAGATTACTCCTCCTTCTTATTCTTAGCTAGGAAATAAAATTGTATTATTTATAAAGTCCAAAGATTATGTGAAAAACTGAAAGATAAAATTGTCATGGGACACAAAAGGAATGGTTGTGTGATGGAAAAACCTATCCATTGTACTGTACGAAGTTTCCAATGAAGGACATGTTCGTAGAAATGCGTAACTAGAGGCGGTGTCCAGCTAAGTAAAGCAGCAGATAACTAGAAAGCTTGCTATCATTCCTGTTGTTTTATTTTTTCAAACAGTACTTATTCAACTTTATAACTAAGCTGTGAGGTAAGTTATGCACATGTATATTGCTCTCATTTAGTTTATAACATCCCTTTTGCTTGTAGCATATTACTTATTGATTCAACTCCACTCTCTTGCTTACCACCACAAGAAGATAAGATATATCTGAAGTGATGAAAGAAAGAAAGTCTTTTGGTGATGCAATGTCAGTGAAAGTTTTTGACAAGTTTACGGTCTGCAGTATTGGTAGTGCAATTAATTGGTTCATGTTAGGTAGTAGTACCTGTAGTGTAGTACCTATCAAGGAGCCTAAATTTAGATCCTTGAGCTGGGTACAGCATGATTTTGGCAATAGAATTTTTTAAAAGAGCCTGCAATCTTTGTTTTGGGGTATGGTGTGGTACGGTGCACTAATAGAAAGTGCTATTTCTGTTTGAGCTCAGCAGTGCAGACTGGTTAGCAAAGTCTGTACTACAGCAAGCTACAGAGGGTCATACATGAATCTTTTTCTGCTGGGTCAATTCCCTTGCTAGTAGCTTGAGTGGTGTGTACAATAATTATATGTTCTCCAGGACAGGGCTTTAGCAAAACATTAATTGTAAAAAGTGTCATTATCTTGCTAGGTTATGACCGCCATTAATGCAGTTGTCAGTAAGCTCATATACATTTACCTTTGCTGTCAGATGAATGCCCCATGTAGTAATTGTAAATCTACACAAATCTGAGATTCAAATAGACAACTGTTCCTAACTAATTTCCCCAAATTTTTCACTGCGTCTGCAGTTCTTGATTGACTTAAGAGCTTGGGTTTTTGCAAGCTCACATGACTGGATTGCATTGCGACCTTCATTTTAGCATTGTTGATGTCCTAACTTGTGCACTGAGGGAGGATAAAATCACCCCTTGAGAAGACCTTTTTTTTCTCTATGGTTTAAAAAAACTGTTGACATTTAAATGTAGCGATGTGTGCATCGTACCTCCGGTGTCCAATGAAAGCTATGGCGTGTGGTCCCGGTGGATACGATGACGATGTGTGTCGTATCAGTTTTCATGTTTGTCCATTTGTTGTGGCATGGGTGGTTTCGTTTTTCTCATTTTGCCCTGAACTAACGGCAGCATTCATTTGGTCTATCCGCCTCCCCCCCCCCCTCCCCCCCTCTTCCCCTGGCTCTTGCTGGTTTCTGTGTGCTTACATCTCTTCTGCCCAGGTGTAGGCCAAAGCAGATCCATGCCCCCTTCATATCCACCTCCCCAGGACCCCATGAACCCAGGACAGTACATGGTACCGGATGGCTCACAATCCCAGGTCTTTGAATTTCATGAGCCCAGGAGGAGCCAGTCTCCTTTCTGGCAGAACTTCAGCAGGTTAACGCCTTTTAAAAAATAGAGGAACTCTAGAGGACATTTTTAGAAAGACCACCTTATTTTTTGAGAAGCACTATATGACAAATGATCTATTAAGACACAAAGAAAAAAAAAAACAAAGAGGAAAAAAGGACCAATGACATTTGGAATGCTGTCAATTTGCAAAATTCCATCTTGCCTGACGGCCAACAATTACTACCACTGTTACTTGTACTACTGCTTCTACAGCAACTACTACTGTATTACTTCTAGTACTACTATTACTACTACTACTACTCCTGCTACTTCTACTACTACAGCTACAGCACCTGATCATTTGATCCTGTACAAAAAGAGAAAGAATTTACATATTTGACCAAATCACCTGCAAATCTCCTGCTTTGTAAAGATTGTGTTATTTTATTGTTTTGGCTTTACCCTCAAACTGGAATTTAACAGTGAGTACCATATTCTTGAGCACAAACTGAGTAAACAAATGCTCTTCAGTGGAAGAAGAAAAAAAACTATAAGTAACTACCATTCACTGGTTGTGCCATAACAGGATCCACCCTGTTTGTTCACTGTGATGTCAGTGGACATGTCAGGTGGTCTCTCTTATCATTGTTCCTGTGCTTTGCACTGTCTGCCAGTGTTACCCTCTGTCAACGAAAGCTGGTTTATCCGGCCAATCATTCAGCAGGGTTTCGACTGGCAAAATTTATATTCCTGTGTTCTCCTGATTGCTGCATGTTTAAGTCTGTTCACCTGCAGTTACATAACATGCCAAGGTATTTTTGTTGGTTGATGGAAGAAATCAGAATCGGTAACTCCAGTTTAATGCTGTTGACAGGGTATTTATTTCTTGTGGACCAGAGTAACTTTTTTGTTGCATGTGTTAAAGTACTTTCAGTTTGAGCAACAATTTTAACTTTTCAGAATATTATTTGTAATCGTTTTCAAATCATATAGCCCAGAAGGGCCCTAAGTGACAGGGTTTATAACCATATTAATTTCAAAATCAGTTGTTAAATCATTTTAGTTATTTTATGGACGTTTGTGTCATAAAACAATCATTGCTATGAAAAGGCAGTTACATTAATGGTGCTCACCAAGTGTCATCATTTTATCAACTTGAAAAAAAAAACATATTTCTAAACAAGTACACTGTAATACAGTAAATCCAGAATAACATAACTGATAAATGCACAGGTATCCAAATGAAAGTTCTAGAGCAAAATGTGACGAGAGAAGACCACTGTGTTGTTGGTTCATTGGCTAATAGGGACTTGACCTTGAACTGAATTGAAATGCTGAATTTGTTCTGTGCTGTTGGTGCACAAAAGCCAGCATGCCCTTTGGGGGCAGTTGTCTCTTCTTCCTTAAAGCTCAGCAGTTTGCTTCATTGGCATTTCTACCCCGTGTCCACACCCCATACTCCATAAACAACACCCCATGAAAAATGGCAAGAAGAAATCTGTCAATAGATCTTTTATGTCAATACAGTGCAGATTATCATGTACTTGACCTGCCAAAACTGCAGACAAAGATCATAAAACATGATACTGACTTATTTTCATTAACATGTAACATACTGCAGCATGCACAACCGGTACATAAATTATAACGTAACAATCTCATAAATGAATGTGGACAATTAAAAATATTTTCAGTTTTTACAGGGTCACCGGTATAGAATTACAACTGATATTAAGTCATGTCCCTGCAGAAGTTAGTGTGATAACTTACAGCGCTAATTCATAAGTATAGCATCCTTAGAGGTTGGTTGAAATTCATCATTTCAAATCATTTCAAAAAGGTAGAAAGCATATGGAAACATACTAAGTTTCTAGGTTTGTGAGTGTGTATCATGACTCCCTCCATATCCCATGAGAAGTTTTTTCAATCCTGATGCTCTTGAAAGCATTCTCAAAGCAGGGTGTGTCTGATGTGATTGCACTGGGTTTTGCTCATAGCGAATGGAAACCTCAGGTTTAGATTTGAACATTGCTGCATGCTATCAGATTCCAGATTTAAAGACATACATGCCATCTAACAGTGCCTTCTAGCATTTTACTAGTGATGTTTAATTGAATTATCGAGACAGTAATAAACACGTTTCACATTTGCTCTCTGCACATTGACTCTGTCTACACAGTTCAATGCCCAGTGTTAGTTCAACTCTTACAGAGAACATGTGAGTCCAGTTGGGACCATATGCACTCTGTAAGAGTTGATTTAATGCCGAGCATTTACAGTGTACATACATCTTCCTTTGTCACAATCATAATTTATAATTATTCATATTTCAAGACATATGTGAAATCAGATGTGGAGCATTGTGTTTGGGCGATATCACTTTGACAAATACTTGGATAAATTTCTGGCCATCAAAATTCTGGCCATCAATTGTTTAAATAACGCCGCTACACTGCCGTCAAGGATGAATGGGTGACCATTGTGAGACCTGTGTAGTGGGCTTTGTCATTAACTTTGTGCTACGAATTTCCTAAATTATGGGTATTTTTTTCTAAATTAATATTTTGGTTCTTGTGAGCAACTGGCAAACTTATGCTGCTGTTTAAGGAAGGAAAGAAAAGTAACTTGTACTAATTATTTTTTTTCTCACTATCAAGGAATGATTTAGGTTTTGACTGGTAAGTTTCTGAAATGTATTTATTTATCTAAAATGTTTGTTTCTGAGAAACTTGCAGAACCCAACACAATGGAATTTTGTGAAAGTTGCCATGACAGTACTGTTTGAAAGATCCTACACAGAATCCATTTGAGTTTATGTCCAGCAGAAAGACCAGTACACTACAGACTCCTGCCAGAAAATGGGACAGTGGGAAAACTGTATTGACAACCATTATCTTAAACTAGCAGCTACACCATGTACATATTGTAAATATGACAGATCATATATTTAAATATTGGTATTTTAAGTATGAGACAGATATTATTTAAGTTATATGCTAGGTTTTGTTTTCAAGTGGACGCATGTTAATGGCATCAAAGGTTCTGCATGACACAAGAAACTATCAGATTTTATGTTTTCTTAGGTTTTTCAGGAGGGGGATTTCACTTACGTGTTTTCTGTTTATGATTTGAGAAAAAAAAACATGCTCCTGCAAAATGGGTTTCTCAGCTGTTTCCACGAGACTTAAAAAAGGGCATGTTGCTTGTTGCTTTGCACACAGTGCACATCGCTGTCTTTTGATTAGTCTGATGGCCTCTTGTCGTGACCAATCAGAGATAAGTGCTTGTCACATGCAGAGCAAAACAACACACCCCTTTCAATAGCTATGGTTCCACCAGCATGAATTTATGTAACTTTTGAATGTGGCTGTCAACTTCATGAAAACAATCAACCTTAGCCTTTTCACTAAGTTGACAGTTTGGGAAAATAGAAAATTACTGGCTTTTATTACACACTGAAGCAAATGGAAACAGTTGAAATTTGCACAAAACCCACACTGCATCAAGCAGTCAGTCATTTGGAAACACCTTTTTTTTTGCTCTCCAAAGAAAATTAGTTAATGTTCAAATGTATCTTTTAAACTTACACAGCTCATGTTGCAGTTGTATTACAGTAGTCACGCCCTTCAGATTGATGGCTCCACCCTAAATAAAAAAATACAATACTTTTTTCTCAAATCAAAATACAGCCTAAAAAGAAAAATTATATCCCAGATTGTCCTTTTCTTAACACTAAACCCCTCCCTCCAAATAGACACAACATACCCTACCACATGTCAGTCACAGGTAGTTACTAGTGTGTGACAGCTACAATTAATGTTTTCCTTTACAAATGGGGAGGCAACCAGTCTATGTAAATGTGTTGGTGTATTCAGAAGCACTGGGAATATGTTCTGTATTGATGTAAAAAGTGCATTTTATTTGATGAACATCAATTGTAATTAATTGTAATTATCATTGTAATTAAGAGCACTGTATTCTGAATTGTGGTGTCAGTTGGGACATTATAACACAGTCTTCTGTAACACGTACTTATACTTTATACTTAAACTGTGCCACCTACCAGCTGCATAGCTGCTTTTGCACTGTAACAATTCATGGCAGAAGTACAAACAAATAAATGAAAGAGTAGGTTTTACTGGGAAGCAAACACATTTAGTAAGAAGTCATTTCATTTTTGTGTAATACTGTTCCTTTCTTTAATATACAGAATATGTCTTCTGAGTTGTTTGGTTTCTCTTCAGACCTCAGGAGAGCTGAGAGTTCATTCTATGTTTGAAGTCCCTCCCCCTGTCTCTTTCTCCGTTGAGACCCTATTAAATGCACTTTGAATCCGGTGAATGAAATGTGTATTTCTGTTGAAATGTAAACTGGGTTGTTTGACCACCTTGGGGTTTAATGTTCATGTCCATCTTTGTAATTTTCCACTTGACGCTTTATCCCACCACTGTTTCTGAAGAGGGAAAGTCCAATTAAAATGTTTATCTTAATGCAACTTTTATCAGTAGTTTTAATGTGATTGTATAGCCTGGCTGCATTGCCATTCTCGCATCCTTACAATTTTCTCCTAATTATAGTCACACAACAAAATAATAATACTCCAAAATGCCCAGAAGTTGAAACACATGTCCCTTCGGTCTAATTAGAAAAAGCAAGGTTCATTCCATTCCAGTTTGCACACACACACACACACACACACGCAGTCATGCAACAGTATGTTGACCACCTATACTGGTCAAGGTATATCTGACTTAGTTTCTGGAAAAATAAAAAATACCTTTAAATGAACAAAGGTGATGTGATAAGAACATAATTGTTGAAATTGTGAAATTGAAAGAAAATGCTACTCTAACATGGCCCTGGTGTTTACCTATAAATTTGTTCAATGTAATACAAAAGCCATATACCGAATATGGAGAGACATTTTTAGATACAATTTACAGCTGTTAAAAACATATTTCCACTACTTCCTTGCAAGTCACATGGTCCTTTTTTTGTAGCATTGTACATTCAATTGTTTTCTCCAGAAAACCTAGAAAATATATATGTGAATAAATAGATTATTAGCTAGTTTATTTATAATTATCAAAGAATAGCTAATGTCATCTTTAAATCATTAATTTGTCTACTAGAAAATGAAAAATAAATGTGAGCAATTTGTACACAATACACAGTAGCCTTGAAAACAAATTATTAATAATATAGCGAGCTATATTATCGTGCTTGTAATTTCATGTAATTTATTATAAAGTATTTGTTGTTAATGGTATATAATTTCATAACAGTTCACACATTGCACATGATAATTTTTGAAAGCACCCCTCTAAATGGTCATAAAGTCAATTTCCGCAATTTCAAGAGCCATTTGTAAGCTTTGGTACTTGGTACGTAACTGCCCCATTAAAACCTGCTGTCTGCTTGGTGCTGTAATGTTACAGGAAAAAATGTTCTCTATTTTTTGTTTTTTAATTTTAGATATAGAGATTTTGTTACTTGGTGACCTGTTATCAGTGTTGTATACATAAAATCCCCTATATCAAAGGCAATCACCAAGCTAACTGAATAAATTCTATATAATCAAATTGGCTATTTTTCTTTTTCTTGTTTCATGATCATTGGGCAGCTTCACACAAGACAAAATTTTGCAATTAAAGCGACGCAAATAATCTTGGAATGAATAAGGAATAAAATAATTTATCTGCACCACTGTAGATGTAACTGTAGAATAATTCCTTCATTAAACATACCCTAGTATGCATGTTAACACTAAGCAGCAACCGCAGTTTTACTAAAACACAGTTACATCAGTACCACATTACATGCTAATTTTAATCCCTTAATTGTAATAGGATACAATGAACAAAATCATGGGAATTTTCAGTTATTGTGTGTAACATTGACTGTGATGACAAACACATCACCACTTCTTTCTTGCCAATCGCACGATCCTTTCTTTTTCTTAGTACTGTGCATTCAAATTGTTTCTCCACAAAACCAAAGCCCTAGTAAGCATTTAATATGCTGTATAAATGTTTATTTCTCTTGCTCCCTACATCATATTTGAACCAATAATTGCCATATTTGTAACTCTGGAACTCTGATTGTATATTGGAGACATATTCTTCCTGCACACATGTGCCACACTGAATTTTAATAATGTTTCCCAGTTCATGAACTGTACACTAAGATGTACCCCATTTGATATATCTTAATTCAATATTAACTAAAAAAAACATGTGGATATATATCTACTCTGAACACACACAGTGTGTTGGCCGGCTAGTATTCTTAATAATCATGTATTTCCCTTAGTAAAAGTGTTAATGGTGAGATTCCTGATTCTAAAAATAATACACCCTTCAGTCATAACCAGATCATAGTTCTTTCATGTCATATGGCATTCAGTTTGATACATAATTAACTTTGATTAAAACAGTAGTGCATTTTACCTCTGGATACAAGACTCAAAGCTATTTTAAGCTCTGGTGTAATTGTGTTCTTTGTGCAGGTTAATCCTTCTTTTGCTTTCAGAATAAACTCTATGAACTGACTGAATTTATCTACAGACATGTTATGACTCACCATTAGAAAAGTGAGGGTCTATTTTAAAACACTCAGAGGGTCTTTGACTGGTAGGAGAATAAATGAAAGCAAGGAAATGGCCAAGGAAGAAAATGGGACAAATCCAGATGGTGGCTCAGAGAAGTTGTGCGGTGTGGGCTGCCCATCTTCACCTGCAACAGCTGAATGAGCCTGAAATCCATTCTCCCAGAATCCCCCAGTGCAGGAACCAGCCCTGCGGAACGGCAACAGCCCTCCCCTGGGTAAGTGTTTGGGGAGCTGGTGAAAGATTTTGAAATAGAGAACATTAAGCCCTGTGAATGCAGTTCTCTTCTCAATCTCTTGCCACAAGCCAGGTACCTAAATATTCTGCTTTTGTGATGACTCATACAGAGCTTGAATCTGCACATGCAAAGGTTTAATCTGGACATAAATGGATGGGAAAAAGTAAATATATTTAGAAAAATATTTTTGGGGGAATACTGGTATGTGTGCACAACTTCACATGGAATTTAGCAAACAGAATAGCATGCCCTATTTAAAATGATAGAGGTGTGGCTACAGGCCACAATCACTCACATCAGATGTTGTCAAGATGAGAATGGACCTAGAGTGGCGTTGGAAAGATGAGATTTTGCTAACATTGTGCCTTAACAGCACTGTTTATTTTAAAACTCAGTAACTTTTATTGGATGTAGATACTATTCTTTCTGAGATCGTGGACCATAGCATGCCTTTGCTTGCAAGCTTTTGTCTCCTTAATTAAATGGCCCAGTCTTATCCTACCAACTAAACATTTCAATGCATTGTTTTCACATTAATTATCAGCTCATAATAAAACACTATACTTTAATTGACTCCAATGTTTGCTAAGCAATTATTTTAAATTACTGCGAAGATGGAACTCTGCTGTAATGCAGCATCTTTAAAAGAGAGTGTTTAGGGACCCTTGGCTATTATTGTAATAATGTAGTCATGTTTCTCCAGTATCTCCCTTGAGATGTGCAATATAATAAAAATAAAATAAAACTCATGGGTTTGGAGTTCATCTTTGTACATAATTTTAATCAATTTGCCCTTGTTGCACATTGAATGGTGACCACACATGTATATATGTATATATTTGCAAAGCCTTCAGTCATATACTGTAGGACAAATTTACCATTTTAACAGCATTGTACAGCATTATTATAAAAACAAACAACAAATAGAAGACATAGCACGTCTGTCTCTGGCAGTACTTAGGCCTTGACACAGTGATTGAATTTCACAAAAAATAATGACTTTGAAAAGTCTTCCCTTTTGAAATCTATTCGACAGTGCTGTCACAGTGCATATTAGAACACCCTGATAAAGTAATTACAATTATGTTTCAGACCAGTAACAATCTTATCTTTCTGTGTATAGCCCTGTTGTCAAAAAATGATAGTCATTTTTATTTCCATATTTCATTTCAGGTGACATTTAAAGTAGTTTATAATAATAATAATAATAATAATAATAATATTTTATTTTTTAGCTAGTATTATTATTATTATTATTATTATTATTATTATTATTATTATTTCCCTTTGGCCAGCACTACATAATGATTTAGCAGTTGCCGGGGATAGAGCACACACAACATTTATGGTCAAGGCAATAAAAGGCAACAAATACATGTACATATTTGGTGTTAAGAGACTTGGTGGATCACAGTGCATTGAAATGGCTATATAAAGCACAAAACACATAACCAAGTTAATTCATGGCAGTTTCAGTGAAAGGGTAATTATATGGAGTGAACAAGCATTTTATCTCTTTGTATCGCAAAACTGACTAGAGAATTATTTTGAATTACTCAGTGAATACAACAAACATTTTATGAAGGGACTATGCTAATGGTTTGGAATGTAAAGGATTGTAACATTAAATACACTGAAGTCAATCAGCATTCTCCTAGCATGTCCTAAGGCTGACACAGAACAATGTTCTAAGCATGAGATTGTATGATAATCATGTATGGTTTGATTGATGAAAAGATTATGATAATTTAAGAAATGACTCCCTCATAGGCCTCTTCCTGAAAAACCAAGCCTGCTGCTGAATCTCTGTAGCTATGTGCCTGCCACATCTGGGGCCTTCAGTGAGGAGAAAGCATTTGTAGCCAAGTCTATATGTTTTGGGGTATGATGAAGGAGCAGTGCAGTGGTCAGTTATAACTGATTGGGTAGCCATAGCGTTGTCCTTCCCATGGAAATCTTTGTTTTTTTCTTCAATCTGGTTATTCAGGAAGAGGTACTGTAACTAACTCCTGAAATTAGCGAGCTAGACAGTTTTTCATTAAAGCCTGTACACTATCAATGATCATTGTTAGTAAGCCAGTGTTTGCTACTGTAACAAGTCTTTCTATGAACAAATATCCAAATAGACTGCCTGCCATTGGGATTGGTTGAGCATGGAGCAAGTTGATTGGCAGCTTACAATACATGCCACAACTTTATCTCTCATTGGAAATTATTTTTTTCTCATTTGTTTTTCTGCTTTGTGTGGAAAGTATTTGCAGACCTCCTTACATTCCCAGAGTATATATGCAACAAAGTATTTCTTTAATGCAGTTATCAAATTGGCAACTGGTGAGATTTTTAAAATAGATTTGAACCTGCAATCTCCAAAGCCACACCACAGAACCCAAAAGAAAATGTAAGTACCTCTCAGTACAAAAGGATTATCAGAATAGGGAGCCCACAGAGCGGACTTCACAGTGATAACTTTATGGTGTCAAAGCGTATATTGGGTTTCCAAATGTTAAAAAAAGAAACAAGCAAGACTAGCACATCTGCATATTGTGACCACCGTAGTCCTTAGGGAATCACCTCACAAAATAAACTGTAGATTTGATAAAAAGGCCATATTTGTATGGAATCTTGCCAATACATCACATGAATATAGCAACTAAAATAATAATTTAAAACATAAATTGACAGGAGAGCCTATTTTAATACATGAAACATTTTTTATCAGATGGTACCTCATGAAACCTATGAAACAAACTTTAAAATGACAAAAGATAGGACACACATAGCATCCTAACATTTATTGTGAGCATTTCATGCTGTTTTGTTTTCTTCTTATATTTCAATTAACCTTTGTTGAAAGCAAAGTACCATAGGCAACACTGATTAGATCTTAAATGCACTTCAGCACTCCCATTATATAAAGTCCATTACGTAGTTATCATTTATGAAGGTTAATAGAGCGCGCTGCAGTATGAATTTACTACCACTCATGTTGAAAATGAACACTGCAACATCATTATCAGTATTAGAAAAGAGTTTATGCATGGACTCTTAACAAATAATGGCATCTCATTTAAGATCGTCCTCTTGTGTAAAATCACAAATACTGATCCTCAGGTTCTTATCTATAACACTGATGTCAAGGCGATGTGTTTTTTGTTTTTTGTTTTTTTTTGGGGGGGGGGGGGGGGCTTCTGTACTGGGTGTGTTGCCTTTTTATTTATTTATTTATTTTAATGCTTCTTTCGCCCTTTCCACCCTGCTTTACACTTTGGATTGCCGGACATCCTTCCACTCCATCTTAGTGTTCTGCAGGGCCTGGGTCTTCTTCTCATCAACCTGTACGTAGTCTACTCGGTGCTCATCAGCAAGCAGAGCCTTCTGGAAATAAAATAAAATAAATCAGGAGAGTTGATTAAAAGAAATCTGCTGAATATTTGCAGAAGGGTCCTTAACCGTAGCAACTTTTCTTTTTAATTTATAGTGATAACTGCAGTTAATGGCTGTTTTCTTCTTCTGGTTTTAGATAAACTCTGAATGAAGAAAAATATTTCAGAAAAAGTATTTACGTGGATGTCAGTTTGGTAGCATAAACATTTCATTCATTGGGACAACTATTCAATTATGTAGTAATGATTACTGCCTACTGTCTGGTCAGTTAAATTAAAGAGAATATTTACAACAGGCAACTGCAGAATTTTCCATTCTGCACGATAACAGATGTTAATTCCAGACACGTATGACGATTCCAGACAATATACGGTGCAAGTGCTTCAGTGCAGAGAAAGTATTTGTATTGCTGCCAGTCCATCTGTTTCCTGCAGAGCTGGTGCAGGTACTCACTCCCACACAAAGCTGTCTGAGGGGCTGGTGCACAGGCTGTACCGCTGAAGCTTTTCTTTAAACCATATGATAGTGAGAAATGACCACACCCTGACTAAAAATGGGGTTTCCCTTCTCTCAGGCTTTATATATAACCTTAAATTCAAGGGAATCTAAGGCTAAAATGCACTAGAATTTCATCAAACAACCAATTCCTAGCAAATAAACAGCGTAATGTAGTGACACCAGTGGCAAAAATGCTTCCTCAACTGAAAAAGCAGTTCAGTATCGATGGGTTATTGCTGACCCATGTATATATTTTGTAACCGGAAATAAATGTTCATTTAATGTATACGTAATTGAGCATATCTGTAATTACTGTATAACAAGTTATGGCAAGTTTAAGTTAGTACATTTCTTGCCCACACACTGCTAGTCAACTCTTAATATAGTGCCATGGTTACCATCATCTGAGCTGACCTGCACATGAAATATCTTGCTAAATGCTAATAAATAAAATGCTAATTATATCAATTACACAAATTCACATAATGTTATCACATGTTAATATGCTTTCATTGTTTTTTTAACGGAGACAAAAATGGAAACAAGTTTTAAAGACATGAACAGATTTTATGAGGTCCATGCTTTTTGAAATACTGTATGATGTGTAAAATATATGTTCGGTGCAAAATCATAGAGGTTGGTGACATGATAGACATGTTTTGAATGGTTTAAAAGCAAGTTCTTCTGGGAGACGGTTGAAGGGATAAAGAGTATTGAAAATAAACATAATACATAAACAAACACTCATACATCCTGGAGAAGTGTCTGTGTAAGCGCTCCTGTAGGGTAATGTCAGACAGACAATCTGCCTCGGCCCTCAAGGAGCAGTTGCCTAGATACAGGCGTTATGCACATGGGAACAGGCTGATCCAAAAACGTAAATGGAGTTGCAGATGGATGAGGAATATCACATAATGTGCTCTGACCTATGGTCTAACATGGGGGCCAAAGGTGAGATTATATAAGAGGGAGATATCCAGGGAAATGTAGCCAGTGCAGACAAAAGTTCATTCAGAGCACAGATATCGGTACAGTACTATTTGCATTATAATGCCCCTATGTTAGGACTCATTGAATGTGAGTACTGGAGCTAATGTGAAAGAGGCATTGGAATATAGATTGGGAAATTAATTCTGAAACAAATGGAATCTTGATAGGTAAGTTCTGTTTCCTACAAATGTAATCTGTCACCCACTTGCAGCAAGTGAAAAAACTGCATTTGAGATAATCCAACGAACATACTTGGAAGAAAAGATTAACCATAATTAATCAGTCTAAAGACATGCGGGTAGACTAATTGGAGATTCTAAATTGCCCATAGGTATGAGTGTGTGTGAGTGACTGGTATGTGTGCCTGCAATAAACTAGTGGCCTGTGCAGAGTGCATTCCTTCCTCTCACCCAATGCATGCTAGGATAGGTTCCAGCAACGCTCTGTGACCCTGCCCAGATAAGCGGGTATAGATAATGGATGGATGGATTGATCATAAACCAACTCTTCCTAATTCCTGGTATATTAACATCACTTACATCTATTTGCTAAATACCATACAGTACACATTGGCCAGGTGAAAACCTGGGACACTGATTCTGATAACTAAGGATCATTTGTATTGTGAAATGTCTCTGAAATGTATGGTCGGTGAAACACGTGTAGGCCTGTTGTTCAACACAAACATAAATGGCCAAGCCCTTCTGTTTGCTGCTCACCTTCTGCACTGGTGAAGGTGACGCCGAATTGAAGTCCAGTGATAGGTAGTCCAGATTTGATTTCCGGGGAGTGCAGAGAGCTGTGCTTCCATTGGCAGGTAACAAATGCCGGGACTCCTGCGATTAAGGGAAACGACAGACCTTATTAGCTTCTCCCGTAAGTGACTCTAAGCAAAGCTCTGATGTGTCAGCCTGTGAATGGCTGCCCTTCTCTGGGTGGGTGAATCTAATTTCCCCAAGGCTGGACCAGCCCGGGCTCTGCATAAGATCTGTGAGGCACACACTGTTCTCATTTCAGAGGAAGGTGACTGCCAGCATGCTTAATCATTCATAAGGCCCTCAGGAAATCATTCCCAATTGGCTCTACTTTTTATCTTGAATTTTACTGGTGTCGTATTCAGTCTGATAGACTTTCCCTTCCTTTCCTTCCCCTGCTCTTCTTTGAGAATTACTTGGTTTTCTGAGTGGGGGAGAAAAAAAAAAATCTGCAAAACTGGCAGGAGACAGGGCACTTCTACACAAGTTTCTCAGAATCCAATTAAGACGTCAAAGGAGAAGTTGCACAGAGATGCGCAAAATAAGTTAAAAAATGAGAAATGAAATTGAAATTCGGGGACGTTCTGTGAAAGACGAAGCCTCAGAGGGGATTTGGCGGCGCTCGGGCTTTGTGAAGCAGGGTTCTGCGGCACACCTCCACTCCCGCGTCAGTGCAGACGAGCGGCAGTCGCATGCATCACCTGTGTGCTCCACAGCAGGGATAACTCCTGGGCTCCCTTTCTGAAGCCAAACTTCAGTTTCCTCACCCTATTAATTTTATTTTTTATTTTTTAAAAATTTTTTCCCAGTTTTGCCAATAGTTCTTCATAAGTTGCTGCTACATACTTATTTCACTGCAGCTGAATTTCTAGTGCCGTTGCTATAATGTATACATTGTTTGACATATTGAAACTGCCTTTCCCTGGAAGTGAACTTTTCTATGGCAGCTGGACTTTCCTGGTGAAATGGGTAAAGTGTACCACTTGCCTAATTTATTAGTGGAAGGCACTGTATGTAAAAAAACAAATGCTTTCATTCTGGATTAGTTTTGCAATTTGTCAGTGTTAACAGGTTCTGTTCTATCAAGACAAAATAGTAGTCTGTCAACATGTTCACTGTCATTCCCATCCTCAGTTCTCAGTGCATGTTGAATGTTTGGCTGTTTTTGGTATTAAATGATTCCGACAGCATGACAGCTGCATCCTTTGCTGATGTAATAGCTTTAGCTTTTTCAGTTTTTTTTCTCCCTTGTAAGCTTTCAAAGGAAACACAAGCCAGTTTGTGAATGATTTCTCTGGCTAATTTTAGAGTTGCTGAACTTCAATTACCCCCAGAAGACAGCTGTCTTCTTGATCCCCCAAGGTCCCTGTTATGCCAGGTCTTCTATCCATTGGGAACCAATGAGCTGAGTTTCTGGGACATAAAAAAAAGTACAGCTCTGTTAACATGTAGTTTTTACATTATAAATTGTGTGACATAAAGAAAGGTCCTTATAACCGTATACTGTAACATGTAAGTAACATTTTCCAAGATACAATTTCAGGAATATCACATAGAATATAATGAAAATGCTAAGTATATACTATGGTAACTGAATGAATGTTTGGGAGAACTAGTGTATGTTTGCCTGTACATATGGGCATACTTAGTGAAACTGAAATGTAAGGAAAAGGCGTACTGCAATTATAGTCTGATTTGGAATTAAATTCCCTGGCACCTGTGACTGAACTAAAGTCAGGAGGTTATTTACTGTAATAACAGCTGGAATCCAAACCCCAAGCAGTCAGAATGGGTGATTAAATGAAATAGTAAGATCAATTGCACGTGCCTTTGAAGGAACCTTGGAACTTGTATTAAGCCTATGTCTGTACGACGAATGGAAATTATATAGCGCAGTACATGTACATAATTAGATTTTTTAAAAGGTTGTACTTGGTGTGATTAAACGTCACAATGAATATTTGATGCTCACATTTTTTGCCACTAGAACATAGCTTTATGTCAGGCTTTGTCAACCATAATAATAAAACAGATGCTTGTCAGTTGATACATTAGCCCTGCAACGACAGCCATCCCCGCTAATTTGCTAAGTGCCTCTTGTGCCCATCTCTCACACAGACAGAGTGACCTGGACTAGACTGGCTGTGCTACCCCTTGACCGCAGATTCAAAAGTGACAGAGAGTTGCATCTCCGCAGGTCTTGCGCTCACCCTGGCTCTGTCAGCGTCCGTGTCAGAGACAGATGGGGTGGACATTCATTGATGGTGGATAAGGCCCGTAGGTCTAATGGTGGAGGTCTTGCTGCGAACCAGGAAAGAGAGGGCAAGATTGTGACACAGCTTGTGGTACAGTGAGTGAGCAGAATCTGTCTCAACCTTTCTTTGCCTTTGCGATCTATATCCACTTTGGAAAAAAATAGGCTAGACTAATGTCTCAATTCTGCTGTGGTATTATACGGAATTCAACACACACACACACACACACACGCTGCACTGCAATGTGTATGCAAAAACTCAAAGTGCGTATCACAATTGTTTAAGTACTGTACATGTACATGTACATTGTGAACATATTATTAATTATGCAGAGTAAATTGCGATCGAGTGATGAAATATTTGCAGAAGGGATTGCTCAAATATTTCAGCAGCAGTGAAGCACAGCGGAAGACCGCTCGCGGAGTGAAGGTGTGCTTAAACAGGGGAAACGGTCCGCTGCTCCTCATTGTCAAGAGGGTTTTCATTTTCCCTGCGGGGGCTCCAGTGCTCTTTCATTTACCGCTGCACTGAATTAGCCTGAAGGACGTGGTTCCCTGCGTGCCCCCCGATTTCATGGGCCCCGCGGCTCTGTCTCTTCTATGCTTCCTGGACACACAGTCCGGATGAGGAAATATTTGCTGGAGCTTGGATCGGGTACATAAGTGCTTCCGAGCCTCTGTGCTGTTTGCCGAGCTAAATGCTAGTTCTCCTTCCAGCTGAGCTCAACCGTGTTTGACCAAGCAGCTAATAGGATGCATTTCTTGAATTGACATGAAGTTATCAAATTCTGAGTGAAAGCATGAATGTTCTAACAGAGCGGTTTAAAATATGTTGCTGTAAGTTATTTTTACACTTCCTATATAGGCTTGCAGTATGTAAATCTTACAGTACGTGAGACCTACAGCTGCATATCACGCTCATAGGAACTATATATTACATTCATATAACAATTCATAAACACATAATGCCACTTGGCTTACAGTGGCACCCAGTACTCTATTTCTTTCCATGTTATAAATGACACTGGTAAGTGAACTTGTCATGGGACGGAAAATATAAGCATTTATAAATGTTTATGTAGAGCTTATAAAAGCTGTCATTAAGAGTAATACACTGGGCAATCAGGCCAGAGACAAGTCATTGCATAACTACTTAAAACAGGTTCTCAGAAAATGTGGACACTTAAAGCGTGGATGCTTTTGGAAAAACTACATTTGTAGCAGGTGAAATGTTGAAATGGCTAAAAGCAGATAAAATTAGCAAATATTTCTGCTGAACCTGACCAATTAGGAACTGACCTGGAAATAAAACTTGCACACACAGTGTGCTCCAAGACCCTTGGGCTCAAGCACACTGAAATAGAGGGCTGTGCCATTATTTATGACCAATGCTAACAAAACGTTAGATACAAAATATAAATAAAATAGACCAAAAAGGATTTATCCTGCTGACCATGTTCTTGGCAGGATGTGCTCACAGTTGTTTTGTTTAACGTTGTGGAACCGAGCTGTTTGTGCTTCTCTGCTTGTTTACCACTACCAGGTCAGCTTTTGGCAGGTTGTTAAAAAAAGCATCAGGAGTGCACACCAATTTTTCAGCACTTTAGATTCAAATTCATCTGTATTGGCTGCAGAGACACAGACTGCCAGAACACAAACACTTCAGGCTGTGCGCTGCTGTTCTGTGTATTTGCTTTAGCACTGCCTCTTTCCCGCATATGTGTGAGGGACAGAGCGAGACCTTTCTGTGCAAATGCTAAGAGACTACCTGTTTCCATAAAAAAATAAAATAATTGAAATGTCATATTTGAAATGTCATGTTTGCTTTTTTGAAGGAGAAGAAAAACAGACAAGGGAAGATCTATTTCTGGCTGAATCTGCTTAGCATGGGTTCATGCCCTTACCTCTTCTCCTTGGCTTCAGATCGCGGTTCACAGGAGGCGGTTCCAGATCGGTTGGCAACCCTTGCAAGGGGGCAGCAGGGGGAGGGGTCTCAGGGTTCCCGTTGGACATGAGGAATGGAGCTGATGTTGGACTCATGGGGACGTAGCCATCTGACTCAATGTCTGAACTGGCTACTGGGGGGGAAGCCCCAGAGTTCATGGGGATATAGGAGTCTTCATAACAGTCCACCGAACTTGGACTGCATACAGAGTTCAGTCGTGGCTAAAACAGAAGGAGGCAACAGCGACAACACACACAACAGCTTGTGACGATTTTTTGTTAATTTTTTTGTTTTTGTTTTTGAATTTCAATTAATTGCCCATCCATGAAGCAGAATCTTACCACGAGAAAGTTAGAGCACCACCAAGAGATGTGCACTAACCAACTTATAGTAAAGTTTTGATTGGCAGAAGAAAAATGTTACTTACATGTCTAAGACATTTGAAGACAGTCAATATAATTGAAAAAAACAAAACAACTAATGATTGTTTTGCAAAAGGGCTATTATTTTTAATTAAATAATTTAAGGGTTTCAAACAGGCGTCAGTCTTTGACTATTTTTATAAGTTTTCTTACATTTCTTGTAACTGGTTCAATAAATCAAATGCAATTGGTTGAGCAGAGATGTGCATGGTTCCTTACCAAATTAAGACTTAGCCTTTTGTTCCAACTTCTTACAGAGCTGATGTCAAACTCTCCTGAAGGTAAAGAAGATATTTATTTATTATTTTTTCCCCCCAATATCTAATTCCTAAGTATATATCCTGCTCCTTATCTTTTCTGGTTAATTTCACAATTTGTCCTGCAGACAAATTGTCATGGTCAAGGGCCAGGTCCAATTCCTGCAAGGGCTGGAATTGGTTGGACACCGCAAACTCTGGAGATACCACCCCTGTGTGATGTGCACACTCTGTCACTGCGCCCGACTGTCACCCAGCTCTCTCTCCCTGCCTGCTCTGGAGTCTCTCCCCTTCTGTGGCGTGTATGGTAGCTTTTTAAAGGAATTATGAACGGTGGACTCCAGTAAGCTGCCCCTCAAAATCAAGGATCTTGCTTTCAAGTCCTCACTGAGCCAGCAACGGTGGCAGACGAACTCTCCCTGGAAATCACTTTCCAGAAGTATGATCACCCTGCTCAGTTTTCACAGCTTTGGATGCATTTTAACCCCCCAATTATCGGCCTATCTCTCCCTAAGTCTAGACAGAGTAAGTTACTGCTGAGACAAAGACACCAAGACCACAAATTATAAATGCGCAAGGTGGCTCCGGACCAAAAAACCAGCAACAGAAACCAGAGCGGAAAAAATAATGCATTAAACGTTTAATTAATAACACAAAGAAGAATGACTAGATGTAGAATCAATTTGGTTATAATTAAGTTGGCTGTTACTAAATGCAAATAACTGAAATAAATAGCCCTTGTATTAGATAGTATTTTATCTATATTGTCAGAAAAAATACAACCAAATGTATCTGTAGGTCACACTGTACCTCTCCGAACGTGATCCAGTCCTGCCAGGGAGATTCTCCGAGGAATTGGGGCAGGCTGAAGTGGAAAGAGCCCCTCACCACTCCGGAGAGTCATGTGATGAGGTCCATTATCTGCACATCTCTCAGAGAAGCGAATGGGTTTGGGCGGCCGGGGTGGGGGTGTTTGACCATCCATGATGCCTTCTGGAGACAAGGACGTGGCTGGTTTGTCAAACTGGAAAAAGTCCGGGGCTGGGTGGAGCGTCTGGGTGGGGGACGTTGAGGAGCAGGAGGAGGAGAATTCAGACAGTCTCTCCAAAGGTGTGGAGGAAGAAGGGGTACCAAGTGGGGGCTCTGATAGCCCGACTGAGATGAAAGGGGACAGCGTCTGATTGGTGCAGAGAGGGGACAGGAAAACATCCTCAAAGGTGTTGTCCGATGAACTCTGCTCCAGGGACCGCTCTGAGTTTGAGCAGCTGTTTAAACACCGACAAAACAAAACAATAAAATAAAATAATTAATGTTTTATTTTATTATTACCAAAGTCTGAATCACAGTGAAAGCACAGACAGTACATATAATTCTATAATGATTTTAAAAAAAAAATGAAACTACGTAATCAATTAGAGTTTCCTTTACATGCATCTTAGCGGCTTGGCTTGAGAACCATTTTCAGGCTCTTGAAATAATGAAATCTAAAAGACCTGAATGCATGAGTACATGGAAATTTGTCATCTCCTCAGAGGAAATGGAGGAATGATAATAAGAATATGGTATCGAAGATGTGCCCCTGTGACCTATGCCTCATGCCCAGGTTTCCATGGCAACTTGCCTGGTGATGCTGACCCTCCCGGTCTCGCACTGCGAAAGGATGAGGTAGTCAGGGGGCAGACTGGACTCTGACTCACTGCGGCTGCGGCTGCCCTCTGTGGTGTTGGCGTCTGCGCTGAGGTCATGGCTTGTGATGTGGGATGTGTGGGTGGAGCTGGCGGGTGAGGGCTGCTGGGAGAAGCTGTCTGAGTCTGTGACAGAAAGGGATACCATTTCAATTTGTTTTTTTTAACATTTTACTCAATACTCACAAATATGCTAATATATGATTAGATACAAAACATTCATTTTTCAAAACCAGTACAATAATAACATTTCAATAGTAAAACTCATGGCTTCTTTTTCACATTTACGGTGTGCTTAAAAACACACAAAGACACACAAAATACAAAACCACACACACACACACACACACATTAATTATTATTATTATTATTATTATTATTATTATTATTGTTGTTGTTGTTGTTGTTGTTGTTGTTGTTACTATTATCATTATTAATAAACATCTTATGGATCTTCCATCATACAAAAGCCAAGCAGATCATGGTAACTTTAAATCATGCATCCCTCCATTTTGTGTCCCATAGTATCCAGCAGAGGGCGCAAAACCGATGGCTATAAATACTTTCATTACGTGTTATTGAAATCTAAGGTCTGGATGTACTGTACCGAATGGTGATTTAAATTTAAAAATAATAATAATTAAAGCCCTCCTTTTATCACAGCTGACAGATGAAGGCTCTACATTTTCTTGTTCTTCTTAGAAGAACTTCTGTTCCAGTCACAGACACCATTTTGACACATGCAGAAGTAAATATCATCAGGCTCTTCAGAAACAATACACTGAAACCCAGGGAGTGCTGGCCCCTCACCAGTGCTCCACTCATTCTCTGCTCTGATTAAAGCTTGAGATCAGAAGCAGGAAGAAACCATAACACTGCCTTCCCTTTCAAGTGCTTCACAGACCTAAACACTGAGCAACACAGCACCACTTTTCTCTTTGGTCCAAATGCATGTTCTCTGGTGAGACATGCAGGAGGGGATGATGTAACAGTGGCCCAATGTAGGAACACTGCTTCAAACAGTCAATCAATTCAATTTGAATCAATACAAATCAATGCTGGGAAATAACATAGATACGAATTATAACTTTTACCTGACAACATTATATATTGTATATGTAATTTCTAAATGGTGAAACCAAAGTGCATAAATACCCTTAAATAAAAGCCGAGAATGTGCCCTTTAACCACGTGAATTGTTCGAATAAAAATATAAAAATGTGGAGAAATCAACACAAATCAAAAAAACATGTCTTTGTCACAAATGTCATAGAGATCTCTGTATACACCCACATATATACAGTATATATATATATATATATATATATATATATATATATATATCCATCCATTATCCTTCCCCGCTTGTCCTGGTCAAGGTTGCGGGGGTTCTTATCCCAGCATGGAATCAAACCCAGGGCCTTCTTTCTGTGAGGCGACAATGCTACCAACTGCACCATTGTGCCAATAATAATAATAATAATAATAATAATAATAATAATAATAATAATAATAATAGTAACAACAACAACAACAACAAGAACAACAATAATAATAATAATAATAATAATAATAATAATAATAATAGTAACAACAACAACAATAATAATAATAATAATAATAGTAATAATAATAATAATAATAATAATTTCCAGGTTTCCAGACATAACAGTGTTGTACAGACGGTGACAGCAGAAACCCAAGAGGAGAGTAAGCACGCTGTGGACAGGTTTAATGTCCCTGACCGGTGACAGCTCATCCCTCATTAGCGGGGAGCCGATCCGTCTCGTTATTTCACGTTTGCCGCTCGGGGCGTTTGGAGTGGCGTTAGCCATGCGGTGCGCCGGGGCGGAAACTTCGACGTGACGGAGCGCGAGTTCCTACGGGGCGAGGTGGGCGGGGCGCAGACAGGAGGGGACGGGGACGACGGAGGGGGTGGTGTCCGAGCTCATCCCTCTTACAGTGCCAGTCTGCTCCCCCTTCTGCCAATTTGGCTCATCGGACTGCCCACCTTCACGCAGCACAGTTAATCATGCAGCTTGGCCTCGTTCCCTGATGTAGTAAGATTTCTCATGCCAGTTTGTTCTAAATTTGTTTTGTTTGCGATGCATTATTGCATTGCATGCAATGGGATCATATTGGTGATAACGGCAGAGCAGATTTACACATTTAATTACAGAAACAAAAACAATTTGTGTATAATTAGTGAAACAATCAGTAAAATAATTACCAATCTGCTCAGATGTTTAGTTGTTTAAAGCTGTGGTGGCCCAAAATGGCCTATCCGCAGATAGGTTGAATTAATGGAGAACTTTATTGCCCCTTAAAGGAAGACTTGTCCTCTGACATAAAAATACAAGCAAATAAATAAATAAATAAAAACAAAACAATAAAAGCATTGTACAGACTGGGAAAATAAAAATAGCGAATACTGAACGGTACAGGCTAGATTTAAAAGAGGGAAATGTAGTCATGCTGGAGGGAGCCAGCTCAGTGCACTGGTCAGCTGGATGGGGGACAAAAAGGCAACCCAAGGCAGCCCTGTTACTAATATATATATATATATATATATATATATATTTAATACACACATACATATGTAGGACTAAAAGGACCCTACTTTTTACATGAAGCAGCTTGCCATTTAGAGTGAATAGTATAGACATCCATATAAATGTTTGTCAGAGAATAGCAGGGCTGGAGGGGAGTAGATGGTAAAATCTGTTCCTACTGAGAAGGAGAATAACAGGAGCAGCATGCTGACATAAAATCTCAGAGAGAGAGAGAGAGCGAGAGAGGGAGAGGGAGAGAGGTGGGAGGGAAGTGGTCATCAATGTTTCATGGCTCACTCGTGGCTCTACTGTTAATGCACACTCGCTGGTTTACGGTTTGTTCTCTCTGCAGCGAGAGGGGCCTGTGGGGCTTTCTCAAAAAGCAGGTTAGTAAAAGGTTGATGCCGGCCGGGCTCTTCCCTCCTACCGAGCAGTGCAGGTCTTCCACCATTTCGCGTTCCCGTTCGGGCTGTCGCACACGGGCCCGGCGGGACCGCCACGTGCGGTCATTACACGTGCAAAACGCAGTGCGGTTAGTTTCGGCGCGTAGCGGCTGAGCGGTGGGCCGCCCGCTCCTCGGCGCATCGATTCGGAGCTCGTAAAACGGGCGGAAAGGCTCTGGGTGACGTCGTCGCCGGCGAGGCGAGGGAGGCGATGACTGGGCTCTGAGTCTCTATCTCAGGGCTTCCCACACAGATCAGGTGACTCATGCCGCTGCCTCCTACTCTTCATCGGCAGCGGTATTATAAAATTCAGCTTTATCTTCTCAGCAGAGCTGCTGCTTTTACAATGCATGAGTGACGCGGGTACCACCGAGACTCAAACCGCGTTTTTAGGCTTGGATTTATTTTTAAGATAATTACAAGGTAAATGCTCACCCACGGTTAGCATTCATGCAACTCGGGCCAAGTTCATGCGCAGTTTTCCTTCCGTTTCTCTGTATATCGTCTTTGTGAGAGTTCTCCGTAAAAGGCGCTATACAAAATAAATGTTGTTGAATGTAGTTCATAATTCAGTTTGCATCACATTTAATTTTAATAATTCATATTAATTCAGAAAAAAAAGAAGCAACTTCTATGGAAAGAAAAATAAAAGCCAGGTTGAGCATTCGTGAACATGGTGTGTTCAGATTAACTCTGATATTTGTCAAAGCTACACGACTCAGCTGCAATCTGTCAGTGTCAGTGCTGGTTACTCCAGGGGTGAGATGCTTGCATAAGCCAAGATTTGAAAAAGAAACCTTCCCTGCTGACATTAAGTAAACCTGTGAGATACTGGGTTTTGCTGCTAAACTATGAAAAAGGTTTATGCACAAGGCTTATAGTAATTCAAGTTGTTAAGAATTCAAATCAAAATGTGCATTAGTGGCTGATAACGAGGGTCACCTGTTATGTGTATCTATCAAAGAGCTCAATTTTCTTTACAATAGAAGCATATACAATAATTGTTTTTGGCATTTATTGAAGAATGGGAGAAAAAGGTGGTGTACTGTGCTATTAAGAGTCTGTCATAGCAGAGATTTTACTATTGTGATTCTATTGAAATATGTATGCTGGGTTCTAAAAAATGATGGAAAGGTAAAAAGGATTTTCAAGCAAACCAAAAGGTACAGTTCCCAGCATGTGAGTAGTTTCACTACTTGTTTAAGACAGCTGTTTCTACCTGCAACAATGGTACTGTTCAGCCCTCATTGTGTGTATTTAGAATACATTTTTATAAAAAATTAATTCTGCTATTATTGCCAAATACACACGTAAACATAGAAATATTACGACAACATAATTTCCCGTTGGCTTTGATTTATGAATAAACGCAAGTGTTACTTTAAAAAAAAAAAAAAAACATATATTTCATAAATATCCTGACTATGATATGGATTCAAAGTCATGATAATATTATGTTAATATTACCGGCATCTTAGTGTTTTAAAAATAGAAGTTGTAGCTTGCAGATATTTAATGTGCATTTCTATCATGTGATGGCAATGTGCTGTTTATATAGAATTCATAACACCCTAATGAGTGAAAAAATTGCATATCATATCGTGCTAATAGGAACTGGTTTTCATTAAACATGTGCCATATGGTCTCATATAACAAATTTCATAATGCGCATGATTATATGTGTCATAACCTCCTAACAGTTGTTATAAACTGGTCACAAGAGTTAAGTATGTTAATGACAGGGCTTCTTAAAAGCTGACGAAGGTATTACGAATGCATCAACTAAAAAAGAAATGTTACTAAATTCAATGACTATCAATGTGTCACCCTTCTGCCCCATCTCAGACTTCAAACAGCCAATCAGGTGAAGAGAAATGCATCACGAGTCCCCTTACCTGCCGCCTCTTCGTCCAGTGGGCTGAAGTGGCAGATTTGGCTAATGTTGCGCACCCAGCTGTTCATCTCCTCCTCGGTCTTGGCAACCAGGTAGAAGATGCGCGAGGAGGTCTTGACTACGAACAGGTGCTGGTTCTGTAACTCCCTCTTGAGCAGCCGGATCTCCGTGTGCATCTGGACTTGGCACTCCCGTAGGTCTATGGTGCGGATGGGCTTCTTGGAGCTCTTGCCCCTGTAGTATTCCAGCACGTCTGGGTTTCCGCTCATCCGACCCCGTCGGAGCACAAACCAGCGTTTTCTCCAGGCCTGGTAAAGACAGAGAGACGGATGGGTGGGGGTAAGTAAATCAACCAAAGCGAGTGGACAAATTCACACTTCTTTCACACTTCTATAATACGGATAAATTTAGCATGGACATTTCTCTCTCCCCCCACTCCCCTTAATTGACAAGTGCCCAAACTCACTTGCATCAGTTAAGTACACAAGTCAAAATGTCTATTTATTTACACCATCTGTGTGGGGACTACTGTACCAGGGCACTGTACTACCTTACTTCTGTCTTTTGACACCTAGAGAGGATATATTTTTTAAATGAACGGTCAGTTACAGTAACACTATCCTCCCTTTACTTCAGGTTCAGGTCCCAAGTGTAAGTGTTTTTTTTCAGTTTTGGTAACCTTACTGTGAGGAACTATGTCACATTTCCCAGAAAGGTCTAAAAGAGGAAGTACTTTCTGCACAACTGAGGTTTTTGCCAGAAACTAACAAAATGTACCATTTGGCAGTTTTGAAAAAAGACATATTCTTCTTGTCCCCCAAATAGGAAGGCTAATCATCACATTGTATTTGGTCACTTAAGCCGAAGAGTATGGACAAGCCCTATATGATGTCCAAGGACTGCAGCCAACAGGAGCTTTTCTTCACTCTGAAAACCACTTCAAGTACAGCCAGCTCAGACATGCTGCTGGTCTCCAATCAATCACAAGAATAACACATGTGCTGTGACATACAGTTGGGAACAGGACACTTAAACTGAAGCTCCACCTCTCTGAGTGTTACTACAGCAAGTTACACACTGTCCAAAAAGGCCTACTGGTGGTAAGTCCAGGGGTCAGGAAGTAAAAGTCCTGCCACGTGTTTCTTCCGCCCATGAACTAAGTCAGCTGACTTCACCAACTGCTTCTACCTCCTGGCTGAAGAAGAATTGTGCTAATGAGCAAAGTGCCGGGAGGACTTTCACTGTCTGAACCTGGATTTTCCACCTCTGTTCGCTGGCCACAGTCTCCATAACGTATCAGACTGCGAGACATGCCACAACGTTAGAAAAAACAGTCTTTCTCTGGAGGCATGATTTTCTTTTGATAGTATTATTTGGTTTCAGCAGTGGCTCAATAGAATGAACTGGATTTGTTGATGACTTATGGAATTGTATTTTATTATAATTTATTTAAAGCTACATCTCAAAGTTTTCTGACAAAATTAAATGAGATTCTGAAATTGTCTTCAAAAACACAAGGAAAGCTCTCTGACCAAGTTACCACTCATTGGCTGTCAGTAGTCATGCAGTCTTTGTATTACACAACATATTGGCAGTACAGATAAAAGTTCCCCTTTTAATTTTCAAGGCTATATGGTCCTGCTTTATTTGAATAATTTTTTGCACTACTTTTTTTTTTCAAAGGAGTTTGAATGTTATACAACAATTACATGATAGTATGATCCATATTCTAATTATATGATGAAGGCCAGTTTAATTATATTCTCTATAACCACTCTCAAGCATTTATCCTTTTCAGAAACAAAAAGGCCATTTGCTAGATTTTTGTACGGTCTGTAACATATTTGAAAGTTTATTGTGGGGGAGGTTAAGTGTCTTTGCATAAGGGGAAATGACACATACCAGATTGGAAAATGTACTAAAGTAATCCAGGTTAATACCTTATTCAAGAGTACAACAGCAAGGATTGGATCCCATAACACCCTGAGTTCAAATCAATACAACCCCACAAACACAGCCCTTATGCTGATTACAAGACAACAGGCAACATGCAGTAAGACACATGACTATGGAGAAGACAGGATGACGATTGCTGCCTCGTCAGTGCCCAGCTCCCCCTCCTCTCAGTGTCACTGCCCTCTAGTAAAGCATATGGTCTTTGTTCTCTGTCATTTCGCCCCACTAATGCACCCACCTCCTGTCCCATATGACCTCTCCCAGATTTTGGGGTCACATGTTAGCACATGACCCAAGGGGAACCATCTGCCACAGAACAACTGCTGATGCTGTAATGTTTCAGCAATGAAAAAGCATGATCCGTACTACCTTTTCCCTCCTTGCTTTGGTGCTATGAGTCAAATGGCAGTGTCTGTAGTATTGGTTCTTCTATAATTAAGCATACAAATATTAATCTTTTTTTTGCCAAAGGGTTTAAGCAACAACCTATAAAAAGTTCCAAAATATGTTGTGCTGCATAGTCATAGCATTTCCAAAAATCCAGGGACACTACATGAATTATAAATTTGGCTAGAGTGAGGCAACAACATAATTTGATATCACTTGTTAATTCTGAGAATGTATTTATTACTTTTGGTGAGTCTTGTATTATTTCTGAGTTTTTCCTTAACAGCTTGATCTGAGGTCATCGCTGACCCAGAACTACACTACTCAAAAGAGAGGGACCATTGTACAAGGCACAATGTCTTTATGTTATTGTGACATTCATGAGATTCATGTATCGTGATTATCTAGTTTGAATTAATTTTAGCTTAACCCACCAATGTTACGAGCACTGTCCTCAGTTCAAATTGATTGCATCATTATCAAACTGGCAAAACTGCTTTGTCTTCAATGCTACCACAGTGAATATGGAAGAGGTTTAGCTATGCAAAAAATGCTGTGTTCCACTTAATTTACAAAGCCTGAAGTCACATGAACTGTATGTAACCCACGCTATAAAGCTTTTGAGAAAGTCTCTGAACCTAAATGTGAGACAAAGGAATCTCTCGAGGGGGAAAAAGTTTCATCCACAGAAAAACCTCTTTCACATGAGATATAACTACATAATTTTGAAGCTTTTTCCTTTTCACAATTATTTAGTGCTCTCAGTGAAAAATACTGCACATTTGTCTGTGGAATATGAAATGCAGGAGTGAATAACTAATTAACTAAACCACAAAAAGCCACACATTCTCCACATAATTCAATTGGTTTAATTTTATTTGCAAATAGAGCATAGCAGCATTTTGTTTTTGTTTTTTTGCCAGAAAACCTTTATAAACAGTACATTCTGCAGATATAATGCAATCAACATTAACATTGCCTTAGAAATGAATACCTGTTTCAGATTTCTTTCAGAAACACAACTACTTTTGGTGGTTGTTGTTTCTGAACTCAGTTTAACATTGAGTTTGCATGTAAAATTTGCAAGGAAAAAAATATTGAATCCCTCTCAATCTTTGATGTTAAAATGGCTCTGCAGAAGCCACGTGACAGCGTGTGCCGGATGTAGCTTGTGTGTGGGAATAGCCTTTTCCAACTTCCTGTTTTAGGACAGGTGCTAAATATCTTAACAGGAAGAAAGGAGCAAGTTCCTCTGATGCTTAAACACCAGTTGCAAGAGTTCCCATTATTTTCACCGCATACTGTACAATAACATATTGTAATATCAAATGGTTATACTGTTTAATACTGTCTGCAAGGAAGGAAATCACACACACATACACACACACACACACACACACTCCTGACACACACATGTACACACACTCCTGTACATGCCTGTAGACATGTGTAAGTGTTTATTTGCATGTGTAAGACAATAGTTTTTTTTCATCTTTGAGGGTCAACATGACTTTCTCAAGTTGCATTTCATGTTTACTGAGACCACAATAAGCATGAAAAAAGACATTGGAAGGACTTTTTGAAATAGCTGTCCTCTCAAGAAGTTGTGCCCTTGTTTCTGATTTAGTCAAATGATAAGAGACTTTACAGGAACTGCAGGAAACTACCGAGTAAGACCTTTCTGATAAACTAACTATATCTAAATCCCAATATCAACTACTCAACAACAGTGCAAAGCCAGTCAAATGTGCAAGACAAACCCTTATTAAGACTGTGAAAATCTAAATACAGGCCATTTTGTTAGGAATGCAAGGACTAAGCATTTATTTATTTGGAAAGCATAACTCAGAGTGTGTCATTTTAACATGGCAAATGATTACACCAAATTAAAAAAAGTTAAAATGTGAATTTCATATCCACTTACACTTTTTGAGACAAAGTGGTTGGCACTGTACAATTCCAAGATCACTGTATAAGCATGAGGTGGTGATACACTACTTGCTACAACTCCCTGACATACATACGTGCAGAGGTATTGGGACAGTAACACAATTTTTGTTGTTTTGGCGCTGCACATTTGATTTTAAATAAAACTATGAATATTTGGTTAAAGTGCAGACTGTCAGCATTAATTTAAAGGTATTCAGATCCATTTTGGGTGATCTGTGTAAAAATGACAGCCCTTTTAATACATTTTCCCTCCATTTCAAGGGAGCAAATGTAATTTGATTGTTGAACATAATCTGAAAAAAGTATTTTGTAACAATATAGTTGCAAATCCTTTGCATTCGATGACTGCTTGAAGTCTGTGACCCATTGACATCTACATATTTGGTATTTTGCCTGGTGATGATCTGCTAGGCCAGTACTGCAGCCATCTTCAGTTCTTGTTTGTTTCTATGATGCTTTTCCTTCAGTCTTGTCTTCAGCTAGTGAAACACATGTTTGATTCAGGTCAGGTGATTGACTTGGCCAGACAAGAACATTCCACTTTTTTATCCCTGAAAAATGCTTTGGTTGCTTTAGTAGTATGTTTGGGGTTATTGTCCTGGTGCTTTTGATCTTAGGAAGTTCCTTTCTTTCTTCACACTTTCCTCTTTCCATCACTTTGGTTCAGGTTAATAATGATAAAATTAATTATAAAATGGACTAGAATGAGGCAACAACATAATTTCATATCACTTGTTAATTCTGAGAATGTGTTCCTTACTTTTGGTGAGTTTGGTGTATTATTTCTAAACCCTCTGAGGCGATGCTAGTGTAGTCATCTCCTGTGGTGACATATTCATGCCTATTTCCAGGCCTTCTGTGATCTACCGGGTTGTCTGCTATTGGTGAACTTGCCAATGCGTTCTTGCTTCCTCACAATGTATCAAACAATTGATTTTGAGACACTCAATGTTTTGGCTAGGTCATTGATAGGTATTCTGTCTTATTTGGTCCTTATTTGAGAAAAAGACTTCTAAATACATATTTCAGGACTAGAATAAACTCTAGACCTTTTGTTAGCTTTTATGTGCATTAAATAACAATACAAAGACAAACAGCTGACCAAGATACAGCTGAGCAGACAATTACTTTTGCTTCCCTAAAATGGGTAGACTATGTATAAAAAGGACTACAGTTCCTATACCTGATATGGATGTAAATACCCTTAAATTAAAGCTGATAGTCTTTAACCTCATATTTATTGTTTTATTTCAAATCTAATGTGCTGGAATACTGAGCCAAAACAACAAAAATTGTGCCATTGTCACAATACTTTTGCATTTAACTGTATATACAGACACGCTTGTCCACACTTTGTGTGTGTGTGTGTGTGTGTGTGTGTGTGCATGCATGCATGCATGCGTGTATAAGAACAATGAGTATATTTAGAAACACTTGCAAAGCAGAAGAATAAAAAATGTAATGCTTTTTAAATTGCATGTAATATCTTAGTGGCACTTCAAGCTGCATAAGCATATCATGAGGTGACTTTCAACTTACAGTAGAAACAAAGGACAAACAGAGAACAAGTTATAGTAACAGAGAACAAATGATAGTTCTCATTTGTATTCCGTTCTTGCCTTGTCTTGCACAATTGGCCGTACCATTATACCCAGTTATTAAACGTGGGAGGATGTGAGGATGGGAGAGGTAGTATTGTGCTTGGGTGGAAGGAGGTAGAAAGTAAATAAATGAAAAAACATTTTAAAGCCACATATACCAGAAATGTAAAAAAAAGTGTATTATTATTATTATTATTATTAATAACAATATTTTAAAAATAACAACAACAACAACAATATAATAATAATAATAATAATAATAATAATAATAATAATAATAATAATAATAACAATAATCTTCTTACATACGCTGAAGCATTGACTCCATTATTATTAAACAGCACACAAGATCTACAGAAATAGCCATCCATGCCAAATGGGCCGGGCTTTCATGGAGAGCTGAGAAAAACATGTAGCTGCCTTAATCAGCTCATTCCACAGAATTCACCAATAACCGCGAATTTGCCTCAGTTCAAGATACTGTTCTAAAGTATTTAGGTCACATGGCCACTGTTGATAAACAGCTTCGCAATACCAAGAATCTTCAGATAACAAATGAAATAGTTACATTTTTTATAGCTTGTAAAACAGTCATTCATGCTCCTAATGCTATTTATTTCTTGGGAAGATATACATAGTTTGCATTCTTTGCATTGCCCATTTGTACATCTCGATTTGCTGAAGATGATCAGGTTCAGTGCAGAATTCAAAGGGACAAAGAGCTGTGTCACACCTGGGATTCAAACCCACATCATTCCGCTCAGTCTAGCATGCCCTAATGCCAGCAAAAATATCATACTGCTGACCTATGTAAGAAGATAAAGCTTCTGCAGATACAAACATTACTGCAATGGCAAACACTTTCACGTATGAATCTCATGGTACAAGCTTATAACGCAGCACTTCTAGCACCTGCAAACTTAAATTTACTTCCCGGCCAATCCAGCAACCTTCATGAACGCATACAGATGGCCTGTTTGGTTTGGTCATTAATGACCTTATCCTTTATGTTTACAGAAGTCTTCCAAATTTGTACATCACACCATGGATTTTTCCCAAGTTGCATGTACTCAAACCCTTTATACAGCCCCAGCTGCTCTGAAGACCTCTGACACATGGGCCAAATCCAAATCCAAACAGTGAATTGAACAAGTGCTTTCACTCTGTATGGCTCATCTTACTCTAAGCTCTAGTGCAGCAAGATTTGTGTGTGTGTGTGTATATATATATATAATAAAATATAATATAATTTCCTTCCTCTCTGTCCCTCTCCTCTCTCTCTCTCTCTCTCTCTCTCTCTCTCTCTCTCTCTCTCTCTCACACACACACACACACACACACACTCTCGCTCTCTCTCTTTCATTGCCTATTTGAAAGGCTTATTAGTATCTTAGGCTTTGGCCTGTGGGCAATTGACCTCTTCTCTGTGTGGCTGATGACCAGTGTGCTGGGGACTGAGCCGGACAGTGTCTCCTTGCGGGAGAAAGTGCCCCCCGCCTCGGGGTCGGACACGGTGTCCAACAACTGCCCGCAGGGAAAACCCCGTCCTTCCTGTTGTCTGGGACATCCTCCTTCATACCACAAAGGGAACTTGAACTGCGGGCCCCAACCCACCCCCTTCCCGCCCATGCTCCACCAAAAATAATTCCAAATGGAATTTCCCAAGCAACCATCGAGTACACGGTCGTCAAATACGCCAGCCCCTCCACCCACATTCACCCACAGCAACCCACCCGCCCCCCCCCCCCAACCCCCCCCACCCACCCGCTCACACGCCCTGTCACATTCAGTGGTTTTCCTCTCACTCTCTACTCTCACTATCTGGAGACAATACCAACGGTCATCGACGCATAGGATCGTTTCCAGCAGTTTGGCTGTGATAGGGCTTCCTATGTTTTGCAACACGCCCAAATTTCACAGAATAACAGGCAGTTACAGAGCACAAGGGGCACCCTCCCTCTCCTTCAACACAATACAGACAGTCTGTGCACATACAGTTACACCCGCCAATCTCTTCTGAATGTACTGGACTTTACAATGCATACTGAACCGATGAATATGCAAAAAACACATGCTGGTACCTCTGCATTACAGTATATTTCTAGATGATATATAAAAGTGTAGTCTATAAAATAAACATTTGCTCTACTGTTGAGAGCAACATGCTTTTAATGCATGTTGTAAAGCTGAATATATATGCCGGCAATACAGTGAATATGATTGCATACAAACAGTTCAAATCAGGTTCATCCAGGCATGATGGACATGTTGCAGGGTAGTACTGCTTATTCTGCATCAGGGATCATAGTAATGTGCAATACAGTACGCTACAACAACATTCCCATCTGCCACAGGAGGAAAGCCTGCCTGCATACTACTGTGTGCACTGAAAGACAAACAGCAAATATATAAACGTCAAATCCAGCACAACCCTGCTAATTTGATTCAAAGACAGAAATAATTTCCTCTGTGTAAGGGATCAGCAGCTCCGTAGCTCAGTGGGCTGAAAGCTCTGTTTCCTTACAGTGCAGGAACTACAACCGCCTCTATAGTAGCCTGGTCAGAATGCAACACAAGAACACATTACTGATTGTCATGCTCCCACCCCCCACCACCACCAGCAGCCCCCCTTGCCCGTTATGAGCACTGTACTCACATATCTCTTCAATTTCTTCTCAGGCGGAGATTTTACGAGCCAGCCGGTGCAGACTACATCTCCTGCACTCATCCTGACAGCTGAATGCTGGGACGCAGAGCCTCCAGTGTGTGTGCGTGCGCGTGTGTGTGTGTGTGTGTGTGTGTGTGAGGGTCCGCGCGTGTGTGTGCGTGAGCGCGCGTGTGTGTATGTGCGTGCGAATGCGTAAGCGTGTGTTTTGCTTTATTATTTCTGATGCTGCCGCTGCCGCTCCCATGAAACTGAGCAGCAGTCAATCGCTGCGTGCTGCTGCACAGCCGTACCAAAGGAGGAAGTCAAGCCATTGATCACAATGACAGAAAAACAGGGAGGGAGGGGAGGGAGAGAGGCAGGCAGGGAGGGAGTGAGGGAGGGAGGGGGCCTGAGAGAAGGATGTCCCCGCCTACTAATCAAGAGACAATGCACTTGCTCAGCAAGCACATGACTGGGATGTTTTCATAAACACAGTAGCCAGCGTGCTGGCGAACCGCCGATTGAAAAGTGCAGCTGAAGGGACTTTCTCGAAACCATCTGCCATTTAGGCTGTTGCCTGCATGACGTCCGACAACCACAGGCTGACCGATCCCATTGAGGGGAGAGTTACAGAGTCTGGGAGTAACTTTTTTCACGAGAAAGCGAAAGAGCAATGGCCGCCTTCAGAGTCTGTCTCGGCTGACACTGTAAAAAGGTCAAAAGGCAGAGACAGAGAGAGAAGGGAAAAAACATGGAGGTTTGAAAGAAGATGTGACTATAGGTCAATTTGATTGGGGAAGGACTGGAAGCGAAATCACAAGATGCATTACATAAGGAAGGAACTTTTTATATTGCAGGGAAATGTCACTTAAAACGGTCCTTAACAAGTTTCAATAGACAATACATTTGGCAATTTGACAGATGAGCTGGAGTGATAGAGCAACGGATATAATGACTAAACTAAAATATTAACACAATGTTTTCCTTCTTAATGCTGCCATGTTTTTGATAATATGACGGAGTTGCTCAACAGAAATAAAAACATGTTCATTTTGATAACATTGGCTGCAGTTGCCCATTGTCCCCTGGCTAATTAAGAACTAAAAATATAGCTGAAAGCAGCAATTAAGGGGGTCAAGCACAAAGAAGCAATGTGAAAGAAATAGTTATCTAGTGAGCTATTTTACAGATATATTTGCAACTGCAGTTAAATTAAAAGTTTCATTGATTACACAGTTTGACTTGAATACTTCTCTGTAGTCTGCTCGCTCAGTGAAGGTTGGTAATTTGGTCTTTGCCATTTGGCAATGAAGAGGTAAAGAGTGTTGAGGAATAGATGACAAAGCAATAACTGATTTTTTTAAACATTTATATATTTATGATTATCTTATAATATCATCATTAATAATAGATATATGCTGTGATTTACATGTGGACAAAGATCTGTGCCTGTGTTCCAAAAAGATTGTATTGAACTTTGTGGCAACACACAGCAGAGATATAGTTAATACTTGAAGGGCGCATGTGTACCATCAATATCAAAACCTAAGAAATGTGTGAGGATGTACTCACGGTACAAACATAAGATACATAAAAAGGCATAAACAAATAAATACCAAACAAAACAAACAAATTGCCTCATAATTTAATCTACACACGCCACAAAATTCAGCTAGTAGCTAATTCCTGTACACAATTTTTTTTCAGGGGGGTTGTTTTTCATGGTTTGGGCTAGGCCCCTTAGTTTCACTGAAGACAAATCTTAATGCTATAGCATGCAATCTCATTCTGGAAAATTCTGTGCTTCCCCTTGAGGAAGGCCTTTTCCTGTTTCAGCATTAAAATGCCCCCAGTCACACAGCAAGGTCCATTTTGAAATAGTTTTTTTGAGAACGGTGTGGAAGAACTTGACTGGCCTGCACAGGGCCCTGACCTCAACACTTCTGGGATCAATTGGAACGCCGACCATGAGCCAGGCCTAATCACCTAATCAGTGCCCAACCTCACTAATGCTCTTCTGGCTGAATGGAAGCAAATCCCTGCAGCAAAGCTTCAACATCTAGTAGAAAGCCTTCCCAAAAGAGTAGAGATTGTTATAGCAGCAAAGGCCGAACCAACTCCATATTAATGGCCATAAAATAGACGAGTGACAAATTAAAGGAAAAGCCTGAATAAAGGCGTGGAGAAACACAACGAATGCAGAAGTTTCCATACAGGTGCACTGCCCGATACAATTAAGGCAATTCACATCCTATCATGCTCTGTGGCATGTATAAAATCCCGAGCAGCCCCAGTTGACCTCAATTTTGAATCAAGATGGGAAGAGGAAAAGATCTAAGTGACTTTGAAAGAGGATTCATTATTGGGGTATGGATGGCAGGAGCTTCAGTCACAAAGACTGCTCAACTGGCTAGTGTTTCAAAAGGAACAGTGACTAAGGTGGCATCTGCATTTAGATATATGGGAAAGGCATCAGTAAATAGAGCTGGAAATTGTGGTTGAAAGTGTGCATTTGATGATGGTGCTCCTTGTGCATTATTGCGATATGTAAGGAAAAACAGTAGAGCAAGTCTTCCTCAGGTGACTGAGAATGTCAATGCAGGACATGATCAGACTGTGTCAGCAAGAACAGTCCATTGATAACTACATAGAGAAGGATAATATAGTAGGGTTGCAGTGCATAAACCGCTCGTTACAAAGACCAATACACATTTAAGAGTTTGGTGGTGCAAATACCATAGGCACTGGTCAACAGAGATGTGTAATAAAGTACTCTGGCCATCCTTCACCATATTCTCTACAAGTGGGAGAGTGCACACGTGGTATACACTAAGAGAACGGTACCGACCTGAATGCTTGACCCCTACAGTGAGGGGGTTAGGTGGTTATTATGCTGTGGGGGGAATTTTCCTGGCATTTGAGTCTACTTGTCCCCTTGAAGGGAAGGGTCACTGCAAATCAATAAAAAGTTATTCTGACTGATCACCTTTATCCTATGACGAAACATTTCTATCCTGATGGGAGTGGTCTCTTCCAGGATGACGATGCCCCCATCCACAGGGCACGAGGGGTCACTGAATGGTTTTATGAGTATGAAAATGATATGAATATGCTATGCTATGGCCATCGCAGTCACCAGGTCTCAACCCAATTGAACATCTAAAGGAGACTTTGGACTGACTTCTTAGACAGCACTCTCCACCACCATCATCAAAATACCAAATGAGGAAAAATCTTTAGGAAGAATGGTGTTCCATCCCTCTAGTAGAGTTCCCAAGGCTTGTAGAATCCATGCCAAGGCACATTGAAGCTGTTCTGGCAGCTCACGGTGGAAAGAATAAACACCTTACTAACACTTTATGTTGATTTTTCCTCTTTGTCACCTGTCTGTATATACAGTGAGCTCCATAATGTTACACAAAGACATTTAAAAAAAATATTTGGCTATGTACTCTATGCACAATTTTAGGTTTGTAATCAAAAAAATCACATGTGGTTAAAGTGCACATTCCATGCATTTATTTAAGGGTGCTTTTATACACTTAAGTGTCACCATGTAAAACATACAGCACTTTTTAGGCATAGCTAGCTGAAGAATAACTGAAGAATTTCCACCATAATAAAGAAACACTGGTCTGACAGATCAGAAACACTCTTCAGGTGGCAGGTGTGGATGTGTCAGTGACAACTGTCTGCAGTATTATTATTATGCTTGTTAGACACCATTATTACAGGACAATTTGAACCTTGGCTTGCAGTCCATACCTCCATACAGTTGGTCAAACAATGACCCAATAGGCCTTCTTGTACAACTCACCTTCATTTCCTCATCATTGTCTAGAGCTAATGGACATGCTATGTGCACACATAGAAACAATTTTAGGAGGCTCTAGATTACATGCCACAGCCATGAAAAAGGATGGCAGCTGACATAGAAATACGATATGATCCACATGTCTGGCTATGATGCCGGGATCTAATTGGGGACATTGCGCAGATGGCACTGAGGGACAGAGGACATATGCTCAGCCTCACATGGGCCCCCCTGGCACCTGCTCAGACGTGTGGCACACATTCACTCAAATCCGAGAAACATCTCTGGCATTGCTAAACTAGTCTCAAAAGAAAACCTGTTCACACATGCATAGATGGTTACTATGGGAACTGTGACTTCATCAGCATCACAGCTGCCGCAACATCTCTGGAACTGTTCATTCCTGGAGTACGTGCTTCACTGAGCTTGTCTGTTGATAACTTCCAACTGTGTTTATGATATATCTAATCCTTTCTTAACATTTATCATTCGTCTTAAAAATTGAGGTTTCTTCATGTACATGACTGTTTATGTGTGAAGTTAACATTTTAAACATTTCTGGAGTAGATAAATTAATCTGTTTGTGATGTCAGTTTTTGGCAAGAAATGATATAGCCACATTAGGTTCTTGCTTTATCTTCAGATATACAATTGACAGGAACATGGACAGATTTATTTACAAATAAAACATTTGTGTCATATGTTTTCAAATAATAATTATATTTGCACTGTTAAATCCTAATCCTCTACTTACAGCTGAACTCATGGTAGCACACATCCATACTCATTCAGGAATAGGCAAGATGATTTATTACCTTCAAATTTAGTAAATCTGGAGAACTATAACAGAATTTCAGGACAAACTAAAGAATTGTTTTTTTGTGTGACAGATTTGTTTATGTAAGTGAGATGGCTTTCTCACATAAGTCATAAATGAAAGAACTAGTAGAAATACTTATTTTATGGGTCATTCTTTTAACACGTGCATTAATAAACATTCTAGCTGATTCTCGATTTTGGAAAATGTAGTTTGATTGGATTTGATCACAAACATATATTTGTGTTTGTGCTATCCATTTTATTGAGCCAGGGCGTAGACTGCATGCATGCACATATTGAAAACCATAAACTTATTTAAAATGTATGTACCATATGTTTTACGAAAAAACACTAGACATTAAGAAATTATGTACTTGACTGTTTTTCTCGATTTGTGTATAGCAACATGGAAATATGCTTTGACATTTTTTATTTTATGAGGTATCTGATACAAGACCACCTTGTGGACCACCAAATGTGTGTAGCAGCACTCATAAATACCTCACGTTACAACTGCATTTACAATGAAGCGATCTCTTACACAATTCTGCCATCTTGTGGCCATTCTTATGCATGGTGTTCCAGATACGTCATATTTTGGTTTTATTTAAAAACTCCGGCACATCCAGAGCTCTAGAAAAAATCAGTTGCATCAATAGAGGGTCAAAAAGCTAGTCGGTCACGTGGTTCATGTAGGCTTCATATAGTTCCTAAAAGAGCCTAGCAGCTGATTTAAATCCATGTGTTTTCTGAACACATTTAAGACCGCTCTTACAGTAGAATGACATAAAATGGCAACGAATGAACCAGAGACAAACGTAGATCAGATAATTTATTTAAATGTATTCACGTATCATGTGGAGAATATGTATGGACTTTCCCATGAGAAGGAACGGGCTTACCACCACCCAACAGACTACACGCACACGCGTCAATGTTATATCTGATTGTTATAATGTATTTCTCCCATGCACACACACACACCTTTGTCTCTAATTTAGTAACAATATGAAATGACAGCACAACTGTTACCTGTTGCTGTTCCATTAGTTAAGCACACATTAGATAACCCAATTCTGAACCTGAGTGTGATTTATTGAATAGAGCTGTTTGTGTTAATTAGTGGTAGAATATTACAGTCCAAAAGCAGCCAATGAAAATAAAAATTCTAACAAAAGAGAAAAGTATTAGAAACTGAAAAAAGCTAAATAAAATTTGGCAGCAAGTACATGCTTTTCATTTTTCCAACAGCCAAAGTAAAAATCTGGTTATCAATTTTTATTTATTTTTATCATGAAAAATTGATTTTCTGCTTTTGAACTTATGTTTTATGGAGTCAGAACACCAACACACAAGTTGAATAGTGTATTTTTCCATGAAAAACACAATCAAATGACAGTGGGGAAATAATGTTAATTTGCCCCAGAGTGTAGTAACCTGTGAGTAAGCTTCTTGCACTGATTATTCTTGAAGATATATTGAATAAACTGTACAATTTCTTTCATGAATTGCATGGCTGAGATGGTAAGGGAGGGATTTACTGACTTACCAACTGGGGAATGATTTGAAAAATTGGAAATCTGGCCCAGACACCAGTTTATGATACAACAAACCCATAGACCAAAAATGTTTTTATTGGCTTGCATTTTAATTTTAATTACTTTCCCCATCTTATTTACTCACCTCTAAGGATTTCAGTGATTATTGTATGTACAATTTCCTTTATAAACAGTACTTTATTATTACTGTCTAAAACTAATTTCAACTGAACTGGAGTCATGGTCTCTTCTTAATTTTCTCTAACACAACATTTATTATTTCCACCTTCTTTTTCTTTTTCCAGTTTAGAATGGCCGATTGTACCTCTTGAGTACCACCGTGTAACTGGCACCTACAGTTCACAAGGAGTGCTGTAACTAAAGAAAATGTACTCCTCTACAACAATCCTCTATGACACAGTGATTGTTTTACATCCTGAATGCCAGGACTACAAAAGAGAGTTGGACCACAGGTGTATCCTTCACTGAAGACAAGATGGCAAGTATTTGGATGGTACTAATACAGTAATAACCTAAGGAAACCTAAGCTGATAAACTTCGCCAAACTCCTGGTGGGACAATTCTAAATGCGTCCTACTATTGTGAACTCCTGGACCCAATCAGCTAAGAATAAAATGATCAAGGCTCAGATTTGTCATTACAGGGCTCAGCATGCACTACTGGCGAGCGCTTTCATGAAATGTGTGTATTTATATAGCAGGTTCAAGACTTGCGCTACTACCACCGCTGCTGTTAGCTCCTTTCATTATGAAATAAGACCAAACTTATTTTAAAAATGTATAATGTATGATTTTACAAAAGTTCTCCCCCTTGGCAAAAAGATCAGTAGTCCTCTGAAGATTCATTTTAACCCCCCTGCCCCTCACCCCCCACCCCCGACAGTCTTCCAGTCTCGCTTTGACGCCATTTCTGTTGTTTCAATCTCAGTGAGTGTGCCCCCAGGTGGTACTTTTAGGTCTTAAGTCTCCTTATTACCCTAATGCCAGCCTAAAAGTGACAAGTCTCCCCTCTGGCACAGTTCTCTCGCTCCTTATTTTGTGTTTGATTTGCCTTCAGATGAGAGAAAAATGGATCCCCCCTCTCCCAGGACCAGTGGTGATCAAGACCGATGCACATCATCCTCTGCGCTCTGCATACGCGACTGAAATGCTCATGCAAACTTTTCGGTGGTGACAGGATTCTCCTCAGAAAGCAGCACTGGGGTTTCGCCAACCCTCTCACAAATCAGTGCACTTAAAAGGCACACAAAGACAAGAGAAGTCACTCATTAAATATGCATGATGTTTTCTTTCTCTCTTAGGATGCCGAGGCGGGGTTTTACTCAAACAACAATCCAGGGAATCGAGAACTGGTGTTGTGAATGCCTGTGGAATATTTACCAGGCATTCAAATGGCTCCACCTGACCGCTCCCACAATAATTAAGAGCAATAAATCAAAAAAGCATATGATTTCTGAAAAAGCTCAAAAGAAAAACAGTCTGCTAGAACAGAAGATGGAAACTTTCATATTGCAAAGGGGGAAGAAGTAGTTGAATATCTTTATGCAGATTGTGCAAGTGCTGGAACCACCACTGACCGTGCAGCAACATTCATTGTTATATTGTGTTCATTATCTGGTTTGAAAAGGTTATACTACTGGAGCTGACCTCCTCTGCCTGAGGAAAAGTAGCAATAAAATAAATAAAAGTTCTCAGGCACTAATTTGGTGCACTTTTATTCATAGGCTGGGAATTTCATATTACTGCTCTGTGCCTCGGTGCATATACAATGCATGCCAGGAGAATGTGACCCTCTCAAGCCAGTTTTCTATTAGGCTAATATGTCCAGTCTATTCCTTTCGATGACTGTACTTGATTTTGCTGTCTTTGTGCAGGTCTATAATGACACAAAATAGCTTCATGATGAGGACATGCCATTCAACTGATCTACAGTAGGCTTGTCATTTTGAATACTGCAAGTCCTGGTAAGTTATCCTGTGTTATTAAGTCTGAAACAGCTTCTGAAATCCATTTAATGCCTTAAAAAAAAGATTAAATCTGGGACTGCACAGTGTCCCCCATCACTCCACAGGGCCATTGTTGGTTTATTTGACCCATCACCCCCTACAGGCCCACCAGCACCACCCTAGCTTTCCCAGGAGGTCCTCCACCCTAGATTAAACCAAGCCCAGCTTTGCTTAGCTTCACCCATTTGGCAGGAGCAATGCACAGCGTGGATTGATTTTAACAAATGTAGATTTTCCGCTATTTTGAAATTTCTGAAAAACATTTAAACATTGTCTTCTCATGAACCCGATGTCTGGTTGATGTCAGATACGATATGAACCATCTTTGTACTAGCCCTGAACTAAATTGCTATTTTAAACCGTCTCTGCTTTCTGTACTTCATTGTAATTATAGCATGTGTCTAACTGTGATAAGTTTATCTGTCACTGGATGACATGTACGTAGCCATGTACGTGTCCACTGTTCGGCTTCCCCATTGAAACAAACAATATACTTCCCTGATCTTTGGTTTTTCCGATGCTCAGAGTCCACTACATCATGAAGAGCAGGTGATTCTCTACATTTAAAACATTTTTTTTCTTTACCAGCTTCAGTGTATGCAAATATTAATGAAGTACACATGCATTTACACCTTAAGCATTACTTTTTTATGATTCTTTGAATGACATTGAATATTGTTTTGACAAAAGTGATTCATATTTACCTCTTACATGCTGTAATTAATTTAATACATGGATAAAATGGTTTTTGTTTTCTGTGTGAAGTAGACTTTGAGCACAAAGACTTATTTGCACAAAGAATGTGAAAGAGAGCTCACTTATCTTGTAACTGTTGGGGTGACATTCCCTTAAAAATGCACACACATGCAGCCATTTAAAGGTGAGGGTATTTATCAGTATTTATCCCACAGAGGGCACTGTGTACTGTTAAGACGTAGTTGGCTGTTGGCATTACATGTTGTAAGATCAAAATTAAAACTGAAAATTCTTATATTTAATATGCTTCAAAGAGATTGTGCTTGTGAAAACCACATATGGCTAGGTTGTGGTGTTTCTAAGCAATGTCCTCTACCGTTTTTTAGGGGAAGCATTTTCTCCTTATTTGGATCATGGGGGGGTATAGGCTTTATCAGCCTGCAGTAGGTGCTGGCGGTGCATATTTTTTTTGATGTACCTGTTGGTTCCCATGTCACGTCCCAACACTTTGTCACAGCTGTAAACAGACAGCTACCTTTTCCGTATTTGCGGACTACTCTGCATCCCCATCTTTGGCAATTTGTGTCCTGTTACATCTTGACAGTAACATCTTCCCTGGTTCGCCATTCAGGGAGAATTTTACCCATATTTTTATATGCCGTTATATTCTTAGAGTATGTACACATAGATTTTTGGGAATATCGGTAGCAAAAATGGACAAAAATACATTTTACTGTGGAACTTCCAATTTATGAATGCAGTGTATTCAGTACTGGGCAAAAGATTATTTAAAAAGTTTTCTTTATTTTTATTATTTTCTACATTTCAGAATAATAGAGAAGACATGAAACTATGAAATAACACATATGAAATTATGTAGTGACCAAAAAAGTGCTAAACAAATCAAGCTATATCTTCTATTTTACATTCTTCAAAACCACCCTTTGCTTTGTTTTTCATCTTTGCAGACTCTTGGCAGTCCCTCAACCAGCTTCATGAGGTAGCCACCTGGAATGCTTTTCCAACAGTCTTGAAAGAGTTCCCACCAGAGACTGTAAAAAATACACATGCTGAGCCCTTGTTAGCTGCTTTTCCTTCGCACAGTGGTCCAACTCTTCCCAAGCCATCTCAATTGGGTTTAGGTCAGGTGACTGTGGAGGCCACATCATCTGATGCAGCGCTCCATCATTCTTTGTCTCATGCATAGCTCTCCCACAGAACGCAAGTGAACACAAACCAGATGGGATGGCATGTCACTGCAGAATTCCGTGGCAGTCATGCAGGTTAGGTGTGCCTTCAATTCTAAATAAATCACTGAGAGTGTCACCAGCAAAGCACCCCCACACTATCACACCTTCTCCCCCATGCTTAACGCTGGGAACCACGCATGCAGATATCATCCGTTCACCTTCCCTGTGTCTCACGAGGACATGGCGGTTGGTACCAAAAATCTCGAATTTTGACAGATTTCCGCTGGTCTAATGTCCTCTGTCTGTACTTCTTCTGAAGGCCAGGGTAGGAAGTGCACTGTCGAGTTGTATTTGACTGTAGTTCAACAATTCTTTAAAAAAAATACGTTTCTTTGAAAAACCAAATCATCTGGAATTTGGAATGGTCAACCAAATGCATTGCTAAATAATTTATCCCCCCATTTTAAAGCGTATATTTTGCAGCTTCCGGTTTCCTTATTTTCAACTATTAATGTTTTTCTCTGCATTTTAAATGCATTCAATAGTTACTTTCGAATTACGAAGTAATATTCTGCAGTTTTGTGCAGTGGATTTGTTCTCTACTGACTGAATATCAAGAGAGAAACTTTTCTTTTACTTCAGTCAGCATTCGTTTTTCATCGTTTTCTATAATTACTTATCACTCACGTATCACTTATGATCTTCAGTCTATCCCTGCCATTATTTGATTCAGTCTCTTTGATTCATGACAGTTTGCAACAATACCGAGAACCTGCCCAATCAACAGAACATTAATATTTATAAATGTATAATATTTAGTATCCTTATAGACACCAGATATTCGCATCGCTGCATTCTGAAACGTGTGCTGTAATTAGTTTTGTTCAGATTGGCAAAGGCTTTCTTTTTCCAGCACGTGAATGCAGTGTTGCGCAGTGTCCACGTGGCGACGTTGTAACGCTGTAATAAAGTAGCGCTGAACACAGTGGATCTTGATCTACATTCTTGAAACTCGGCAGCTGTACTGATGCTTTCAACACAAAATCAATGAAAATACACAAAATGCATGCATAGGTACAAGGACGAGTTAAGACTGAGTATGCCCTTTGGGGGGTGACTTCCCTGTGCTGTTGGGAATTATTTAATTTTTAAAGTTTGTTTTTCCACCTGCAAACAAAAAACCTCTAAGAAATTATGAAAAAGGTATGGGTATTTTGTATCCTCGGCAATTACTCGTGTACAGACTTCATGTTCATGTGTAACAGTCGCGTAAGTAGGCCTAATTGTAATCTTTGCGACGCGATGTGTTCCGGACAATTTTTGTATTTCTGGGCCAAGGGAAAACAGACTGCCAAGAAGAGCGTCTCGTGGTGATACGCTTTTTTCTATTCCCCTAACGATATACATTTAATATTGTATTCTCATTCAAGAAGTAAAACAGGTTCGTTTCGAAATTTATTATGCTTAAGTTACGATTTCAAACGCAACTATCTGTAACCAGCGAGCGAAATCAAACTATAGCTAATCTCCGCATTCTCATTTCGTCTTAAATTCCATTTTACTTAAAAATAGCATCTCCGATTTGTGATGTTCTTCTTTTTGACTTAAATACCCAGCTTTTCACCGCTGTGCTTGTGTTAAAGCATGCACTTAAATCACCCCATGCACTGATAAGAAAACAAATTAAAGTGGGCTGATGAGAACTGTGTGTGGCAGAGCCTTGTGTCTCTCATCACCACCTATCAGGAGCTCAGCAGAAGAGTGGGCTATTCTGTCAGAACGGTAAACAAAGCATTGAGAAACTAGGCCACTCGCAAAATTTTGAAGGCACGATGACTCAGGCTATTTTCAGACCAAATGCGGTTGGTCAGGCAGTGGCGGGTTCTACGTCGTGTCCATTTTTATTTTTATTTTTTTACATCCTTCTCACACGTTGAGAAGTTTCAATTGAAGTCTGTTATGTTGCATTGTGAGGCAAGACACAACACAGTCTTTTTATTGGAAACTAAATTTCTCTTGACGTGGTGCATGAGTGGAGTAATATATGATCTATGGAACGACATGTAAATAAAATGTAATAGTTTATGCGTGTAAGATTATTAAAACATGATATTTTGTTTAAAATGTATATTTTTCTTCTATGATCCAGATTGAGTGCAGAGAGGACAGTGAATATATTTATATCTATAAAGGATTTTATTATTCATGGCCAGCTTAGATTGGCAGGTTTTTATCATGTGAATCCAATGTACTAGCGCAGAACATGGACTCTGTAATATATCTTTCTGAACTGCTAGAAAGTGTATCTTTTACTATAAACTAACTCCTCCTCATTATATGCATGCAAGATTGCTTATGATCCTGTTAGACATATCCATGTGTCATGGTGCATTCAAATTGACTTTGTTTTAGAAGCTGTTTTTATATTATAAACTGTAGATTAAGCCGGCAACATTGTGCTAATTTCCGGAATATTTTCCCCATCTGAGATCAAGTGTTTGAAAATGTAACAGCCTGGTGGGCCAGCCCTATGTGAGACCAGCTGTAACTCACTGAAGAACTTGTCTGTGAGCTTGGAATTAGCTGTGAGCAAGTCTGGCCCTCTGTGGAGAGAAACAACCTTGGCAGAATTTACTGTTAAAGCCTCCTGTTCTCTGGGGTTTTAAAGACCCAATTACTTCTACAGTGGCTCAGTGATACAGCCACACTTAAGATGTTTGGCAAATGAACCATGAATCTAATTTTCCAGCGTTGTTTTTCCAACCAAATCGAGGCAGAGGCAAATAGAGCAGCACTCACTTCAACGGTGATGTTAGCGAGAAGCAAAGCCACACATTACACCAGAAACAAACCAGACAAAAATGGCCGTCTGCCATGGGTGGACAGAGAGATAATTATTATTATTGCTGAGAGGCACTAAGGGAGGACACGTTTATGGCAGGCGCAGTCATGAAATGGTCCCGCATGAAAAGGAAGGTCAGGGTTTCAATCCACTCAACTCCATTCAGAGTAGAGAGTAGCTGTGGAGGCTTTGTGTAGGCTTAGAACAGAGGCAGGAATGACAAAGGAAAATGACACGCGTACAGTAGCTGCATTCAGAATCATTTGAAAGACTTTGTACCTATAATGCTTATATATTCACTCATCACACATTATAGGGGCTTTATGTTTATTTGTACAACCTTGGCAGCAATGGGAACTACATTTTATGATTTTTCTTGCAGCAGTCCAAGATAATTGGGCAGGGGTGGATGGATGGGGTGGGGGCAGGGTGGCTTGTTTGATTCCCAGTGTGGGTGACGCTGAGAAGTCAGCATGAGAAGGAGGTGTGTTTCAAGATGAAAATGCCACTGTCCACTCAGCATGAGTAATCCCGCCATGGTTCGAGGAAACTGACACTATCCACAGGCCATGACCTTCTGAATCACCAGATCTGAATCCATTTTGAACCTCAAGCATTTACAATGTGAGATATTCTTGAGTTTGAGTCAGCATCTTTGCATGTTGTACAACTAAGTGCGCACTGATTGATTTTCTCTTGGAAAAGTGGTGTGTATTTTTCTTGCAAAATTCCAGACAGTCGTTGACCCTATTCCATGGCGCAAATGTCCTGGCCCAACATCCTATTCAGTAAATGTGCATTGATGTTTTAATTTCTTTGTTCATTACTTGTACAGTAGATCCCACAGCTAGCCAATATATGGAACCTTGGCTCCTGAGCCTTCCGGTGTTCATATGGCTTTAAAAAAAGTTAAATGAGGGGTCATGAAAGAACCAGCTCGGTTATAAATAAATGATACAGAAAGAGGAACAAACATCCTGGGGTGATGTGACCATTCCAGTACCTGCAATGGTGATGCAAAATCAGGTAATGCCTTGGTTTCCAGACACTGCTGATGTTTTTTATGTGGCTGCTGTTTTCTTTTAATGACCTCCAAGCTCTTATCCTTCTAAAGAGGGAAGCTGTGACTCAAATTGTGACTTAGATTAATTTATGAGTTCATATTTTCATATCAAGCATATTCTTGAGAGAGTAGCCGTAAATAATCATATTCAGTGAGTGATTAAACACAGGATTTCTTATACAGTCTGCCAAAGTATAAGTTGAAGTAAAGTTTTGGTTTCTGTGAGGAATCGGGGGAATATTTAATATTTCACTTATTAATATAAGTTTTTTTTTCAGTTGAGAGAAAATCCTATTGCAATAATTATGTTTGTAATTACGATGTTCAACAGTACATTTGGTTTACAAATCAGAAAAGCTTAAACACAGTCCTATCCGGCTGTTTGCAGTGCTACTACTAATGCATTGGCTCATTCAGTTTGTTATTTTATCATGTTAATTGTTATTCTCCATTTGCTGTCACTTTAGTTATAGTCTAAAAAGATAAAATAGCTATATTTACATGTGTATTCATACATATATATAAAACACATGACTGCATATTCGCTATAAGGTGTATTACTGAGAATTTGTTACTTGCATCAGTTTACAGGCTGATTTCCGATCTAAAAAAACAAAAATCAATTCTGGCAATGATCTAGTCTGTGTTTCTATGTGTACCTTCTGAATACCTCACAATCTGTTAGCTTGAGGAAACAGAAGATAGTGGTTTTAGAGATCCAGAATTTTATCATGTCTTCAGTGATTTCAGTGGTAGGTATTTACAAGAAACCACCTGATGTTAAATGTGTCTCTTTAGCACAATAAAATGTCCCTTTTTCACCAGATTTCCCTCTGAATGTTCTACTTTAAGGATGCCCAGGGCCCCTTGCTAGCACAAACACAGCTGTTGCAAGGGCACGTTTATATTTCGAAACGGCACAGAGCTGTATGAGGATGTTTGCACCAAAGTTAGATTGCTGTTCTTTTGCACTTGTCCCGGGTGAGTGGAAAGGGTTAGGGTCAGTCTTCATTGTGTGAATTGGTGCAACACATGGTGCTGTGGCATTTTGACAGACTTAAGAGATCTGAAAAATCCAGAAACCTTGTCTTAGTGCAGTTGCAACCAGGTAAATGAAAGTGGTGAGCCCTTTCCCATTAGTGTATTAGGAAAAAAACAGATTTGTTCAGTATATTGTGGGAACAACTACACATAGAACCTACTGCAGTGACACAGACAAATAATTAGTCATGATGTATTTATAAAACTTTATATTTGCAAAGAAAAAATTTTTTAACAAAAGAATTTCAAGCAACATGGAATCATGGATAGCATGTTATGTCAGCAGCTGAGAAATTTCCATACCTATGTCTATGCCATCCGGCAGTTAATGCAGTAATACACTTTATAGTGTCAACATATGGGAAGGTATCATACAAGTGAAGCTCTGTGTTCTGACTGGGGACACTAGTGCAAACAATCGTCTAAACTATTTTGAACATGTCTATTTTTGCTCTGTGCTAATCCTGGGCCTAGGGTTTGCCAAATTCAATTTCAATTATTCTCACACTAGAGCCAGGAGAATTAGGGCCAGATTTTCATACATAAAACTCACAGCGCAAATTGCGGCCTGAAGAGGGTATATTGGTGAGTTTGCAGCCTGCGTGGAATTAACGTCTTATTTACCACATCTAATTATGCAATCAGTCAATGGGACTGCCTACTAATTGCATTTTGCATATGAAACAGCTTAAAAGACACCGTTCAAAAAAATCCTGTTTAGTGCATGGACTATGTTCATTTGATGTGGGAAATTTTATGTTTGCTGGTGTGCCATTAGAACATATCCAGCACAACGGACAGTGCACCGTAAAATGTGGGCCACTGGCCACAATTGTCAATTGAATTAATCCAGATGCTGAGATAATGTAATGTTGCAAGGAGCCTGACTACGGCCGGGATTAAATGGGAACATGGTGTGGGAGGTTCTGGGTCATTTTTTATTTCTCCCAAGAGAGTAATTATTTTTATGGCTAGATGTTCGACACAGAAGTCGCAGGCATCTTGGATTCCACGATTCTTGTTTTTTTTTTTTTTTTTTTGGCAGTTCCCCATTTTTAATGCTTTCTGTGATTTTTCGGCAGTTTTGGGTGGTAACTATAAGGATGGTAACTATAAAGCCTGCAGTGAGTTATTGTAATCAAATGTTTGACGGCCCCTGTCGAGTCTTGATGTTGCTCACTCCTCCTCTAGCTACAGTAATATTTAACTTGTCATTGGCAACAGACGCTCCATCAAAGACTGAAACCTTGCAATGTAGGCTACAACATCAAACCAAATCTAACCTTAAAGAAATAAAAACAAACATAGAGTAACCCTTTTTTTATAATTTCAGTAATACAATTTGAGCATGCTTTGTTTCTAACAATGTTCCATTGACGCAAAAAGCATGTTCTTTTCATCATGGACAAAAGGATTTAAATACACCAGCCCATCAATGCATTTAGGCCTACTCATGTTTTTGTTATTAGCGGCAACTGCCCACTGATTTCTTTTTTTTCTTTTTTTTTTACTTTAAGCCCTTGTAACTGTCATTGCAGTTCTGCATGTAATTTCAATCATTTCCCACTGCCATGCAGAAATCTGGTTAATGTATTAAATTAATTTTTGGAAAATTTGGATTTCTGCCTCTTTTTATAGTTTTCTGTTATTTTAAAAATCTTTGCTGTGACTGTTCCATAACCTTAGGTAAGATTGTCCATGACAAACACCCTGCCTTAATTATTGTGTTCCTGCTTAATCTGCACCGTTTGATTATGTCTTGCACGGCGAGTTTAAATACTGTGAGTCTTATTGCAAAGATTCTCTCTTCGAGTGCATCTTCTAGGCCTATACGCTATACCTGTGTCTTGCTTGAACATTGATTTATGCCAGCTCTTCGGTGGCATTTCTCTTTCAGAGAAATTGCATGCAAAAATCGAATAGTAAATATAGTAAATCAAACGGAATGCATAATCAGCCACACTTCTCATAATATCTTCACCCGTTATGTGTGAAATCCTCCCTTAAATGCATATGCATTAAGGATAGATCCAAATCCTTGTGATGACTCTTGTAGATGACACATAGCCTGTTTGATACATAAAATGCTATGCTTGAAACTAGTCACAAAAGGCATAGTACATCTGGCCCATAGTTTTTAAGGAAAATTAGACATGACTTCACATCATTTCATATTCTTTCTGTTTCAGGGACATGTATTGGTACCTAGCAATCAATTTTCAAAATGAATTAGCAAAATAAACTCAGAAAGATTGCCCAAGAGCCTCTGAAGTAGTTAATGATATTCTTTGTATCTTCAAAGTTCGTATCTTAGCAACATGAAACATTATTTGGATAAGCATACTGTCTGGGAAAAAAACATTTGATCTTTGCTGGAGGCTAAATAAGAACAGAAAGAAACTATTTGGCTGTGATGGCAATACCATTTTATGCTCCTAAAGACTGACCACACATTTTAATACAACTAGTAGGACATGCCATGTTCAGCATGTTGTTATTATAGCTAAAACTACATACTACATTTCACACACACACACACGCGCGGGCAATAACTCTCAGTATGGTAAGATCAGAGCAAAATTTAACTATTTGGCTGTACACACCAATGGTGAGTTTGGTGTCAGAATGACACCTATGTTGAAATGAATGTCTTACCTACCATGAAATGCTGTGGATCTTTGATGTCATTGGGTTGTTTTGCGTCTTCTGACCCTGGAGCTCTTCTTAAGATCAAACGAATAATGAACTCCTGCAAGTAAAGACATTTTTGCCAAAAACCTTCCCTCTGCTGAGAAGTTCAATCTTGACCATGAGTGGATCTTTCAGTATGACAATGATTGCATGTTCCCAAGAATAGCCAAAGTCCCCAAAGATCCAGACCTTGAAAAGGGCAGAATGATATTTTACATTTAATGCCACTGTCATGAGAAAACACAGGATTTAAGAACTCATCTAAAAATAACGTGTTGATATTGTTTCCTGAAACCTGTTGTTTTGACTCCAGGCAAGCTGACAAAAGCTATCACATGCTGCCTTGTGTTCAATTTAGCAGTCAAGTGAGAATACAAATTTTTAGTTCATTTGTGTCAGACATGATGATATAACACTATTGCTCAGCACCTGTTTACCATCAATCTGGCTTTTAGCCCTGGTCAGTAATGAAAGAGGGTCACCTCAAAAGCCATTCACACATTTGCCAGAGTAACCTTTTTTGGCATGACTGCAACACCAGCTAAATTAGCACTTGAACAGCAAAGTGATTTGCACTCTTGAAAAATTGTTAAATATGAATATATATTTTAATATGTACATCATGGTGTTAATTAAGCAGCACGGAAACATCAACTTATAAAAGCTAAAAGAAGCAGGGCCACTTAATGTGGATTGTACAGTGAACTTTGGAGATGAGACTCAAACTTGTGCAACTCAAGCAGGGTGTCTTATTTACAAAGGTGCCCCCAACTATTACACGAACAGTTATATACAAATACAAAAGAATCAATTAATTATCTCTACGCAACACCCTCCGACTTCCAGCCATACTACTGACAGGGAATGACCTGCTTATATACTACACATTATATGGACTAAACCATTTCCATACAATATTAAATTATGTCAGAAGAAATGACAGTATATATATTAACACATAGAAATCATTATACATATAGTATCAGTTGCTACTTTATATCTAATAATGACATATCTAATTGGGCACAAGAAAATATTACTGATTACACTTTATTATCTCCCCCCGTCTAAAATAGCAGATTCTTCTTCTCCAGCGCTTTCAATAAAATTGCACAGAATCGTGACATTCCGATTACGTCATTCCAGTCTTGAACGTGGAACAAACGGAAGGAGCAACGGTTAGTAGCAACTCTAGCTGACAAACCGGTAAACATAAATGGTGCGCACTAGGCTACATTTATGAAAGTGGCCAAACAACCGCT